>NC_135614.1:45012500-45320277 GCF_053574225.1 Canis aureus | reverse complement strand
ATTGAATCAGTAATAAAAAATCTCCCAAAGAAGAAAAGACCAGACCCAAAGGTTTTACTGGTGAATTTTACAAAACTTTAAAAAAGAATTAACACCAACCCTTCGAGAACTCTTCCAAAAAGTCAAAAAGGAGGGAACACTCTCAAACTCATTTTAGGAGGCCAGCATTAACCTAAATAAACCAGATACCAAAATCAGAAGAAAAAAAAAATACTACCAGAAAAGGAAACTGCAGACCAATATCCCTGATGAATATAGATACAAAAATTATCAATGAAATACTAATAAATTGAATTCAGCAACAAGCACATTAAAAGGATCATTCACCAGGATCAAGTGGGATGTATTTTAGGGATCCAGAGATAGCTTGACATACACAAATAAGCAATGTAATATATCACAATAACAGAATTTTTAAAATCATATGATCATCTCAATAGATGCAGAAAAACATTTGACAAAAGTCAATATCCATTTGTTATTTTTAAAAAAACTCAAGAAGGAAAAAAAAAAAAAACTCAAGAAGGAATGTATCCCAACATAGTAAAAGCCACTTATGACAAGCCGGCAGTTAACATCATACAAAGATACTCACTCTTACTATTCCTAATTTACATGGTACTAGAAGTCCTAGCCACAGCAATTATGCAAGAAAAATAAATAAAAGGCATCAAACTTAGGAACAAGTAAAATGGTCTCTATTTGCAGATGATATGATTTTATAGAGAGAAAATCATCAAGACTCCATCAAAAAAAACTGAAATGAGATCTAATTAATTAATTCAACAAAGTTGCAAGATGCAAAATTAACATAAAGCATCTGTAGCATTTCAATACACTTAAAATGAATTATCTTAAATTAAGAAAATGATCCCATTTACAATAGCAACAGCAACAATAAAATATTTAGGAATTGATTTTAACTTAGGAAGTAAAAGATTTCTCCTCGGAAAACCATTAAGACCTTGATGAAAGAAATCAAAGAAGACACAAATAGAATGGTATATTGTGTTCATGGATTGGAAGAATTAATATTATTAAAATGTCAATACTACCAGGGCACCTGGGTGGCTCAGTGGTTGAGCATCTGTCTTTGGCTTAGATCATCATTATGGGGTCCCAGGATCAAGTCCTGCCTCAGACTCCCCATTAGGATCCTACTTCTCCTCCCTCTGCCCATGTCTCTGCATCTCTCTGTGTCTCTCATGAATAAATAATCTTTTTATAAAAAACGCCAATACTACCAAAAGCTGTGAGGTTTAAGTATTTTTTTAAAGATTTTATTTATGGGCAGCCCGGGTGGCTCAGCGTTTTAGCACCGCTTTCAGCTCCAGGCGTGATCCTGGAGTCCCAGGATCAAGTCCTGCATCAGGCTCCCTGCGTGGTGCCTGCTTCTCCCTCTGCCTGTGTCTCTGCCTCTCTCTCTGTGTCTCTCGTGAGTAAATAAATAAAATCTTAAAAAATATATATTTTATTTATTTATTCATGACAGAGAGAGAGAGAGAGAGAGAGAGAGAGAGGCAGAGACAGAGGCAGAGGGAGAGAAGCAGCCCCCATGCAGGGAGCCTGATGCGGGACTTGAGCCCGGGTCTCCAGGATCACACCCCAGGCCGAAGGTGGCGCCAAACCACTGGGCCATTGGGGCTGCCCTCCAAAATAAATTAAAAAAAAATTCATTGTGGGGATCCCTGGGTGGTGCAGCGGTTTGGCGCCTGCCTTTGGCCCAGGGCGTGATCCTGGAGACCCGGGATCGAATCCCACGTCGGGCTCCCGGTGCATGAAGCCTGCTTCTCCCTCTGCCTATGTCTCTGCCTCTCTCTCTCTCTCTCTCTCTCTCTGTCTCTCTCTCTGTGACTATGATAAACAAATAAAAAAAATAGAAGATATTTAAAAAAAAAAATTCATTGTGGTGCCTGGGTGGCTCAGTTGGTTAAGCAGCTGCCTTCAGCTCAGCATGATGCGAGGTCCTAGGATCCAACCCCACATTGGGCTCCATGCTCAGTGGGGAGCCTACTTCTCCCTCTGTCCCTCTCCACACATGTTCTTTCTTGCTCGCTTACTCTCAAATAAACAAAAACCTTAAAAAAAAAATCTCCTACAACTCAATAGCAAAATTAAAATAATATAATTTAAAAATTGTCAAAGGGGGTCACCTGGCCAGCTCAGTCAATTTAGGATGTTACTCTTATCGCAGAGTCATGAGTTTGAGCCTCACATGGGCATAGAGATTACTTGAATGAATATATACATACATAAATGCATACATACATAATAAAAATGGGCAAAGTAACTGAACAGACATTTTTACATGAAAAGATTCTCAACATCGCTAACTGTGAGAGTAATGCAAATCAAAACCACAGTAACACCTCACATCTGTTAGGATGGCCATCAAACAGATAAAGATTAAATGCTGGCAAGGATGTAAAGAAAAGGGAACTCTTGTGCACTATTGGTAGGACTGTAAATTGGTGAAGGCACTATGGAAAACAATGTGGAGGATCCTCAAAATTTTTAAAATAAGTAATATAGGGCAGCCCCAGGAGCGCAGCAGTTTAGGGCCGCCTGCAGTCCAGGGTGTGATCCTGGAGACCGGGGATCGAGTCCCATGTTGGGCTCCCTGCGTGGAGCCTGCTTCTCCCTCTGCCTGTGTCTCTGCCTCTCTCTCCCTCTCTCTCTGAGTCTCTAATGAATAAATAAAATCTTTAAAAACTAAAACCTTTAAAAAAAATAATATTTAATCCAGCAATTCTACCTCTGAGAATATATCCAAAAGAAACAAAAACAGTATGTCAAAGATCTATCTGTATTCCCATGTCCATTGCAGCATTATTCATAATAGCCAAGACATGGAAATAGCCTGTGTGTTCATCAACAGATGAAGGGATGAAAAGTTGTTTACACTTTACAATGGAACGTTATTCAGCCATTAAAAAAAAATGAGAAAATCTTGCCATTTGCAATGACATGGATGACTCTTGATGATATTATGCTAAGTTAAATAAGTCAGAAAAAGACAAATACTGTATTATCTCATTTATGTGTGAAATCTTTACAAATAGGGATCCCTGGGTGGCGCAGCAGTTTGGCGCCTGCCTTTGGCCCAGGGCGCGATCCTGGAGACCTGGGATCGAATCCCATATCAGGCTCCCGATGCATGGAGCTTGCTTCTCCCTCTGCCTGTGTCTCTGCCTCTCTCTCTCTCTGTGACTATCATAAGTAAATAAATAAAAATTAAAAAAAAAAGAAAGCCCTTTGCTTTATAAAAAAAAAAAAAAGAAATCTTTACAAATAAATAAAAATGAAGACTCACAGAAAAAGAAATCAGATTTGTGGTTACCAGAGGTGGAGGGTAGGTGAAGGAGAATTGGAGGAAGGTGGTCAAAAGGTACAGATTCCCAGTAATAAGCTAAATAAGTACTAAGGATATAATTCACACATGGTGACTATAGATAACGCTGCTGTGTGATATTTAGAGAAGCTGTTGAGAGTAAAATCCTAAGAATTCTCATCACAAAGTGAAAATCTTAACAAAAGAAAAAAACATTTTATGAGATGACCAATTTTTTTAATTTAAATTTTTTTTTTATTTATTCATGAGAGAGGAAGAGGCAGAGACATAGGCAGAGGTAAAAATAGGCTCCCTGAGGGAACACGATGTGGGACTCAATCCCAGGACTTTGGGATCACAACCTGAGCTGAAGGCAGATGCTCAACCACTGAGCCACCCAGGTGCCCATGAGATGACAGATATTAACTAAACTTATTAAGGAAATCATTTCATTATACCCACAGCCTATTATGCTATATAATTTAAATGTATACAGTGATGTATATTAACTACATCTCAAAAAAGTTAGGAGGAGGAAGTTAATTTTTTTTTAAGATCTTATTTATTTATTCATGAGAGACACAGACAGAGAGAGGCAGAGACATAGGCAGCGGGAGAAGTAGGCTCCCTGCAGAGAGCCTGATGTGGGACTTGATCCTGGAGACTCCAGGATCACACCCTGAGCCAAAGAAGCTCACCTGCTGAGCCACCCAGGTGTCTCAGGAGGAAGTTGATTTGAACCAATACTGTAACAAAATCCCATTCCCAAGGATGTGGTAAATTGGGAAATTAAAATCCCACCTTAAATTACCAATGTCTAACGGTGAACACTTATTACTTCTTTATGGTTGGTGCACCCAGGCTAGGGGAGGGCCTTGTCAGCTCTAAGTAGTAGCAATAAACCCAAATGTTGGCAGCCAGAGGTTAGGGACCCCTCTTCTGGTTTTGCCCACTATTCAGTTCCTTCTGCCATCTTAGCAGCCTCACATACTAATATTAATTGTTATAACAATAGTCATGCTTATATATATGATTTACATGTTCTTTCCCATGGTTACATGTTACAGTATATATTCATATATATATATATATATATATATATGCAGATAGATATACAGATAGATACACACATGATTATATCATGGTTATATATATGATTTGCCTGTTAGCCTCACTCAGGTAACTGAAGATAGGGATTTATATCACTCCAAGTATATTTTAACCATGAATACACACCAGAATCACCCAGCCCCTATTCTCTAGAGGGCTGATTCAGCAGCTGTAGAGTCAGCCCAGCAGCAGTGCTTTGAGAGAGCATCCCAGGTTGTTTAGAATTGCATGCCTGATGGAAAGCAGCTGGTCAGAGAGGTGGTACAGCCTAAGGATGAAGACACAGAGTTCTAGATTGAGATCCTGGCTCTACCGCTTACTATTTGTATAAGCTTGAACAAGGCACTTAAACCTATCTGTACCTTGTGTGTAAAGGGGAGATAATAGTGCTTGCCTGAGAGGGTTGTGAGGATTAAATAAAACCGGTAGCTCTGAGAACACACCAAGCCCATCATAAATTCTCAGGACACATTGCTTTGTTGGTTTTGTTCATCCCTGCATTCCAGAATAGGCACCAAGCCTGAGACTAGCAGAGTTTAATGTTCAATAAATAATAATGCACAGGAAGCTGTATGATATTAACAAAGAGAAGCAAAAAGAGGAACTAGTAAGGAAAGGGAAAGAGGATAGAAGGATGACCAAGGAGACGGGAAATACATAGGCATGGTAAGAAGTCACCAGCAGTTGGTTCAGGAAACCCTGAAAATCCATCCTCATTGTTGGCACATTATTCATTCTGCCTAATAAAATGTTGGCAAGGTCTTGAACTGAAATTTTCAACTCACAGGATTAAAAATCTTGATGGCCTTCTGCACTTGTCCCAAATGAAGCAACCCAACGTGGCCAAACTTCTGTTTCCAGAGGAAGTGATCATTCTGACTCCACCTTGTAGTTTGCTTTGGATATGATGACTCTAATTTGGGGTCAAGATCCTAATAATTCTGACAGCATTAACTTTTGGACCTGTTTTTTAAAAATTCTACCACTCCCTCCACCTTTGCTTTCTTGTCTGTTTTTCACCATGGCTGCATGTTTGGTCATATGAATATTCCACTTGAAGTTGGGTGCCCTGTAATCCTAAGAACTCACCTCCTTTATTCCTATCTCCATGCTTTAACACATTTTCTTTCTGAAATATTTTATCTCAAGTGTCTTATCCTTTTCTTTCTGAGATGACTCTATGGAAACAGCAATAGTTTGAAGAATCAAGTAGTCCTGGTTCAGATAGAGCCTCCACCACTTGTCTAGATTTTTGACCCCCTGTGAGCTCAACTGCCCATACATAAAATAATTTCTACCTGTGTCTATGATAATTAAACTGGGATAAGGTATGTAAAGTACCTAGCACAGTTCCTGTCAAAGCATGAGGGGCTTATATCATTTTAGATTAGTTTCCATTGCTATTAACAGGGATTAGAAACAAAAATAGCTTAAATAAAATATGGCCTTATTATTTGTTATGACCTAAAAGGAGTCGAGAGGTAAGCCATTAATGGCTGGTCTGGATGACCATTGAAGATACCTAATCAACAGGGATCTAGACTTTCTCTGTATGCGCCATCATCCTTGAGGCTCCCATCCTCAAAGTCACCCCATATTTATAATGTGAATGCTAGAGTTCTAAGAATCATAGACATCTTCCACCCAGAGAGAGGGAGGAAAGTGGGAAGAACAAATGGGTACCTATTTCTTAGTGGAGTCAGCTTCCTTTAAGGTTCCCAGGAGACCCAGCTGACAACTACCATTTACATCACATTCGCCACCCCTATCTCCAAAGAAAGCTGTGAAATGTAGTTCTTTAGCTGGGTAACAGTGCTGCTCCCTAGAATACAGATGTCTGTAGTATTAGAATTATTCCTTTTCTCCCTATCAAGCTACAATATGGAGCCCCCAGAGCTGTGGCAATGCTTTACAGTTTCTTCATCATTTGACAAGTCAGGGCACTCTGTATATATACAGAAATACAGGAATCAGTAAAACTGATTAAATGTTTAAGTGTTAACTGGTTCAAGTGTGAAGACCTAAGTTCCAGACCAACCCTACTACTTCATTGTTATGTGACCTTGAGCAAGTATGTAACCTCTCTACTTCAGGTTCAGTTTCCTTATTTGTCAAGTGGTCCTTGTGAGCACCAACTCAGACAGGAGATGCAAATTGCCTAACACAATGCCTATGGATACTAACCCCAACATGTTTAAAGTTATTACCACCACCACCAACATCACCATCATCACTGTTATTGTTAGGTGCTATTGAATTATTATGTAAGGTAAGGAGATACCAGATATCTCTCCACTTCTCTTCCTTCTGCCTGTTTACATCTTCCCTTGACTTCAGTGGTCACCCCAGGGATGTCTGGATTTGCAGTCAATTATGTTGAAAGAGCCTTGGCTCAGTCAGCCTCATTTTATTCATTTCCAGCCATCCACTCAGGACTAGCTGAATCTCAAGAGTCCCTCTCCTCTGCCCCTAACCAGAGTCTAGTCACCCAGCTCTGCCTTCTGGGACAGGCTCTCTCCTCTGATCAGATCAACTTCTAAATAAATATTAAATTATGTCTAGATGTGTTCCATTATTCCTTTCAAATCTAAGTAAATCAGTTCCTTTGTTGGAATTCTCCAGCCCTCTTGAGGTCTCCCCACTGATGTCTTGCATCCTTGACAGTGGCAAGAGATTTTTCTCTAGATAGACGTACAAGGTTCACATAGCAACAAGCTTTCCTATTCCCAGATCTTTGCAAAATACTAATTTCTAAGATATACTCCCCCACCCTCCTAGATACCTTTACTTGAGGTTTCAGAAGAAATCTTCACACCTACTCTTAAAGATCTTTAGCTACTTAGCTGATGATGTGCCAAAAAAGGGTTGGAAGTGTGCAAATATATAAATCTTATCTTGCCCTTCACAGTGGCCAAGCAGGGCAGTCAGAACCCCAGTGTCCAGGGCTATTGTGTGTGGCTAATTGATACAGTGCACAATTTTCACCATTCACACTTTCTACAACAGGATGACACTCCTTATAATTGTGCAGTGCCTGGCCTACATAACTGGTCACAGAAGCCATGCCCAGCTTAGTCATCTCTGACCATAAGCCTCATTTCTGTGTCCTAGTGCACCCTACAAATATTACCATTTTCTTTATGTACCGTGATGTAAAGGAGTTTAGAAAATACTGCTCTAAATAACTTCAAGGTTAGTTCTTCCTCCAGTGCACACTTGCTTCCTGGCCATGTCAGCCATATCCTCCATAGAAGCTAACATGCCCAGGTGATGTCTCTCAAATAAAGCCCATTGTATTTTCCTAGGTCCATGGAAGAAATCTCTTGTCCATTGATTATGACCGGAATATTCGAACAGAAAAGATCTATGATGATCACCGGAAGTTCACCCTGAGGATCATTTATGACCAGGTGGGCCGCCCATTCCTCTGGCTCCCCAGCAGTGGGCTGGCAGCAGTCAACGTCTCATACTTCTTCAATGGTCGCTTGGCTGGCCTTCAGCGTGGGGCTATGAGTGAAAGGACAGACATCGACAAGCAAGGCCGAATTGTGTCCCGCATGTTTGCTGATGGGAAAGTGTGGAGCTACTCCTACCTTGACAAGGTAGGTGAATATGCTGCCCCCACTCAGCTGGGACTTTCCCTTATTCACACTGCTCTTTTTAAGATGACCTGATATACTTTACCATAAAACATTTAAAATCTTTGACTCTCTGAGTTCTCTCCTCATGCTCCCATTCTCGCTGGGAGGGAGGAATATCTGAAAGAAAATGTTATTTAAATAACATGCTCATCACTATTACCATTAAAGGAGGGGAAAGTTCTAGACACTTGGTAATGGCAAAAAGAATGTATTGTCTGATTTTATTCCAAAAGAAAAAAGAAAGAGTGCTGTTGAAGTGGACAAAATCATCCCACTGGCATCACAGCTAATCATTATTTATGAATTGGAAATGCAGTGATTCATTTCTGCCTTGCCTGAAATTAAGTCATCTGGGTAGGGAATTTTGCCTAAAACTCAAGCACATGGAGAAACATCCTCCTATTTGGCCTATTGGCTGAAACAGCCAATGAATTCTCTCTACATAATTCCCTGTGTCTCAAAGTGGCAGATTCAGGTCTCCATATCAGAAAGGGTCAGGTTGGAGCAACAGTAAAAAGAGGTCCCTTCAGGGTACAAGTGAAGACTTTTGAAGGCTGTCCTGGTCATCTAAGTCATTAAACAGGGGCTTGCTCAGCTTGAACCTCTCACCTGTACTCACCTCGGCACAGGTTCCATTTCTATTTCTTCCTTTCTTGCCTCGCCATTACAGCAGTCACTTGCAGACAGGGCTGTGACCTCCTTCATAAGAGTGGGGCTCAGTCCCTATGGTCATCCCTGAATCCCTTTCTCATTATTCCATAAAATACTAGAATAGTTGACCAGGGGAGGCAAGAATCTCCCAATAGACTCAAGTTTGAGGCCATTTTTATCCCCCCAAAATCAATGATTCTGGGTTACTTAACCTTTTCAGTACTTTCTAATTGAAAGATATACATTCTCTTCAGATGTAATCAGGAGTGGCCAAAATATAGTAAGAGTGCCCCTGCTGGGCCAGTGGCTGTCATTTCTAAGCAATCTTAGGATTTCTTGTTAGCAAGCCCTAGAGGCAAACTCAATTTCTCTCACCTCAGTCCCTCGAGCCCTCTCTACTCAAAGTATGATTCAGGCAACATCAGGATCACCTCGAAGCTTGTTGCAAAAGCAGATTCTCAGGCCACCTACTCCACCCCTGCCTTCCTCTTCCCTCCACCAAACTACTAAATCAGAATCTGCCTTTTGGCAAGATTCCTGGATAATTCACATGCACAGTAAAGTTGGGGAAGCATTGGTCCAGGTAGCCACCATGATTCATCAGAGTTAGCATCCCCAGTAAAGTCAATCTACCATAATCTCTGGTATAAACTTCCCCATCCTTCATGGCTTTTGAATTGCCATTTTGGGAAATGGAATAGATTCTGTCCATTTGAGGGTTTGGTCTTAAGGAGCCAACTCATGCATTCCTTCCCCCTTTCCTTCCTCCAGTCTATGGTCCTCCTGCTTCAGAGTCAGCGTCAGTATATATTTGAGTATGACTCCTCCGACCGTCTCCACGCTGTCACCATGCCCAGTGTCGCCCGGCACAGCATGTCCACCCATACTTCCATTGGCTACATACGCAACATTTATAATCCCCCTGAAAGCAACGCTTCAGTCATTTTTGACTACAGTGATGATGGCCGTATCCTCAAGACATCCTTTTTGGGCACGGGGCGCCAGGTATTCTACAAGTATGGGAAACTCTCCAAGTTATCAGAGATTGTCTATGACAGTACTGCTGTCACTTTCGGATATGATGAGACCACCGGTGTTTTAAAAATGGTCAGTCTCCAAAGTGGGGGTTTCTCCTGCACAATCAGGTACCGGAAGATTGGCCCACTTGTGGACAAGCAGATCTACAGGTTCTCTGAGGAAGGCATGGTCAATGCCAGGTTTGACTACACCTATCACGACAACAGCTTCCGGATTGCAAGCATCAAGCCCGTGATAAGTGAGACTCCCCTTCCTGTTGACCTCTACCGTTATGACGAGATTTCTGGCAAGGTGGAGCATTTTGGCAAGTTTGGAGTCATCTATTATGATATCAACCAGATCATCACAACTGCTGTAATGACCCTCAGCAAGCACTTTGACACCCATGGACGGATCAAGGAAGTCCAGTATGAGATGTTTCGGTCCCTCATGTACTGGATGACAGTGCAATATGACAGTATGGGAAGGGTGATTAAGAGGGAGCTAAAACTAGGGCCCTATGCTAACACCACGAAGTACACCTATGACTATGATGGGGATGGGCAGCTCCAGAGTGTGGCTGTCAATGACCGCCCAACCTGGCGCTACAGCTATGATCTCAATGGGAACCTCCACTTGCTAAACCCGGGAAATAGCGTGCGCCTTATGCCCTTGCGCTACGATCTCCGGGATCGGATAACCAGACTGGGTGATGTGCAGTACAAAATTGATGATGATGGCTATCTGTGCCAGCGAGGGGCTGACATCTTTGAGTATAACTCCAAGGGCCTCCTAACAAGAGCCTACAACAAGGCCAGTGGGTGGAGTGTCCAGTACAGATATGATGGTGTGGGGCGGCGGGCTTCCTACAAGACCAACCTGGGCCACCACCTGCAGTATTTCTACTCTGACCTCCACAACCCGACCCGCATCACTCATGTATATAATCATTCCAACTCAGAGATAACCTCACTCTACTATGACCTCCAAGGTCACCTCTTTGCCATGGAGAGCAGCAGTGGGGAGGAGTACTATGTTGCCTCAGATAACACTGGCACTCCTCTGGCTGTGTTCAGTATCAACGGTCTTATGATCAAACAACTGCAGTATACAGCCTATGGGGAGATTTATTATGACTCCAACCCTGACTTCCAGATGGTCATTGGCTTCCATGGGGGACTCTATGATCCTCTGACCAAGCTGGTCCACTTCACTCAGCGTGATTATGATGTACTGGCAGGACGATGGACCTCTCCAGACTATACCATGTGGAAAAACGTGGGCAAGGAGCCAGCCCCCTTTAACCTATATATGTTCAAGAGCAACAATCCTCTCAGCAATGAGCTGGATTTGAAGAACTACGTGACAGGTGAGGACTCTACCATCTCAGTTGGGCAGTGGCTCCCTGCGGGGTGGTTGTCTCAGTAGACTGTAAGGGAACTTCAGAAGAAGGTCTTACTTCTGATGATAATCCTGGAGAGACCTATAAACACTGATCTGTACAGTATCTAGAACAGTCAAGGGACAGCAGGATAGAGCAGCCTTCAGATCTGTTTGAAGATGTCCTGACCATTTTCAAGTCCATTTAGTTGAAAAAACATTTATAAGAGCACTTCCTACCCCAAGAAAGCAGCCTTATGAAGGGGGAAATAATGGGACTCTAGTGTCAGAAATACCTGGTTCAGATTCTCTCTCTTCTACTTATAAGCCAAAGGACTTTGGGCTAGGTTTCTAATCTGTCTGAGTTGTAGTTTTCTTCTCTGTGAAAAGGTACTAATAAAACCATCCCACAGAGTGATTATGAGAAGTAAATGAATTTAGGCAGGTAAAGCTTAGTGCCCAGCATTTAGACAGTGGATGCTCACAAAAGAGTATTTGCTATTGCTATTACCATTATCATTACAAATGAGGCATTGAGTTAGCATAGGTATGAGACAATTAAGACCCAGTTCCTGACCTCACAAGCAGACTGGCAAGATACAAACACGGTCAATGATAATGCAAAGCAGAATCAGGTCTGTGCTACCACATAGGTGTTTGTTCAGTTATTTATTCAATAAGCATTGATAGAATGGCATTATGCTAGATTCTGAGAATACAATGATGAACAAGACAAACACCCTTCTCTCAAAGGGGGGATGTATGTGTGTGTGTGTGTGTGTGTGTAGATAACTTCAAATTTGAAAATTGTGACATAGTACAGAAGGGCTCCGTGTCAAACTGGATCTGAAGTTTGAAGGGGATCCTGGTTGGCAGAAATGAGCTCAAGGCTAAAGAAATACTATAAACAAAAGTTAAAAGGACATAGGAAGCTTGGAGAAGGATATGGATTGAGGGGCCAAAGGAGGGCAAATAACCTACTGACTCATAATAAGTGAGAAAATGGTAACATAAGCATCCCTATCTCTTATCTCATTCAGATATCTCCAACCATCTATCCATTCATTCAACAAATCTTTTCATAATATCTAACATATACTAACATCCATCTCCTCACCCACATATCTCTACTCATCTATCCATCCATTAACCATTCAACAAATCTTTTCATAATATATGACATATACTAAGTATTAGAGATGCAGTGGACAGCTAGATAAAATCCTTATCCTCAGGTAAATAAGAAATCAGGAAGGATGAATGGATTGATCGATTGATCCAAAGAGATCAACTTTCAGTCATCCTACCTGTCCATGCATTATAGAGAAACAAGAGTAGGGACCCCCACTCCAAGGCCCCCAAGTTCCAGGAAACTCACAGCTCTTGACCAGGAGCCAAGAAAACATCAAACCCAAAGGGTCCCTACCCTCAGGTGACTAGGAGTCACTCGTCCATCCTCAAGAAAGGAAATAGCAGCTAGCTGAGCACACAGCTGCCATCAAGGTCCCATGCTGCAGGACGACCATAAAGATCAACTTGTGGCCATGCTGTATCTCATTGTCACATTCCAGAGCCTTTGAAGTTGAACCCAGCATCCCCTACAGCCAAAGAAGCTGGTACCTTTTGAGCCCAGGAGCTATGGCCAAGCTAGTTCTGTCCTATTATCCCCACCACACCTCATCGAGAGGCCCTGCATATACTCTGCCATGGTCTCTCTTCCCCATGGCTTAGCCTGTTATACCTCAGTTACTGTACTTTCAAATTAAAGGACCTCTCAGGAAAACATCTGTACATACATAACTTCAGATAACAATAAGTGCTATGAAGATAAAACAGGATAAGGGGTTAGAGAATAATGGGTAGGATCTTCTATATCTAGGGTGCTCACAGAGGACTTTCTGAGGAGGTAGCATTTGAGCAGAGAGCTTTATGAAGTGAGGAAGGGTGTTCTTGACATAGGAGACAGTGTGAATGGGAAGGCAGACCATGCCTATCTGAGCCTTAGGAGAATTCCCTCACCCTCCAGAATGTGCTTCCCAAAATGTGGCTTGGCATTGGATAACTTAGGGATGAGTCTGCCAGAGTGAAACAAAAAGAGAGCCCTCAGAGGGGACTGAATGGAAATTAGAATTGCCAAGGTCCAAACAAAATCACTCATAGAGCACTAACTCACTGACCCTCCTCAACTCCTTCCCTGGTTCTCCTGAAAAGGAAAAAAAAAATTATCAGAATTTTCTGAACAGCAATATGACTTTCCTCATTCCAGTGCCTCACAGAGACTCAATACATGGGAATCAAACCAAGTGGAACTAAGTCCAACAAAATTGAATCCAGAAACCATCGAAAGAGTCAAAAATAAAAGGTAGTGTTAGAGAAGCACATGCATAGAGCTGATGTGAGCAGTCAAAGCCGGGGAAAGCAGGGCCCAGGCAGAGCAGAGAGTCAGACCAGGCACAAGCCCACACCTGCTGCCCGTTCAAGATGAGCTGCCCCCTGGAGAGTGGATCCCAGCAGAGAAACACCAAATCATTCTCTGCTGTTTGAATGTTGGCTAATCTGTAAACCCCGTCTAAATTAGTCTTAATTTGCCACTTAGGAGACGAGCAAAGTGGTTGAACTTGCTGCTCACAATTTAAGCAGAAGAAGTAATTAAGATGTAGTCAGGAGGAACGCAGAGAACAGAACCTTCTCTCTCTGGTGCACAAAAAAAAAAAATCATTGATGTTTTGGAAACAGAGCTTTCTGAATGCAAGAGGCAGCTGCTGAGGCTGGAGGAGGTTCTACTTCCTCCTGAGAATGCAAACACAAAGGAGAACAGCATAGAGTACCCATGAGTTCAAAGGCACCTGGGCTGGAGCAGAGGTGTAGCCACCAGGAAGGGGTGAAGGAGGGCCAGAAGTGGTTCTTTTCCCACTCACAGACTCCAAAGCAGCACCCTAACAGGTATTTTTTTAAGGTAATATACTGACAATTAATACATCTGTGATAACCAGATATTAGAGGAAAGGATGTAAAAAACAGTCTGGGAGAAAGACTCCCTTCCCGACAACCTGCAAGGCCTCAGTCTTTCCCAGTTCTGACATCACAGGAAACTCCTCAGTCCCAGACAAATGGGGAGCCATGCCCAGCCCCAAGCATGGCCTGTAATTCAGACCTGTTCTTTCCGATGTTAGAATCTGAGTACATCTCAAGACCCCGATGTTGGCCTTGCTCATCATTCACTGTGTCACTTGGATAAGATCTTAAACTTTCTGAAGTGTCATTTCTTCATCAGCAAAATGGTGGTCATCATAGTGCTCACCCTATGGGGCTGCTAAAAGTAAATGAGGCCTGCCGTGTAAGGTGCCTAGCACAGTGCTAAAGCTAAAAAAAAAAAAATGGTAGCGACGCATTTGTTAGTTTGAAGCAGCCATGGACTTGGACATGGGGGAGTTCATAGATGAAGAGTGCAGATACCACCTCTGTATAATTTTCTGAGGAATGTAGGGAGGGGTCTCCAGATCCACTCTGAAACAGATTCAAATTCTGGCCTGAATGGCACTGCTTTGGCAAACCTGACACCCCAGACAAATATAAGTTAAACAAACACCCTAGATGTCACTCACAAGGGCTTATATTTTCTCCCTACCCCTTCTCTCTGGCGAGTCTTTGGGCTTCAAACCCCAGGCACATGTGAGCATGGTGGGATTTTATGGAGTAGAATTTCCCTAAGTGAGGAGGATGGCACAACCTCCCTCTCACATTACCCTCTTCTCAGATCTACACTTAACACCTAAGATGCTGTTCTGACAGCGTTTTTGGAGAGAGAGAATATGCTCAGCGGCCATAACATCATCACATGCCCTAAAGAACATAAGAGGCAGACAGAAATGAGCCATTAGGAGGGGCCACCTCATCAGCACCTGCCCCAAAGGCTCCCTCTCTACAGACTGTGTAGGGTGCCTGTCACCAGAAACATTAATTACTTCAAAAAGGAAGAAGGCTATTTGTGTGGTGCCAGAGGTGTCTTCTGCAGAATGGAGGAGATGAGAACTTGAATAAACATTTCAGAATAGGTTTAGACTCAGAAACTAAGCCATGTTAAAAGCTTTAAGGAAAAGAAAGTAGATGACATGCGCTCTCAGCCTTCATGGGATCGGCCATTAAAATTCTGGTCTCAGAGGCAGGGGCTTCTCAACATCACTTCTTTGAGTACTAGGGAAGGGTCCCTGCAGCGAAAAGATCAGGGTGTGGAGAGTCTTGGTGGGCAAGACCACTCTTGCCTCTCTTGGAATTCCCCACATATCCTACATGTTCCTGATGAAAGATGGGATGATTTTATATGGTATACAGATGAGGTATTAAATAACATGGAAACACAGATGGGGAAAATTCGTCTCTTTAGGGCTCTTTTTATTCTTTCAATTCAGTTGAGGAGAACGTCTCCACCTGATGCTGGTATGTACTTCACACCTCATTAACACTTCCAATCTCCCCTTTTAACAAAGAGAGTAGGTCTGAGACTCCCTCAGTAGCAGGTAACAAAAATCATGCTCTAATTTATTTGCATTGCATTGTTTTGTTTTATTTTTACAGTTATTTTCTGTTTGCATCAAGTAAGTCTGCCTTCCCATTTGTGATAGACATAAAGCTTCTTTTTTTTTTTTTAAGTGGACTTAGGTGAAACAGGCAAATTTATTTTTTAAATCAGTAAGTCAATACTACTACAGGTGATACCTGGATATGGCAAAAACAATTGTGACCATGAATACCCAAAGTTAGAAAATCCATCCTCTACAGCATCCAGCACCTACCTTGCACAGAATAGGTGCTCTGTAAATATACGATCATTGCTGATTATAACCAGGCTTCCCTCTGCTTGATGCAGAACCTACTTTTTAAGGCAATTGTAAATCTCTATTCTTAAGATTCTTACATAGTAACTACACATCTTAGTGATAGCCCAAGTTATTGAAGGAACCAGTCAGCCTGTGCCCAAGGATGATGGATGGACTGTATATCCCAGATTCCCTCTAATCAGAAGGTTCTTTTATGCTGATATATTTAGTAGCAAAGTCAACATTAAATTCCTCACAGCAGTCCCAGGGCAGGAGGTAGTTATACCTTACTTAACGTCTTCAGAAGTATGCTCCCAGGCACCATTAGCTCCTCTGTCACTGCTTAAACTACTGAGGGTAGCTTTTGCCACATATATTCAGTATTCTTTCATTCATTCATTCCATGGATACTTATCAAACACCAATTTTGTGCCAGGCCTTTATAGGACCTAGGAGGACATTAGTGGATAAAACAAAAATTTTAAGTCCCTGCACTAGTAGAACTCACAATCTCAGTAAGGGAGACAGAGAGTAAACAATAAATACACAAATGATACAGCATATTAGAATGTGATTACTTTGGGGGTAGGGGGTGAAAGATGAACAGAGTAAGGGGACTTGGAATTGTTGGAAGTGGAGAATGAGGGAAGGGAAGGTTTAAAAGGGTTTTAAATGTGGTGATTGGGTTTGCCTTATTCAAGAGGCAACATTTGAACAAGACTTGAAAGAGGAGGGGATCCCTGGATGGCTCAGCAGTTTAGTACCTGCCTTCAGCCCAGGGTGTGATCCTGGGGACCCGGATCTGGGGCTCCCTCCATGGAGCCTACTTCTCCCTCTGCCTAGGTCTCTGCTCTCTCTCTCTCTCTCTCATGAATAAATAAACAAAATTTAAAATAAAACTTAAGGGCAGCCCTGGTGGCGCAGCGGTTTGGCTCCGCCTGCAGCCTGGGGTGTGATCCTGGAGACCCGGGATCGAGTCCCACGTCGGGCTCCCTGCATGGAGCCTGCTTCTCCCTCTACCTGTGTCTCTGCCTCTCTCTGTGTGTCTATGAATGGATGGATAAAGTCTTAATAAAATAAATCTGTTTAAAAAAATAAAAAAAAATAAAACTTAAAAGAGGCGAAGTGGGGGGACACCTGAGTGGCTCAGTGGTTGAGTGTCTGCCTTCGGCTCAGGGCGTGACCCCAGGTCTGGGGATCGATTTCCATATCAGGCTCCCTGCATGGAGCCTGCCTCTCTCTCTCTAATGAATAAATAAATAAATCTTAAAAAAAAAAAAAAAAAAAAAGGAAGAAGAAGAAGAGAAGGGCACCTGGCTAGCTCAGTTGGTTAAACATCTGCCTTTGACTCAGGTCATGATCTCAGGGTCCTGGGATCAAGTCCTGCATTTGGCTCCCTGCTCAGCAGGGATTCTGCTTCTCCCTTTGCCTCTGTCTCTGCACCCCCCCACTGCTCTCTTGTGCTCTGTCTCTCAAATAAATAAATAAAATCTTTTAAAAAAAAAAGACTTGGAGGAGGTGAGAGAGCCAAAAAATACTTTTAGAGAACACTCTGGGAAGAGGAGCTTGTCAGTGTAAAGACCCCAAGATGAGTGTATGCCTGGCATGTTCAAGAAATAGCATCAAGGCTGGAGCTGTGTGGGCAAGGGAGAGAGCAAGAGAACAGGAGGTCAGACAGATAATCGACGAGGTCCTTAGAGACCAGTGGGAAGACTTTGGCCTCTTCATTGAGAAAAATGAAAAAAAAAAAAAAGAGAGAGAGAGAGAAATGAGGGTTCCCTGGGTGTTCTGAGCAAGGGAATGGCATGGTCTGCTCCAGGTTTAAGGGCTCATTCTGGCTACGATGCTGATAAATTATGTGGGACAGAAAGGTGGAAGCAGCGAGGCCAGTTAGAAGTTCAGGTGAGGGATAATGAGCCAGAGTTGACGTTTTGAAGTGATAGCAAGTGGACACAGATTCTGGATCTATTTTAAAAGTAAAAACAAAGGATTTAACCATACAACACAGCAAATTTCACACCTAGGTATGTATATAAGCAAGAGAACTGAAAACAGGTTTTCGAACAAAAATCTGTACAGAGATATTCATAGCAACATTATTCATAATAGTAAATAATAAAAACAACCCAGATACCCATTAACTGATGAACAGATAAACAAAGTGTGTTATACCCAAACAATGGAATATTATTTGTCCATAAAAAGAAATGAACTCTATTGATAATGTGGTACAACATGGATGAACCTTGAATACATTATGCTAAGTGAAGGAAACCGGGCACAAAAGGCCACATATTGTATGATTGCATTTATAAGAAACGTCCAGAATAAGCAAATCCATAGAGATAGAAAGCAGTTTGGTGGTTAGCAGGGACTGAGGAGAAAAGAGAATGCAAAATGACTGCTTAGGGCATGAAGAAAATGTTCTGGAATTAAATAGTAATGATGGTTGTACAACATGGTGAATGTACTAGAAGCCACTGAATTATGCACTTAAAAATGGTTAAAATTGTCAATTTTGTTATCTCAATTTAAAAAAGCAAAGGATTCATCAATGGATTTAGATATGAAGAGTAAAGAAAAGAAAGGGGTCAGGGATGGTGGCTAGGAGGATGGAATGGCCGTTATCTGGGATGGAAAAGTGTGTGGATGGGACAGGTTTGGGGAAGATCAGGAGTCCAGTTTTGGACAAAAATCTGAAATGTAATTACATATAGTAGTTTGGAGCTCAAAGAGATGTCAGGATGTAGATATAAATTTTAGAGTCAGCATCAATATATTGATGGTAATTAGAGCCCTAAGGATGGATAAGATCACCATGTCCGTGAGAGTAGATAGAGTGGAGAAGTTTGTAGACTTAAGTCTAGGGTATTCCAACACTAAAGAGATCAGGAGGCAAATACGGAAGAACCAAAAAGGAACAAGGAGTAGCTACCAAAGTAGGAGAAGGACAAATGAATGTGTTGTCCAGAGAGTCAAGAAAAAAAGAAAGGTAGGAGCATTCAACTTGTCAAGTACTTATAATAAGTAAGATAAGGACCCAGATTAATATCAGACTTAGCAACATGGAGGTAATTTTGTGACCTTGATAAGAGTTGCTACATTGGATAGTTAGGGACAAAGCCTGATTCAAAGGAGAATGGGAAATAAGGAGTCCAGAGAAATCTTTTGATCCTGAGAAGTTTTTGTCAAGGAAGGTGGGAGAAATGGTTGGTAGCAAATGGGAAAAGGGATAAAAAAGGATTTCTTGTAAGGTGGACATTTGGTAGCATGTCTGCATGCTGACAGGTTTGATCCAACAGAAGAGGAGTAACTTGATACCATGAGAGGGAGAGAGTGTCACTGGAGTGATGTCCTTGGGTGGACAAAATAAAAGATGCTACCTACTGCATACATAGAGGGTTGACTTTAGCAGTTAATCTAGAGTAACAAGAAGAAGGTGGGGAATATGGTTACAGATGCTGGAAGGCCAGTTAAGGTGATGAGAGTTTAGAGGAATTCCCCTCTGGCTGCGTTGGGTTTTTTCAGAATAGGAAACAAGGTCAGCTGTTCTAATGAGAAGGGAAAACAGATGTTGAGGGTTTTAGGAAAGATAAGATGTAACATCACCCAGAAGATTAGAAGAATCTCGGATGGAGGAAGGCACAACTGGGGTTCAGGAATTTAAAGTGACACCAGTCAGTGTAGTTCTGTTTATTTCTCTAGTCACTTTCTGCTGCACGGGTATAAATAAAGAATAGGGCAAACAACATGGATTAACCAAAATTGTGATTTCACCAAGCAAGTGTGATAAAGTGAGAAAGGGACAGAGTGAGAATATCTGTGAGGAATGATTCTAATGATTGGCCATGGACATGTGCTAGGTAGGAAAAGAGACCAAGATGTTGAGGAATAGGGACAAGAAGCTAAGGATAGCATGAAGATCCTAGGGAGGAGGGGAGAGGACTAAGGAGCATGTGCATCAGATCATAAAAAGGAGTAAATTAGAAAGAGTCCAGGTGGTGGTCAGAGGATGATGTGCATGAAATTGAGATAGTGGGGAATCAGAATTATTGGTGATGACAGGGTCCAGAGGATGGGGGGAGGGAGTGGTCATCAAAGGAATGAAGATACCAGTGCTTATAAAATGGAATCACTAAGAATGAATTTAGGAACAGAGGTGGCAAGAAGGCCAGTGAAGCAGAAAAGCACCATGAAATGCAGGTGAGTGATTAGCCTGGGGTCAGTAATGACTGCAGCAAGGAGCACTTGTATCTCCAGGCCCACCGATGGTAGAAGTGGGAAGCTGCAGGGCATGATGTTGCGGTGCCTCTTATAAACAGAGATAAGGAGCCTAAGAAGGGGACTCCTTCTAGACCCCAGATCAATGGCATGGGTGAGGCTGTGAGTGCTGCAAGGGATGGATGTCCAGGGCTCTCTACCAATCACTGTGGAAGGAGGCATCCTAGGGACTGCAGTCTTACTCTGAAAGCCTGAATCATTCAATGGACCCTTGGGGTAAGAGGCATAAATCCCAAAGCAAGGGACTCAGCCATGACCCTGGCAGGGGAAGGGAAGTCTTACTCTGAGAGCGTGAGAGCTCTCTCCTGGCCTCTTTTTGAAGAGTAGGCATCTGAGAAAAGGGTCTCAGGAGCCAGAAGACTTTGTGCATTCCACATACTTTTGGAACCCCCTTTCCATAATGAGCCAGCCTCAGTGCAGCCCCCAACACGTGCCAATGTCCACACACAGTGTTAATAATCATCACTTATGGGCAGCCCGGGTGGCTCAGCTGTTTAGTGCTGCCTTCAGCCCAGGGTGTGATCCTGGAGACCCGGGATCGAGTCCCATGTCAGGCTCCCTGCATGGAGCCTGCTTCTCCCTCTGCCTGTGTCTCTGTGTGTCTCTCATGAATAAATGAATAAAATCTTTAAAAAAATAATCATCATCATCACTTATCCATTTAGTTGATCATTGTACCCCCAGCTTCCAAACACACCGACTGGCCTATAACAGATACTCCCTATAATACTTTAAATGAAGGAGTTCATATTTACTGAGCAATATATGTGCCAGGCACTGTCACAAGCCCTTTATGTGGATTTCTCCCTCTGCTTTCCCAAGAACCTAGAAAGAAACATGGGTACAGTTATCATCCCAATTCATATCTGAGAACACAAAGCTTAGAGAGCCTCAGGAACTTTACCCAAGGTCACATGGTAAGGGGATTCTAAACTAAATCTTACTCCAGGACTGGCCCTCAATTGGGGATTATCAGGTGATCAAGGTTGGAAGGACATCCTTCCCAGGACTGATGTAAAGCGGCTCTGGGTCTGGACCAGGAGACTTTCACAAGCTTTTGCCTCCCTCCCCTGCTGGACTCCACACCCAACCACCCCTTTTGTTTTGTTCTCTCTCCAAGATCCTCAACTGCTTTCCATCCATCATGATTCAGAAATCTTTATTTTTGTTTCCACCGTAGATGTGAAAAGCTGGCTTGTGATGTTTGGATTTCAGCTTAGCAACATAATTCCTGGCTTCCCAAGAGCCAAAATGTATTTCGTGCCTCCTCCCTATGAATTGTCAGAGAGTCAAGCCAGTGAGAATGGACAGGTAAGCAGAGGTTCCTGCCAAGAATCTGAATGATTGTCCTCATTCCCTTTTGCAAACAGAACCGCATGGGAGCCAAGGGCATGTCAGTAGAGGAGGCAAACATCAGAGCTGGGTATAAAAAGGTGCATGAAACATTGTGACTTCCCACGAAAGCGAATGTCAGTGCCGTCACCTGTCTGGCATAGCACATTTTTCTTCCCAACCTCAATTATTACCTTAATTGTGGTATCATTATCTGCTCAGTATATACCCTTGAGTCACTCCTTGATTAACAACAGCACAGAGAAATCTAGCAGCAACCTACCATCTGCACTGCCTATAAGATCATAACCCTTTTGGCTTTTATGGGACATAATATAACTGTGGTTTGCAGTTTCTATCCCATTAAAGAACATTTTTATGCCTGACATAAAACCTCAGCGTTTTATGGCCCAAATGTATACAGATTAAGTTTTCGGAATGTAATTTGTGCTTGGGTCTTTCAGTGATGACCAAGAGATGGTCAGTTTCCATCTGGGTGCTCCTGAAACCTCTGGCAGACAGGAGGGGTGGGCATCAGTGTTCAGATAACCCCTGTTATAGGACAGTGCCCAGCAACATAAAAGTCTGAAAGGTCTCATCTGCTCTGAATAATCATCCACACTATGTAACTAAAGAGAGACAAGGAGGAGCCGGTGGGTAATTGAGAACAACCTTCTCTCAGTTCTGCCCTGTGGGGACCACTCAGTGGATGAATAGCCATCATTTCTCTCATTTATCTAAGTGCCGTTACCTCCCAAACACAGCCTCTTCCATTATCCCAGTCTGTCCCCCAACCACCAATTGAGATGAGTTGTAATTTGTGAGTAGAGAGCTCAAGGCCAAGGAGACAATGGTGATTTCGTCTCTCTGCAGAACCAGGGCTAGGATCCAAAGCAAATGACTCAGAGCCCGAGGATATTCCCTCTGGCCCACAAAGCCAGAACCTTAGTCTGGTGCCTCACCAACATTAATATGCACACAAACCACCTAGGGTATGTCTTGCTAAGATGCAGCTTCTGACTCAGTGGGTCTGGATGAGGCCTGAGATTCTGCTTCTCTAACAAGGCAAGTCCCGGCGATTCTTCTGCTACTAGTCATGCTTTGAGTAGCAAGGTCTTAACCCAAGGAAGTTAATGAATACCCTGGGCATTGGCCTCGAAGAAAATCTAGGTCACAGCAGCAGGGTTCATAGCTTCTCAAACGAACACCCTGCCCTTTGGGTCAGGATATTCCTCGGTCTGAAGTGTACAAGGCAGCTGCCAAACCATCCGAGAGCAGAGTGACTCTCTCTTCTCCAATAATGGAGAAACATGGTAAGTGGGTAGGCCTGGGTACAGATGTCAACAAGGTGGCGGACCTCTGCACTGTCCTTTTAGTCAGGGTCACAGTTACAAGGCAGACAGGCCACACCATCAGAGCACTGGGAACCAGCCAGCCTGTGCTAGTTTCAAAAGGTAGGACTATGTTAGCTCATATCATTACAGGTATAAGCCTAGTTCTTGCCGAGAGTCCAAGCATTTCCCGGACTCTTTTTTAATGAGCTGCTCGGCCCATGCAAAGAGCTGCCTGGACCATCATCTCAGCCTTCTGTGTTTTCTTCTGCCCACAGCTCATTACAGGTGTCCAGCAGACAACAGAGAGGCATAATCAGGCCTTCATGGCTCTGGAAGGGCAGGTCATCTCTAAAAAGCTCCATGCCAACATCCGAGAGAAAGCAGGCCACTGGTTTGCCACCACCACACCCATCATCGGCAAAGGCATCATGTTTGCCATCAAAGAAGGACAAGTGACCACCGGTGTGTCCAGCATCGCCAGCGAGGACAGCCGCAAGGTGGCTTCCGTGCTGAACAACGCCTACTACCTGGACAAGATGCACTACAGCATCGAGGGCAAGGACACCCACTACTTTGTGAAGATCGGCTCGGCCGACGGCGACCTGGTCACGCTGGGCACCACGATCGGCCGCAAGGTGCTGGAGAGCGGGGTGAATGTAACCGTGTCGCAGCCCACGCTGCTGGTCAACGGCAGGACTCGAAGGTTCACCAACATTGAATTCCAGTACTCCACGCTGCTGCTCAGCATCCGCTATGGCCTCACCCCCGATACCCTGGACGAAGAGAAGGCTCGCGTCCTGGACCAGGCGAGACAGAGGGCCCTGGGCACCGCCTGGGCCAAGGAGCAGCAGAAAGCCAGGGACGGGAGAGAGGGGAGCCGCCTGTGGACCGAGGGTGAGAAGCAGCAGCTCCTGAGCACGGGACGTGTGCAAGGTTATGAGGGATATTACGTGCTTCCTGTAGAGCAATACCCAGAGCTTGCAGACAGTAGCAGCAACATCCAGTTTTTAAGACAGAATGAGATGGGAAAGAGGTAACAAAATAATCTGCTGCCATTCCTTGTCTGGATGGCTCAGCGGGAGTAACTGTTATCTCCTCTCCTAAGGAGATGAAGACCTACCAGGGGCACTAGGCCAGGCTGCTTTAGGATATCAAGTGGCAAGAAAGCTCACATTTTTTGAGTTCAAATGCTACTGTCCAAGCAAGAAGTCCCACATCCTGAAGTAGACTAAAGCCTGGCTGAAAATTCTGAGGAAAACAAAACAAACGAATGAATGAACACACACAACATGTTCCAAGTTCCCCTAAAATATGACCCACTTGTTCTGGGTCTACACAGGAAAAAAAAAAAAAAAAAAAAAAAGGAAGAAGAAGAAAAGACACAAGATGTCTAAAAGGAGCAAAAGAACAGAAAAACAAAACAAAAACACAAAAAAAAAAACAGAAAGCAAACCATATATACCGACCGAAAAACAAAGCCGTGAAGACGAGAAGGCCTCATATCCTATTACCTCACTCATCCACACGTGAGCGACGCAGAGACATCCGCCAGGGCCGGCGTCACAGACCAGCTGAGGAAACCGAATCAGACTGCTTGTTGGACAAATACTACAGACGTTTTCGTTTAAACAAATACAGGTGCATTTAAAACACGACTTTGGGGGTGATTTGTGTGTAGCGACTGGGGAGGGGGGGGATAAAAGTGAAAGAGTGAGCACTGGAAATACTTTTTAAAGAAAAAAAAAAAAGAAAAACACACAAAAAAAGGAAATTAATATCAAAAATCAAAGCGAAATAATACCGTTCAGCACTTAAACTCTCAGGTCCCAACTTAGTCCGGCCTGAGCTAATTTATTTGAGCGCAGAGTGTAAAATTTAATTCAAAATGGTGGCTATAATCACTACAGATAAATTTCATACTCTTTTGTCTTTGAAGATTCCATTGTGGACAGTAATACGCAGTTACAGGGTGTAGTCTGTTTAGATTCCGTAGTTCGTGGGTATCAGTTGCAGTAGAGGTGTGGCATTGTGACACTCTTTTGCTAACGGGCACCACTTCAGATCACCCTGTACATACATAAGCCTCAAGGCACAATCACTGTTTCAGATTTAAAATTATTAGTGTGTTTGTTTGGTCCAGAAACTGAGACAATCACATGACAGTCACCACGAGGAGAGAAAATAAAAAAATTCAAAAAAAAAAAAAAAAAAAAACCCACAAAAACAAAAAAAAAAAATAAAGAAAAACAAAAAAAAAAAAGTCTAATAAGAACTTTGGTACAGGAACTTTTTTGTAATATACATGTATGAATTGTTCATCGAGTTTTTATATTAATTTTAATTTGCTGCTAAGCAAAGACTAGGGACAGGCAAAGATAATTTATGGCAAAGTGTTTAAATTGTTTATACATAAATAAAGTCTCTAAAACTCCTGTGGACACTGGTCTTCTGTGGAAATGCTTTGAGGTGAGGACAAGGGAGAGGCTGCTGAGAAGCATAGGCTGAGCTGGTATTTCGAACTTTGGGAGGAGCTCTTGTTAGGGGCTCCCCAGACTGCTCTAAACAACAGAGTGATCTCTGCCTGCGCCTGCCGCCCCCTCTCTGCGTGGAACCGGGGTGAAGAAAAAGTCTGAAGGGGGGGTGGGGACAGTGAGGACCCTCACACCTAGCCCTGCATGGAGCGGTCCCTCCAGCCTTCGAGGGACAATCAGGCTTCCCCTGATGCTGAGTTCTGCTTCTGGAAAGTGCTGGCCGGAAGTGAGGGCAAACACTCTTGCCTCACTGGGAGGTGTGCCTGTATCTGTATCTATAGTTTCTTCCAGATTAAGTGACCCCCAAACTTGCACACTTGGGGCAACCCAAGTAAGGAGAGCGCTTATGATACGGACGAATTTTTTTTCCACCAAACCCACAGAGTAATAGTATCATCAATAGCTAGTACTTACTGATGCTTACTAATGCCAACAAGAGTGGTAAGTGCTCTGCATACAACACATTCATTTCATCCCCATCTTTCATTCATTCAGCAGCATTACACCGAGGGCTTGTCACGCACCGGGTCCTGTGCTAAGTTCTGGGGATAAAGGAGGTGGGTAGACAAAAACGTGGGTCCTCACCTCTCAAAACTTGGGTCAGGAATGTAGACAAATAATCATCAAATCATTCCACTAACTAGTGAAAATGGCAGGGGTGTTAAGCACCAAGAGGATGTATGAAGCAATGAAAAAAAAATTTTTTTTTAATTTTTTTAAATTTTTTTTTTAAGTAAAGACGTTTAAAGCCATGGAAGCTCATAACTGGAGAGGTGACCTAGACTGAGAATGCACAAAAGTGGCTAGGGTCTGAAGGCAAGCATTAGCCAGGTGAAGAGCAAGGAACGCACTCCAGAACCCGGGGGCCGGTCTATACAAAGGGACGGTGCTGAGCCAGGCTGAAACACAGAAGAGGTTGGCAGGAATCAGAAGATGCACAGGCTGGGAGTGGTGGGGGGGGGGGGGGATGGGGTAGGAGGGGGTCTCCTTTTTTTTTTTTTTTTTTAATTAAAAACAAGAGGGAGTCTGTTTTAATTTCATAAGGAAGTGCTCCGCACGCAGTGTGGAAAACAGGCAGGGGAATCAGACGTTGTCACCTGAGTGAGATAACAGAGAAGGCTGGTGGCCACTGGCCTAAGAGGGAGGCGTTTTGGACTACAGCAGGAAGTGGAAATGAATCAAGTGGCTAGACTGCAAGAATGAACTCCTAGTAGCATTCACTTTGCAGGTGAGGAAACTGAGGCTAATTACCCCCTAGCTGGTAAGTGGTGGAATCAGATTCCAGTCCAGCTGTGACTGATTTCAGAAGCTCCCCAGGAGGTCTAGTTAGCATACCGCAGAGACCCCCTCCAGCGCTCTGAGGCACTGCTGCCAGGCCAGGGGCCATGTCCCCAGGTGGAAGGATGGGGAGAGAGAGGCCAGGCTAGCCTGCTTTACATCAGGTGCCAGGTCTCATGGGCCCAGTTAGCATCAGCAGCAGAGCAAGCTATGATCATCTAGTAAAGCAAACAGGAGAACAAAAAGGTTTCCAACAACTTCCCTCTCAGAAGCACATAAGAACACTTTTGCCCAGTGCAGTGAGCTTGGGCCATTTCCCTTCAGGAAGGAGACAGGGGACAGCTCCTCCTGTGTGCTTTGACCACCTGCCTTGTCTAATCCGATTGGTGTCAGGACCACTTGGATATGTACTCACAGAAGAGAATCCAGCTGGTCATGGGGCAGCCTGAATCCTGGTTCAGTGGGAGCTATGGAGGGGTTAACCACTATGTTCCATCTCCCCGGGGTAGAAGCAGCCAGTGGGACCAACCACAACAGAATCAATCCCAGACAAGAAGCAAGGAGCTCGCTCAACCCAGAACTCTGTCCCAACTAGACTCAGTTGGCAGACACACAGTGTGGCACACAGGAAATCACAGGTCACCGGAAATTCACTAGAACCTGAAACTCCTCTTGCATGCCAACCATCTTTGAATTATTCATGAGTTTCCTACTATACCTAGCCCAGTCCAACCCCTCACAATACACACGCATGAACCCACAAACTGGGAGAGGGAGAGCGCCTTGGGTAAAAATCCTCTCCTGCCTTTCCTCAGGCTAGTCCTAAAATGACAAGATGGAATGCTTGACCTCTCCCAGAGTATGTGCACCTTGATACAGAATTCTGGAAAGGCAGCGCAGGGGATACATTTGGGCACTGTGAAGTCAGCCTGCTTGGAAACAAATCTTACCTGGACCACTGACTGAACATGAGAGCTGGAGATGGTTACCTCTATTAATTAGGGTACATAGCAATAGGTGCTGTAAGAGATAAATCCAACATAAGTTAACATGGAAAAGTTGAATTCTTACTCATATAGCTAGCTGTCCACTGTAGGTCAGGGATGGGAATGGCTCTGCTCCACGCTGGTCATTCAGGGTCCCAGCCTCCTTTCATCTTGTGGCTCAGTCTCCTACATCCTCAGAATTGAGGACATCCCCTCCACTGAGCTGGTTGAAGAAGAAAGATCCAAGGCCACATGTGTAACTATTTTATTTTTAATGAACCACACCTGACAATGAGGCCTAGCCTCCTCCAACCCCCAGCCATTCTCTTATATCCGTGGACCCACGTACTGCAAGAGACTAGAGAATGTCATGTATGACCTTTAGAAGAAAAGGAGACTGGGTGCTGGTGAGCCCAAGCAGTCTCTGGCATGTAACTCAATGTCTAAGAGCCTCTCTTTCCTCACCTGTACACGAGGATGGGTAAACACAAGGCTGCAAACCTGCTATGATGATTAAGTGGAATATTGCATGTTTCATGACCTATGGTAAGTTCTCAGGAAATGTTAGTTTTTATTATTTTTAAATCTTTGCTCCAAGCACAGGTTTTCTAAGCATGGAAATGGAGGAATCAGCCCATCGTCATATGGGAGAAATTTTTATGTAGGATTTGGGAGGATGGAGGAGGCCCTTCCCTCAAATCCCACACAGTGTGGCCGCCTCCCTTCTCCCCAACCTAGGGAACATGACTAGGTACTTCCAGTGTGAGACTCTGGCTCACAGTCTCAAGGGCTCTTCAAGAAGGTTGACATTTGGAAGGTTGGAGGTCTCAGCAACATGAAGACTGGCCCTCCACATTTAATCACCAAGCAGAGTTTTGTTCCTGGCACTGTCAGAAGCTGGGCACACAAAGCTAAGTACATCATGGTCCAAGATCTCACCGTCTAAGGTGTGAGGAGAAACAAGCCCATCAATGGGACACAAGGGCACATAGAAGTGATGCACAAAAATGTGAAGCCCAGAGGAAAGGGCTGCAAGTTCTCTACAGGAGCATTTGAGCTGAGTCTTCCCAGGTAAGAGAATGCTAGTCAGAAAAGCTGGAAGAGGGCACTCCGGACGGAGAATGGGTGCTACAGATGGGAGGGAGAAAAGATACGCAAGTCCACTGGGGAGAAGTTCAGAAAGGCTGGAGCAATGGTTACAAGCGAGCCCCCTGGCTACGTATTAGAATCACTTGGGGGACTTTCTCAATAGACCCACAACCTCCAGGTCCCGGGCCAACTAAACCAGAACCCCAGGGGCAGGGTTCCGGGCACGGATAGGTGCCAAAGCTCCCCAGGTGATCTGAACATGCAGCCGGGACTGAGAAGCACCAGGTCAGAGCCTAACAGGAGGTGTGTGGACTGGGATGAGGCGTGTCAGAGAGAATGAGGCGGGAATGAAAATCAGACCTGGAAGTTAAACATTCTCCTGTGGGGCATGGAGCGGGCCTAGGGGAGGTCCTCCAGGACTGGGAAATGCTTGATTAGCAAAGTGGGCAGAGAAGAGGGGCCAACAGAGCAGAGCTTGGGAGACAGCAACAGTTGCACTGTTGGAATGTACCAGGCCAGATGAGGGCCATCTGGGGTGAGGGGTGAGGACAGAGGGAGAGCTCCCCAGAACACCATTGCAGAAATGAGGAGGAGGTGCAGAACTCCCTCAGAGGTGCGGACGTGTCCATACAAGGTTGACCACCAGGGGCGGGATCCCAGGCCGCTCTGCAGGGAATGCATCAGATACACCCACGTCCCGGCTCCCCACCTCACCCTGATGAAAGGACACAACACCTGTGGGGAGGGGGAGTCTAGCCGAGGCTCACCTCCAGAAATCCTCTGAGGGGCCCAAGGTGGGACTTCCCAGGATAGTTCTGGTCCACCACGCCCCCACCCCAAGCCCCCCCTTCCTTCCTGAGGCAGCTGGGCAGCCTGACCTCTGAGGCCCGGAGCTGGTTCTCTCGCTGTGCCTCAGCCCTCCAGAAGCAAGGCTGTGCCGGCTGGGGGCTCTTCCCCCACTGACTTCACCTTTTTCCCCAAAGCTTCACCCTCCCCAGGGAGCACTTCGTCCTGTAAGTGCTGGGCTTGCCATTTGGCCACTAGATGGCGGCCTTTCCTGTAAAAATCTTCCGAGAGCTTCGCCCGGCGGCTCCAGGCTGTTTTACATGCAAAAGGCACTTGGCAGCGCCCAGCACTTCACAAGCGCATAATGAACGGTTAGCAGTTACTATTCAAGGAAAACAGCGTAACATTTTTGAATTTCGGTCTTCAGAGTCAAAAACAAAAAACAAGTCCCACTGCTGTCCTTTCTAGCTAAGCAGGGTCTCTTAACTTCTGAAGACACAGTTTCCTCCCCCTGTAAAATGGGTGTAATACCATCTCGCAGGATTGCTGTAATGAACGCCCAATCCAGTGCCTGGCCTATGGGAATGGCTATTGACTGATCACCAATAACTATTATCCTTGGCCTATGAGGACTGCAGGTGGGATCCCTGCCCTAAGACTAGCTGCACACATATCCCAGTCCTGAAGCCTGACCTGTAAAGGAGTCAAGCTTCCATTGCCCGCCCCGCTTCACCCTCCTACCACATAAGCTACATAAAGTAAAAGGGCCTTGCTCTGCAAGCAGGCCAAGGGTGGGAAGCCTGTGGGACAACTTTCCCAGTGGCCATCCTGCCAGAGATGAACTAGGAATGCCAGTTATGAGGGTAATGGGGGTAGGAGGTGACCACTTAGCATCTAAACCAGCTCCACAGCCCTCACCAGGGCTCCAGGGTCCCCAGGCCTGGGGAGAACACAACAAAATCTCCTCTTGCCTGCCCCCACCCGTCTTTAGTGTTCCATGGGGGTAGCCACTTGCATGAAACATTCACCTTCATTCTCTCCCCTTCCCCCTGCTTCTCTATATCCTTTCAATAGCTCCCCACCCTGGTCTCCTTCTCCCTCTGAACCAATTCTAGTGGCAGTAAAAGCAATCTCCTTGCACTTACACATTCATAAACGCTTTTGCCCAAATTGATTGATTTGAACTTTACCACCACCTGAGAGATCCTGAGGAACTTGGAGAGCTGAGGTAACCAGAGGTTACACAACAAAACAGGTGCCTCCCAGGTGGCTGGAAGTCCTCCTGTTTCTAGTCAACCACCATATCCAGTCCCAGGTCACTCCCCGCATGGTCTCTGAACTTAATATTATCTCAGCCAAATACATGCAGATTTTATTCTAAGACAGGGCCCCTGACCAGAAGTAATCTGCTCAGTCCCTGTAAATCAACTTTACGAGCTAGAGGAGATGGAAACCATGAACGGAGCCTGGCTCTGCCCCCAGGTGGCATCACTGGATTAATTAGGAGCTAAGTGGAACCCCAATGCAAAGCAAAAACTGGGAAGTTCAGAAACAGGATGGCTTCAGACATGGTTAGGTCCAGGGACTCAAAAGATGTCTTTGCTCCACCTCCAGTTCTCTTTCCTTGGGATTTGGCTCTATTTCCAGGTGTGCTTTCCTTGTATGTGGTAAAGATGATTGCTGGCAGCCCCTCACTCACATCCCTCTGGCACCCATGGAAATGGCAGAGAGACTCTCTCAGAGAACTTGAATGGGCTCCAATCCCAGCAGAGCCATAAAGAGAGGGAATGCATGGTTCCCTCAAGGAAGATAACAGCCTAGACAAAAACATGGGAGCTGCTAATACGATATCTACTGAAATCACCCATCTGCCCATTCTATCAACAAATAGGGCCTGCCACATCTTGGGTGTTCAGATGACAAAGCCAGGTGCCAGGGAAACAGGGTTGAATAAAACACAGCCATCCGGGAACTAGTAAGGAACACAAGCAAACAAACAACAGCAATACAACGTGGAAGTGCTGGCAAAATAACTGCATGGTGCATGATGGGCATTTGGAAGGAAGGACATGGACGTGTGCATAAGTAGCACACTGGGAAGATAGAGATTGCATCTTAATAGTCAAAGAGGCATCTAATCCTTCCTGCCAAGATTCTTGCCCACCTACCATGGCCCTTTCCCTTCCACTGGGAAGACAGGAAACCTCTTTCCAATACCAGCCTGGAGAACCTCTCCCAAGGCTGAGTTGTGTCTAGGGGGCTGGATGTCTCCCACTTCTTCACTCTGAACCCTTTCTCCCTCCTTCAACACATGGGGAGCAAGACTTCCCCCTAGGTGTCAACCACGTTCTGTAAGGAGAAGTTGCTCTGCCCATCAGACCAGCCTCTGCTCTAGTGCAGGTTTCCCCAATCTGAGCATCAATAGCATTGGGAGCCAGGTGGCTCTATGATGGGGGCTGGTTTATGACTTGTGCAGTGTGGAATGTTTAGCAGCACCCCTGGCTTCTAGCTGTGACAACCCAAAATGTCTCCAGATATTGCCAAAGGGCTTATGGAGGGGGAAAGTCATGCTCAGTTGAGAACCACTGCTCTAACTCATTCTCCCTCCACCCTCATTTCTCCCTAACCCCAGAACTTTGGAAAGAAGAAGCCTCTGCTCTCTGGTTAGTCAGGCTAATTCTCCCTGAGGAGACATTTACCCATACTTGCCTAGGTTCATCCAAGGAACACTCCCTCCAAACCAAAGGTTCTGGAACTACATTAAAGTTCTGCCCTAATTATCCTTTTCTTCTGGGCTCACCACCCAGGAGCTACTCAGTAGCTGAATTTACCAGCCGAGTGTGGAGGACAGAATTGATTGCTCTGCTCCACAACCCCCTCACCCCTGCACCAGACTTCCCTGAGGAGATGCCCCCACTCAGAAGGCAGAGACACTGGCATTCCTGAGACAGACCAGCTGTATCTGTCTGCAGCAAGGAGCAGCCACACGAGTGTTACAGTGAGGAGTCTCAGAGCAATGCAAATGAGAGCACCTCCCCCCTGCAGATGCTAGAACCTGAGATGACAGAGTCATGTTTTATTTCCTCCTTCCCATCCTGCCCCTAAGGTGGCAGTCACACAGCCCCTGAAATGGAGCATGGATGACATCCTAAGAACAGAGAGAAAGCAGGCAAGGACAGGCAGGCCTCACCCCACTGCTTCTCCCTGAGGCTCCACACAGCCCGAACTTGGGATGTGTAGGAACTGCTCACAAGACTCTCTGCATTCAGTGACATCACCCTGGTGGCTTGTGAGGTGAGGGTATCTACATCATGGAAATGGGGTGGGGTCGCTGTGGTAGGATACCGAAGAGAATAAAAATGTCAAAGACACATTGGGAGAAGAGGAGCAAGAGATCCATGGGTTAAAATCTTTCCCAATTGTGCACCTGAAACTAACATTGTGCCAACTACAATTAAAACAAAAAAACTTTCTTGGTTGACTTCAACGATGTGGACAATTTGAAACTCAAGGGTCAGGAACTCAGGTCTGGCACCATTATAAAATAACTGTGGTAAAAGCAGCAAGAGAACATTTTCTACATTCTTCCAAATTTTAAGGGTGGTTTTAACCAGCTCACAATGACATTGTTTGGGCTACAGTGGGGACCACCCCCTGCAGTGGGCACAGATCCCTCTGTTGGAGACCCAGGCATTCATTCCTCCCTCCCAACCCCTTCACACTCCCCAGCCCCAGGAATGCTGCCTGCGGACACTTCAAACCTCCTCTCTCTGAAAGGAGCTGTCTGCTAAAAGGTTACATGCCCTGGGGGTGTCATTCAGTGACCTGTCGACCTGACCTGACCCATCGACTGGTCAGGTGGAGACAGGGGTACAAAGGCTGGCTGCATGCCATAGTAAAGAGTTATCTCAGCTCCAGAGCTGGAAAGCGGATTGGCTGAGGCCATGCATGCTGGGCCATCACAGCTGGACTTCTGCCTCTGTCCAATCCTGGGCCCCCCAGGTGTTCCTGCTGTACTCTCTAAGAAAGAGCCTGCCTACAAATTTCCAGCCCAGAGTCTTTCCCAGGGGAACTCAACCAAAGACACCTCCTACCTGCTCTCCTCTCAGGAGAGGTGCAACCAGGGTGTTTTGCAGGGGCTAGTTTAAAGCGCTATATGGTGAGGGTGGGGGGAAGTAGAGGGAGAAGCGCGATGAAGCGTGTGCACACGCGTTACTGTTTGTTTTTCCAAGCCAGCATCTCTGTTGAAAGGCACAGCAAGAGGACAAAAGAATGTCACCTGCTTGTTAGATTCAGCAACACAGTGGACGTCTGCAGCCATAGCCACCTGCTCTGTTGGCCGCACAGAGATCTGAGTGTGCAGATAATCACCCGCTCCCTATCCCCAGGCACAAAACACACGCTGTCCCAAACACACAGCCTGCATTCCAGACCCTGGTTCTTGAGTGGAGATGGGAAGAAGTCAGCCCAGGTCACCTTTAGTGCAAGAGGTGAAGCTAAAGAATGAGGCTTGGGATCAGCTCCTGGTCACGGCCAAATCCTCGCCTCTAGCACATGTCACTCACTTGTGCATGACCCTTCAAAGTTCACAAAACACATGCATTCATTCATTCCTTCAAGGCTCCCTGGACTGTTTGCCAGCTTTCTGGCTCAGAGGCTCCATTTGTGATGCGAGCCCCAGCTCGTTCTTCCTCAAAAGATGCACAGATGGAGAGCTTCCCCACCACCTGGGAAAAGGGAGTTCCTGGCCTCCCTGCTGACAGGAGGGCTCTGCTGAGCACACTCCAGGCCGTGGGCCCCGTCAATGCCGGTGGTTCCAAGTGGAGACAGAATCGGTCTCCCACTTCCCTCAGTAATCCCCCTGCCCAAGCTAGGCACTTGCTGATAGCACACTGGTGACCCCTGGCCCTCTCGGGGGCAACCATGTTACTTATTAACTTGCTGATGGGAAATAGGTTTCTCTTCTGAGGTGTTGGAGCTAAGCATGAGAACCTGCGCAAGGGACAGGTTCTTACCTACTCCTTGTGCCCTCATAGTGTACCAGTCATACCATTCACCATTTAGATTCATCTAGAACTTTACCAAGATCCCATGTGCCACTGGACTGTTCTCCACTCCTGAGGTGGGCGTTGCTTCCGTTGTACCATCTATGCTACAGCCTGCATTTTCATATCAGGCAGGCTTCGGTCTGAATCCTGGCTTAAATTTTGAGGCTAGAATGAGTACTGGATATGGGAAGTGACAACTCAGTGCCTGGAACAGGGTAAGTGCTCAGTCAGCAGCCACAATCATCATTATTCCTCCCTCACTGTTGTTGGCCAGAGAAGCCCCTGTTACAGAGATGAGCCACCTGACAGGCTAAGCATCATCCGCCTGTTCTCATCCCATCCTCTGGCCCATGGCCATGTCAGAGGGCAAGCCAATCTCTGAAGGCCTGTCCCATTGCCTCAAGGGCTGCCAAACATATGGGTTTCCTTTTCTGGGTTGGACCTTATGTTTGATCACCATGAAATGGAACACTAGACTCCAAGAGACTGAGGCCAGAGAAGATGTTCCACTTGCCCACCGAGCCCTGCTAATTCCACGCAGGTGCAAGTCTTCAACCTTCCAGGCAATTTCAGTCCCTGAGCTGGATCATGGGGTAGAAATCAGAGAGGCTGCATACCACCGGCAGCTGAGCTCCTAAAGAGACCTCCAAGGAGCTGGCTGAGAAGATGAGCCAGAGACTGTCTCCATCCTCATTCTGGATCAGAAATCATGACTCATGGTCATATCCAAACCCAAATTTCTTTTCCCTAATTTGGAATACAATGGGCAAGTTGCTTCCCTGTCTTTGTTTTTTTGTTGTCCTTTATAAAGACTTACTATAAAAATATTAAGTTAAAAAAAAAGTTAAGTTCTATGAAAAACATTTGGAGTTCAGACCCCTTGGCTCACCAAGAGAGAGATGACTGTCGGCTGGCTTTCGGTTACATAGCTGCTCAAAGTCCAATATCAGAAGTTCATAGGTAGGAAGAAAATAGATCATCTTAAGCAACTCAGGGCACACTTTTAGGTAACCTAGTAGTAGTTGTTGCAGTTCAGCCAACATTTAGTGAGGTGTATTCCATGCCAGATACTACGCTGAGAGGAGAGTTGAAGAAAATATAAAATTCAGTACCTTCGATATTATTATTTACTGATTAACATTTTTTGCCATATTTGTGTTCTTTCTCCTTCCCTTTCTCCCTTTCATCTGATATGCTCAAATGGTTGCCAGATCATTTGAAAGTAAGTTTTAGACATGACACTTCACTCTAAATGCTCCCATATCTGCCTCCTGAGAACAAGGGTTATCCTCCTACATAACTACAGTACCATAACCACTCATGAGATCCTTAACCCTGACATAATATTGTCTAAAATACAGTCCGTGTTCACATTTACCCAGTTGTCCCAAGGATGTCCTTTGTAGCTTTTTTTTTAAGTACTCCAAGATACATTCGTGCATCATTGCATTTGGCTTCTTCCTCATGTTTTGATAGAAAATTCTATAAAGAAAGTTAGAGAGCTCTCAAAGACTTTTGAGAAAGAATCTTCAGACTCAAACTAAAAAGAAAAATCCTTCCATAAGGACCCTTGGATGCTGCATTCTCATTCCTCACCACAGATGGGCAAATTACTTCTTAGAGGGGCATATGGGCTCCTAATTTTTCCAACAGATTAATGCCATCTGCTCCCTACAAGGAGGAAAAATGGTTAAAAGGTGGTGGCAGAAGTATTATGTCCTGATCAGGTATGTCCTCTAGCACATGCCCATGTCAATCTGTGCCAGACCTGTTTTAGGCACTGGCAATGTGGAGAAAAATAAGAAAAGCCCTGTCCTCACGGTGTTTATGGTCCAACTGGGAGAAGGGGGAGGGGTAAATCACTAAAGAATAAAGTAAATGGAGGGACACACAACCCCGTGTTGGACAGTGAGAAGAGAAGGCACATCTAAGCTGCCAGTTGAAGGTGAATTTGCCAGCTAAAGACAAAGGAATAGTATTCTGAACAAGAGAAATAGCCTGGAGAGCAAGTGTGTGCAAGCCACATACGCAAGCTCAGTTAGAGTGTGAGAACAGGAGGCATGGAATCAGGACTTGGAAGAGTGCACCAGGGCCAGGCCAGATTGGACCTTACAACATGTCCTAAGTTGCTGGGACTTTATCTTAAGGCCAGTGAAGGGCCATTGAGGTGTTAACATAAGGTGTCCTGGCACACTCTAGAATGATGGGATAAGTGGGCAGAGGAAGGCCAGTTCAGAGGCTGTATAAGGGGCTGGCAACGGCAGCCTGAATCTAAAGTAGCACAAGTGGAGGGGCGCCTGGATGGCTCAGGTGATTAAGCATCCAACTCTTGATCTCAGCTCAAGTCTTGATCACAGTTCAGGTCTTCATCTCAGCGTCCTGAGTTTGACCCCCACATTAGGCTCCATGCCCAGTGTAGAGCCCACTTAAAAAAAAAAAAAAACACACAAGTGCAGGTGGAAGGACAGCAACAGATACATACTTCAGAGATAGGATCTTATTTTTTTTTAAGACATTATTATTTTCTCCTGATTTTTAAAAAAGATTTTATTTATTTATTCATAAGAGACACACACAGAGAGAGAGACTAACACACGGCAGAGGGAGAAGCAGGCTCCCCCATGGGGAGATTGATGCAGGACTCAATCCCAGGGCCCCGGGATCATGACCTGAGCAGAAGGCAGATGCTCAACCACTGAGCCACCCAGGCATCCCTAATCCAAGGCTCTTAAAGATAGAATGTACATAGGGAGTAAAGAAAAGGGAGAAGTCTAGGATGACACCCAGGTCTTTGTAATTAAAATAATGTTTCAGTACAGGGGGTAAACTAAAGCCTGTGGACCAGAGGTCTGTTTTGTAAATAAAGTTTTATTGGCACACAGCCACTTATTTACATATTATCTATGGCTACTTTCTGCTACAACAGAAGAGGTGAGTAGTTTCAACAGAGACCATATGGCTTGCAGAGCCAAAAATATTTATTATCTGGTTCTTTATATAAAACATTTGCAAACCTCTGTTGTAAATCACTGTATTCCAGAGATGCCTCAGAAAGAAAAAAGGATGTTTTAGTCAAATAAGTTTGGGCAACTCTGTATTTTATACTGTTTTCTTGGCTACTCACTCTGAATCTAGGTATAGTGAAAGCTGAGAAGTCCTACAGTAAAGAAATCTCTTTATTAAAGCCAACATTTTCCAAATGTATTTGCCTATATTTCAGTTTAACTCTGAAGAATGCACCTGTAGACATTTACTTTGGAAAGATTAAGAGGTATTCTGGAGGGGCAAAGATTGGTGAGAATCCAAGTCAGGAGATCAATTAAGACACCATTCAAATAACAAGAATCAGACAAAAGGGCCTGAGCTAGGGCTTAGGTCAAAAAGAAGGAAGAGAGGGACACCTGGATGGCTCAGTGGTTGAGCGTCTGCCTTAGGCTCAGGGCATGATCCTCTAGTTCCACATCAGGCTCCCTGCATGGAGCCTGCTTCTACCTCTGCCTGTGTCTCTGCCTCTGTGTGTGTGTCTCTCATGAATAAATATATAAAGATCTTTAAAAAAAAAATAGGAAGAAGAAGAAGAAGAAGAAGAAGAAGAAGAAGAAGAAGAAGAAGAAGAAGAAGAAGGAGAAGAAGAAGAAGGAGAAGAAGAAGAGGAAGAGAGTATGGGAGGCCATAAGCATGAAATCCTCAGTTTTCTACTTACATGACTGTTGGGAACATGATTGGAGATACAGATGTGGAAGAGGGGGAAGAGGGAGAGGGAGGATAAGGAGGGGAAGAGGGAGGTAAAAGAAGGGGAAGGGGGAAGGGGAGGAGGGGGAAAGAGGAGGAAGGAAGAGGCAGAGGGAGGAAGGGAGGGGGAGGAGAAGGGGAGAAGGAGGGGGAAGGAGAAACCAATTTGAGAAAAACAGGTGAATTCAGCTTAGACACACAGAGTTTTCTTGGCTCAGAATAAGTAATGAACTTCTGGTTCCAGAAAGATGGAATAGCCATACTTTTCCCTATTCCTTCCACTAAGTAAAACCAAGATCTTTGGACATTATACACAAAACAAATGTAAGAAAACCCGAAGTGCAAAAAAAGAGGCAGATGGTTAAGGACCTCAGGACCTGAGGAATGACATGAGCTCCCTGGATTTTCTTTGTGCCTCACATATCCCAGACTGAGTGCTAGAGAAACCAAAAACCCAGAAATGTCAATGGGTCCAGAGAAAAAATGTTCAACAAAAGTCAGCCAGAGGACCAGAAAAGGGGCAGATTAGCACACAGAAATCTTTTAGACAATAGCCATCTCACTCTAAGCTAAATACCACAGAACAAAACTGTGACCCCACTTTCAGTCATACTAGCAAAGGCCAAGTAGGGACCCTAAACTGCTACCTTGAAGAGGCCTTCATGAGGAGCCCTGACACCCTCCTTGGATTGTGTCAGAGAAGGCCAAAGGGTACCCCCCAGGTGGCAACAAGACCAAGTGGGAATTTGGACCAGGCAGGAACAGGGTGCCGTATCTTCCACTCCTGTAATCATCCCCCACCCCTGCTGGAACCATATCAGAGAAAGCCAGCTAAAACCAATTTACAGAAGATCCAGGATCTCAGAGCGTAATATAAAAATGCCTAGATTTCAGTAAAAAAAACCAAAGTCACTCATCGAGGTGCCTGACTGGTTCAGTTGATAGAGCATGTACTCTCAAATCTCATGAGTTCAAGCCCCACGTTGGGCAGGGAGCCTACTTAAAAATCAACACATAAGTAAATAAGTATCACTCATCATACAAAGAACCAGGGAGATTTCAAGCTGAAGAAAAAAAAAGACAGTCAATAGATGCCCACACTTAAATGATATATATGTTAAAATTTCCGGCAAAAATATTAAAGTAGTCATGATTAAAATGCTTCAATGACTGGTGATAAATACAGCTGACATAAAATGAAAAAAAAAAAAAGCCTCAGCAAAGAAATAAAGGACATAAAGGAGAACCAAATGGAAAGGTTTGAACTGAAAAATATAACAATGAAGATGAAAAGCTCAGAGGCTAGGTTCAAGACCAGAAGGAAGAATCAGTGATGTGGAAAAGAGAACAAGAGACATGACCTAATCTGAAAAACAGAGAGAAAATAGACTGGGGAGGTGGGAGGAGAGAACAGAGCCGCGGGGACCTGAGGAACTATAATGAAATGTGGGAGTCCCAGAAAGAGAGGAGAAAAGGTGGGACTGTAAAAGGAATCAGAAATAATGGCTGGAAAGTTCCAGACTTTGACAGGAATCATCAAACTGCAAATTCAAGAAGCTTAGTGAACCCCAAATAAGATAAACCCAAAGAAATCCATGCCAAGACACACAATGAAGCTTTGAAAACTAAAGACCGGATAAACAAAGTATCCAACTTTTACTTGGGGAAAAAGGTCTCTGTTCAGCCTGGGTCAGGTGTCGATGGCAGTGCAGGAAGCCATGGAGCCAGAGAACCTTGCAGGATTTTAGAATAACCACCTCCTAGCTTGGATTCACCTCTTGGAAACAACCTCCTGTGGTTTTCTTTTCTTTCTTTTTTTTTTTTTAAGATTTTATTTATTTATTCGTGAGAGACAGAGAGAGAGAGGGGGGCAGAGACACAGGCAGAGGGAGAAGCAGGCTCCATGCAGGGAGCCTGATGTGGGACTCAATCCCAGGTCTCCAGGATCACAAAGGCAGGCGCTAAACTGCTGAGCCACCTGGGCTGCCCCTCCTATGGTTTTCAATGGAATAGAAACAGGGCTGTTTTGGTGTGTTGAACATACCAAATCTTCCAGGTCTTTCTCCCTGCAGCTCCCATAGCCTGGAATGCACATTCCTTGCCTCTTTCCATTTGGCTACCTCAGCCCTCTGTATAAATGTCCCTTCCTCAGAAAGGCTTTCTCCTCTGACCCTGCCTCAAGTAGATTTTCTGCCAATCCCTGCCCTATGAAATTTTATCATCACACCATTTGTTCCTGTCTTGTTACTGACCACAACATGTAATTATTTCATTTGTTGATTTGTAGAGTGTATATCTCCCCTACTAAACTTAAGTTCCATGAGACTGTCCTGAGTGCTTCACCAATTGCCTGGCACACAGAGACCCACCTTTAAAGGAACCCCCGTGTTTCAGGGGCTGAGTCTGCACTCTATCTACAACAACTCATTTAGTTGTCACATGTTGACAGTGAGGTGGGTATAGTTGCTCTCATTTTACCAACAGGAAAACTGCGGCTCAAGAAGGCACAGTCTCATGCTGAAAGTCACATACTGGCCAAGATGCAGAGCCAAGTTTCATGCAAGGTTCCATGCACCACCACCACCACCACCACCACCACCCCACCTATGTATTTTCCACTACTCCACCTAGCCCCCCTGCTGAGGCACCTTTTCTGGGTTTAAGCCCTAACCCTACACCCTTCTTGCTAGTATTTTACAAAATTCACTCAGACTAAATCTAAAATTCGGAGAATGGGGCATCAAACCATGAGCAATGGACAGGTAAAGAGCCTTTCATTCCACCCGTCTCTAAGCAGTTGGGCTGGAGTTTAATTTCAGAGCCTGGGTACCATGGCGATGCAAGCTCTATAAATACCCGAGAGAGGCTTCTTTCAGCCAGCCTGCTGGGTACTGCACTCGCACCCCCACCCCTATTTCCCACCAGGGCTCCTCTTCTACTGCTGGGGTGGGGGTAGAGGAAAGCACTGCTCTGCAGGAACTCCCTCCCTCTGCTCACACTTTCTTTCTCCTCTCCACACCCCCACCCTTGAAACTAAGATTTCATCTCCACCTCCTCCTTCAGTGCATAATTCATTTCCTCATCCTAGGGTGAAAGACTCAACAGTTCCCAGCCCCCAGGACCCAGAAGATTCTTAGATGAAAGACTCAACAGTTCCCAGCCCCCAGGACCCAGAAGATTCTTAGATGAGAGCGTCAAAACCTCTCCTGCCAGCCCTGGGGTAGCTTCTTGTCCAGAAGAAATCCAGTTCAGGGCACCTGGGTGGCTCAGTCCATTAAGCATCTGCCTTTGGCTCAGGTCATGATCCCAGAGTCCTGGGATAGAGCCTGGTTTAGCAGAGAGCCTGCTTCTTCCTTTCTCCCTGCCCCTCACCCCCCACTGTGCTCACTTTATCTAGAAAGAAAGAAAGAAAGAAAGAAAGAAAGAAAGAAAGAAAGAAAGAAAGAAAGAAAGAAAGAAAGAAAGAAAGAAAGAAAAGAAAGGACCAGTTCAGTTAGTAAATGAACAAACAAGGGAAGGAAAGGGGGAGGCAGGAGGCAAGCATCATAGGGAGAAAAATGTTCCTCCTTCCAGAGAAAACTTAGCCTATTAAACCCCCTGATGCCTAACCCCCCAGGTGGATCTCATTGACAGCACCAGCAGAGGTCAAGAATCAGGTTGGTCTCTCTTCTGCTTAGAACTCAGAACTCCCACCTCGACCCTGCCCTCTCATTGTAAACTCAGCTATGACCTCACACGCCCCCTCCCACCTCTAACCACTCCAAGGAGATAAGCAGTCCAAATTGAAAGCAGGAGTTCAAGATAATCTCCTGGATGCTCTTCTGTGTCTTAAAGTTCTTCCCTTATTGACACCCTAGAGCCCATAGAGCTGTGAATTCAGAAGCCAAGACCTACTTACTGGAATGAGCTGAGTTGGAATCTTGGCTCTGTTGTTTACTATGTCAGTATAAGAAAGTCACTTTGCTTCTTGGAGTCTCAGTTTACACATCTGTAAAATGGGACTAGTAAGAACCAGGACAATGAGTCACTAGTCATAGACATTCCATCTACGTGGAAAGTGAGTAGGCTGTGCTAGACTTATCTCGATTTATTTTCAGGCACTGTATTAAGGACTGAGGACCCAGAAATACATTAAAAAGCCATCTCTTCTGCCTTGGCTCTCATAATGCCAGTGTTTCTTCCATCCTAATTTTGTCTGGCTTAGGACATGTTTTCCCATCATTGAAAAGAACAGTCCATGGGCCCAATTATGAACCTCAAATAATTCATAGCTATAGAAAAAGGACATTCTGGGCTCAATCATAGAAATGGAGCTGTATGCCTTCTCTGGGCTGCGTGGGAGGGACTGCATGGGGTAGGGAGGTATGGGCATGGAGTCAGAAGAAAAATCTCAGCAGAGGTCTTCACAGCCTCCATTTTCTTGAAGAATGTCGAAGGGAACAAGAAACTGCTGACATGTCTGTTCTTTTTTTTTTTTTTTTAAGCTTAATTTCTCTCCTTACCATCTTCATAAAATGTTACCCTACCACTCTAAAATTCTCTGAAACACATGTGTAGAAACTGGCCTTTCTTTTTTGTTCATGCAGTAGGGGAAAGGACTTAAGTGGGCGTCTTTTTTAAAAACAAGACAACCTGTCCCAGGCTCAGGTGTCTCCCTCCTATGGGCCACCTGGATGCGAAAGGGAATGAAGAAAGGCTTGTCCTGTGGTCACATCTGCTCAGCTCAGCTCTGGTACCGGCCATGCCTTGGACACAGCTCACGGGCAGCCAGACACGGCCCCAGGAGGAAGGCCAGGAGACGCTGGGCTGCTTAGGCTCACATTCCTGCAGTTCAGTCACCTGTAGAATAACGTCCAGTTTGCCCTATCACGTGGCTGAGCTGGTTTTACCTTTAATCCCTTTCACGTTTGTCCTCAGCCTCAGAGAATGCCTGGGGATGATTCACCCGCCATCACATGGGGCAGGCAGTCATCTGTTTTATTACCTCACCCGGCTTGCAGCTTCTGGGAGATAACCTAGGATTCTTTTGTTGTTGGGGGGGGGGGGGCAGCGGTGGGGTGATGGAGGGTAGAAAGGACTGAAAAGCAGACCAAGGCTTTAAGGAGTTGATTCCTGTTCTGGTCTCTCTTTCGTCCTCCCCTGCTCACATCTAAAGGTCCAAAGGAACAAGGCATTTGGAAAATGCTATGGCTGGGGTACCTGGGCTGCAGAGCAAGCTGGATTTGGCAGCCTACCACGTGTGTCCCTTCACAAGTGATACCAACCAGTGAGAAGGCTGGGTTGCAAAAGAAGACAAAAAGGAAATCTGCAGTTGGGAAGATTGTCACAAGCGACCATGCACAGTTTTCAGGAAGGGAATGGACACAGGTTTTCTGTTTGAAACAGAAAATACAAAAAAAAAAAAAAAAAAAAACACATTAAAAAAAAAAGAAACAGAAAATACTTCATTGGTTCCTATTTCATAGGGGCATGCTTGCTGCCAGGCATGGCGCTCCAAATGTACCACAATGAGGCGCCCGAGATGATGGCTTACCACTGGGTACCAAGCCCTCTACATTTCTTACCTCCTTTAGCCATTAAAACAAGCCCTATGGAAATCTATGTTTTTCAGACCTAAGACTTGAGACTTTGGTCAAGTAAGGTACTCATGGTCACATGGGGAGAAAATAGGGTATGTTTGCCCCCAGACTGATCCAGAGCAGAATACTTAGGAAGCAAGCATCAACAGAGACAGGCCTTCATCGGCATCCATAATATTCCAGGTCCAGACCATGGGTAGGTCCACGAATGGAAGCATAATTTTAAAAAAAAAATGTATACGTTAAGTGCTGGAGTCAAACAGACCTGAGCCTACTTATTAGTTCTATATCCCTGGCCAATAATATAGCATCTTAGAACATCAGTTTTCTCATCAGTAAAATGGGTATAAGTGTGCCGTACTCCGGAGGGTTGCTGTGAGATTATATGAGACCATGTGTGTGAAGCACTCAGCACCATGTTGGCTTCGCTTTTGAGCTATTGCTCTAATAAATAATAGGTTTTTATATTGTGAAAGCTTGGGCAAAGGAGAGGAGGTGAAGAGGACTGCGGGGACCTCGCTTAAAAGGATGGGGAACTTCTACTTTGGGTGTTACAGGCCAGTCTGAGGCCCATGATTCTGGATTTCAGTGCATGGCATCTATGGAATGAAGTAGGGGGTAGGAAGGGCCAAACACTGAGCCCTAGGTCTGGCCTCAGGGAAGTAACTGACTTGGCAGACAGCATTTGGAGGTAAGGAACTGCCATGGTGGGTCTTATCTATTAAGAGAAGATGAGACTGCAAACATGGGATTCCTTCCCCTGCTCAGCACACTCTGTCTGGCCCATACAGCACGGGATGCTGGCTTGTCTGGGAGACGGTGGGGGCTCGGACAAGGGGATACACTGCACTGGGCTTCATTCCATTCCTCCAAGCCAGCTTCCTGCCACATATCCAGGGCAAAAATGGTTAAACACTAACATTCAGGAAACAGACGAGCCCGTAGATCCTTAACTCTGGGGTCTCATCTTTTTATACTTAATTACATATCTTTAATTTCTCAAGAAATACTGATTTTAAAATTTCTTCTAATAGTTTTCAAAATGGAATTTTGCTTTGCTTTCTTCTTCCCTCAAATCCATAACGTACCTACCTCCAAGTATCATAGGACGGAAGCACACATGACGCTGCTAGCCTCCCGCCTGGGACGGGCTAAGGACTCCATTCAGTTCACAAGACCCTGTTACTGTTACTTTACAAAAGGCTTCCCCGGGCACCCCTTGGATGCCGCCCCGGGGGGAGGGGATTCATAGCATATACTCCAAGTTTTAGGGACCCAGAGGACAGCCAGCTACATTAGCAACTACGAGGGTAGAGGAGACAGTGAAACCACACCGGGAGAAGAATGGAAGGAGAGGGAGACAGATGGTGCGTGTGTTGGGGGAAGGGATCAGAGATCCAGGAAAACTTCTGTTCCCTGAATCGCAAGAATGTTTCCATTTAACCACTTCTTGTCTGGCTCCTGATTCTACATAAAAGAGAAGCGGGGAGTTTTAGGGTTTGGGGCCACCTGCACCAAGAGCCTAGGCGCGAGGTGGAGAGCCGGGAGCGCGGGGAAGCAGCGGCGAGCGGGTCTTGCTCGGGCCACCCGGGACCCCGCGCGCGTCCGGGGCCCAGGTAAGGGGCGGTGCCCCCTCCCGGCTACCGGGGCTGCGGGCGGTCCGGACAGTCCCACGAGGGGGCGCGTCTCGGGTCCTAGGATCCGCCCTCGCAGCGCCGGGCGCGGGGAGGGGACCCGGGAGCCCAGGCGCCCGGCGCTCCGCCTCCCGTTTCCGGGGCAGCGCGGTTACCTGCACGGCCCGAGCCGCACCTGGCGGAGGCCGGAGTCGCCGAGCGGGCGCAGAGCGGCGCGGCGCAGAGCGGCGGAGAGGGCTCGGGCGCCCGGCCAGGGGGCGGCGGCGGCGGCGGGGAGCAGGCGGCGGGGAGCAGGCGGCGGGGAGCAGGCGGCGGGGAGCAGGCGGCGGCGCTCGGCTCGCTCTGCCCCGCCGGCCGGGCGCGTCCCCGGGCCCGCACCGCGCCGCGGCGGGCGCACATGGCAGCGTGAGAGGCCGGCGGCTGGAGCGCGGGAGCGCGGGAGCCCGGGAGCGGCGGGCCGGAGCCGCAGGGCCGCATGGACCGCGGCGCCGCCCGGGCCGGCCCCCACTAGGGCCCCCAGTCCGCGGGCGCCAGCCTCCCCCCCCATCATGGTGCCTCGGCGGCCGCCCGGGCTGGGCACGGCCGGCCGGAGCCGCTGAGCCGGGGCCCCCGCGGCGGCCGGGAGCTGCATGGGGGAGCGCGGGCCGCGCTCGGGAAGATGCCCCGGCCGGAGCTGCCCCTGCCGGAGGGCTGGGAGGAGGCGCGCGACTTCGACGGCAAGGTCTACTACATAGACCACACGAGCCGCACCACCAGCTGGATCGACCCGCGGGACAGGTAGGGCCCCGGGGAGCCCCACACCGCGCGCTCCGCCCGGGCCCCCTCTTGCCCCAGGGGCCATCCGCGGAGACCGGGCAGGGGCCGCCGGGGAACTCTGCGAGCCGCTTGCGCTTTCTTCAGTTGGCCGCCCCCCCGCCGCCCCCGCCCCCGCCCCCCCCCCGCCCCCGTCCCCGTCCCCATCCCCGTCCCCATCCCCGTCCCCATCCCCATCGCCCGCCGTCTGGAGCGCTGCTCCCGCCGGGGTGGGCTGCTGGAGGGGGGCGCGGCCAGGGGCCCGGGCGGCCCCCGCCGCCGTCCCCGATGGAGGACTTAGGCCCCAGCCGGCACCTGCCCAGAGTTTTGACCTTAAGCTCTAGCCCCGCCTCCCCCGCCCCCTTTAGGACGAGGTCGGGCGGGGGCTGGGGCAGCAGCCTAGCGGAGCGTTTCTGGGGCTTCCCGGGGAGGCTTTCCCCAGTGTGTGTGTGTGGGGGGGGGGGAGATGGGGAAGCATCTGGTTTGGAGGGGGTAGTAGGGACCCAGGATTCAGTGGGAAACTGCTGGAAGGACACTAGGCGGAGGGGAAGGCAGCCTGGAGTGTGGTCTTTGACAGGTGCCTGGGAGGCTCGGGGAAGAGCACGGGAGCAGCCAGGGGGCCTGGAGGCCGGGAGTGGGAAGGAAAGGAAGGGGCGGGGGAGGGCTGATCGGAAGACTGGTTCTCCAGGAATCTTAGAGCAACTTGGAAGCTGTTAGGATATAGATGGAGGTGAGAGGCCTCCCACAAAGCCCTGCCCATCACCTCGTTCTCCACCCTTTCTTCCTCTGGGGACCGAGACTCCTCAGTCCTGCACCAGCGCGTCCTGACCTTGGTGGGCCCCAAGCGACTGTAGCACGGATTCTATTTTATTTTTTCTGTGGCAGGTGGAGTCTGAGGTGACTGCTCAGAGCTTCCAGACTTTCTCCCGGTTTTGATTGCTTGTCATTTCTTTGCACACACCCTCCCCATGTAGGGGTGGGGGGAAGAAGGGGAGGAAGAGGACCACCCTCTGAGATTGCTTTGTTGTCCTTGTTGGCTTGGTCTGTGGTCAGTGTCTTAGGAATGTGGAATGTTCACCTGGTCTGTGCGACCTTGAGTGTCAGGTGCCTGTAACGCAATAGAGGTGAATTTTTTGGATCTTTCGACCTGTAGGGTTGGGATGCAGGTCCCAGAAGTCCAAGATGGGGTGTGTAGCAAGGTGTGGGTTTTAAAAAAAAGGCAGAAAGAAAATTTGAATTGAGATGCCCCGTAATTTCTGTGAGCGCTCTAAGTTCACTCATTTAACATTTCTTGGGTGCTTGCTTTATTCTCAGTACCACGCTGGATGCCTCTTTGATATAATTTAGAAGAGAAATTTAAAAAGGAAAAGTTCTCTGCCCATTGTGGGGCTTGAACTCAACCACTCTGAGATCAAGATTCGGGTGCTCTACCAACTGAGTCAGTCTGGTGGCATTGGAAGATAAATTTTTAATGCTAGAGAAAGCATCCCATGAGCAAGCTGCTTTAACCTCTGAGCCTCAGGTTCCCCGTTGGTCAGATTAATGGTTTGTTTGGAAGAGAAGTAATCGTAGAACTCTGAAAGTTGGAAGGGACATAGATGATCAGAGCCCAGCTCTTATTTTCAAACATAAGAGAAAATTTGAGGTCCAGAGGTGTGACTTACTTGAATATCTTCATCTTTCCACCACTCACCATATGCCAGATTCTTTACCATCTCTGAAGTTCTAACCTCCAGATTTGTCCTGACTCACTTCTCTTCCCTGCCCCACTCAGGGTCATCTGTCCCAGGGAAAGTGAAAGTGGTTAAAAAAAATCACAGCTGTTATGTGTTGGAGAACTGGGCAGCCCCTTGTTCTCTTCCAGAAGAGACATAAGTTCAGTCTTCTGTTTCCTGCCTGGTTTTGGTCCTTGCAACTTACTGAGGCCAGTGTGCTGTCAGCAGTTGCATGTCAGAGGACTAGGACAGCCCCACACCCAGCGTTGCTAACTCACCCTCGGTTGTGAATCTAGGGACTTCTCTGGGGCTCTGAGAGGAATACAGCTCTAGAAAGCTTCTCAAACAACAGGTAATTTTCTACCCCTGGAAAAGGACAAGTGGAAAATTGACTTGGCTAGAGTATTATTTTTCAAATTTTAGTACCATATGAACCACCATAATGATTTTCTGCTATATTGACTTGTACCATTGCTTACTTAATATTTGACTTTAAATCAACTAAACGTGAAAATTTTTTTAAAGATTTTATTTATTTGAGAAAGAGAAAGGGAGAGAATGAGTGGGGAGAGGGGCAGGGGGAGAGAGAGAAGCAGGCTCCCTTTGAGCAGGGAGCACACCATGCGGCTCAATCCCCGGACCCTGGGATCATAACCTGAGCCAAAGGCAGATGCTTAACCGACTGAACCACCCAGGTGCCCCTCAGTATGAAAAATTTTTAACCACTTTCACAAATGGGAAACTAGTATTATCTGTTGTCATAAATAGAAAGGATCTTCAAAAAAAAAAAAAAAACAGTGGAGGGAAAAAAAACCAACAACCCAGTGCCATTATATTTTAGCTCTGTATGGTAGCTTGCCCATACCCAGCAACAGGTATGCCCAGCCTTTGTTTTTTAGGCAGATTGACAAGTATTGGAGAGGAATTAAGAACATAGTGGCATTTAACTGAGCCTCTCACTTTCTTCACCTTGCAAATAATTGGTTTTAATTCATCTTTGTACCTTCTGGTCATCCCTCCCATACTGGGTTGGTGGGGGACCCCGGAGTTTGGGATGCTGAGGTGTTCCAAGTGCAACCCTGGGGTCACTGTTATGGTAGGCCAACTGAAAATTTGGGGAGAAAGCTAAGCAGAGGGCATCCACCCATGGCTCTCTGGAATTTCTCTCCTGAAAGTTGGAAGGGACATAGATGATCAGAGCCCAGCTCTTATTTTCAAACATAAGAGAAAATTTGAGGTCCAGAGGTGTGACTTATTTGAATATCTTCATGGATATGAAGATGGTCTTGGATAAATTGCTTGACCTCTCTACAAATGAGTTCTCCATTGGTGAGAAGATGTTCGCAGAACCCTGCCAGGTCTCAGATGTGATTTCAGACTCCTTGGCCTTGTCTTACCCCTCCTGACTCCATGGCAGAAGGAGAGAGGGGACTGTAGCAAGGAAGAAGAAAAAAAATTAAAGCGAAAAAGAGCCAGACAACTTTGGGGTGGTGTTGTGGGGGAGATAAATTCTGCCAAGGTAGTTACATCTCTGCAACCCATTTCATTAATGCTGTGAAACAAAAGATGACATTAAAAAAAAAAAAAAAGAATTTCTACTCTTTAAGGGTGTGCGTGTGTGTTTACATTTGTCTTGGCTTTTTTCTTACCTGAATCAAGGCGATGCCCACCCATTCCCTTGAATTTAAAAGAAGTAAGTCAAACGGTCCCTCAGTCAGAAAAGTGATTTCTTAGCCACGAAGAACAAAATAGCGTCTCGGGTTACCAACCCTGAAGAATGTCTTGGCACATTCCTCCCTCTGGGGCTGAGCTGTTTTGTGTGCTGTCCGGCATGGAGGCTGCTGGGGGTAGGGAATCCAGTTTTCCGCTTCCCCTTTCACCAGCGGGTTGGAAGAGCAGCCAGGCAGCCAGCCTTGCCAACTCTCTTCCCTTCTCACCCAGGGCAAGACTGGGAGGCCGAAATTCCTGAGAACGGTTGTCCCAACAACCAGAGAGGGTCCAGTGGGCAGCTTGGGCCCTGCCTACTGGGCCAAAGGCTCCAACAACACCGCAGCCTCCTGAGGCATGGCTGGCCTGGGAAGGGGCCGGGTCTGTGGGGACTCAGGTGCTCTGGCCTCTGCAGCCCCTAGGAGCAGTGTTTCTTTAGCAGAGTAAGTCTGGGTGCTTCTGGGAACTCCCAGCAAAGGGTCAGCATTCCTTGTGTATTTAACTTAGTGGTATGCAAAAACAAATATGCTGATTGTTCTCCAAGGAAGAATGGATTGTTTGAATTGGCCCTGCCAGAGAAGGTTCCTGAAGCCTAATTCCTGCTCATTCTGTGGTGTATGTTCAGACCTTCTTCCAGGAACCACCTGGGAACTCTGTGGGCACAGTTTCTGGGGGCTCTGTGATAAGTACTGGAGGCCCGGTGGCTAAGAGGCCACTTTGAGAGGACTCAGCGACTTCTCTCATGATTTGAGGAACATTTGCTAATCCTGTTATTTCAGAAATAGCTATAATGTAGGAAGTTGGGTCTACAGTCAAAGATCTTTTTTTTTTTTTAAGATTCTACTTATCTATTCATGAGAGACACAGAGAGAGATGCAGAGACACGCAGAGGGAGATGCAGGGAGCCTGATGCAGGAGTCGATCCCAGGACCCTGGGATCATGACCTGAGCCAAAGACAGACGCTCAACCACTGAGCCACCCAGGTGCCCCCTACAGTCAAAAGATCTTAACCTCCTTTTGGCTACAGATCTTAATGAGAATCTGACAAAGGTTATAGATGCTTCCTTAAGAAAAGTGCAGATACAGTTTTTGGCACACAATTCCAGGGGGCTGTTGGACCCCACTTCATACTCCTGCCGTAGATTAATTTAGAAACTGCTCATCACTGCCTATATGCTCTCCTGTTCAGTGAGGTAGGAAATAATGCCCGAGCATTTACTGCATACAGGCGGTCTGCTGAGAGCTTTATGTGGGTGATTCCCCTAATCCCTCCAGCAACCCTGGGAATAGGTACAATTTTCTATAAGGAATCTGAAGCTCAGGGGGACTGCGTTTGGTGAAAGCCAACTTTTGTGGAATCCAGATGTGAATGCTAAGTGCACTGACGCCAGAACCCACACATCTGACCACACTGCCTGGCACTGCTCAACTGCCTGTGCTCCATTGCCTGCCTAAGGAATTTGGCCTTGGGAACTGGAGTGGGGACAGGCATGATTTTATTTACCTGTAACCATCCTGGTGTGGCCAGGCCACAGTTAACCAGAGAGCAAGTGTGGACAATGGAAAGAGGGTGAGCCTTTGAATCCTGGCATCTTGGATCTGCTGCTTGCTTACTGAGTGACCTTGGCAAGTTGCAAGCCTTGGTTTTTGTCTTTTCTGTAATAGGGAGGTACATAATAGTTCTCAAGGGCAGCTATGGATGTTAAATGAGCTAAGTCAGGTAGAGCAGTTAGCACAGAACCTGATATCTAGGAGACACTTGGGAATGCCAGATCTTTTAGCTTTTACTAGAAAGTGCCTGTGGAACAGTTAAATCAAATGGAGACTGAGTCTCTGCCTGGCTCTGTAGCAGTTCTCAGCTGGGATGGACCCTTCTGGTCGTGTAACTGCATCCCTATCATTTTGCTGATGAAACTAAGGCTCAGAGACCAGTGACTTGCCCAAGGTCATACCTTGAATCTCTAGGAAAGGTTTCTTCTTCCCTCTTTCTCTTATGTAAACTTTTCCCTAAAACTCAGATCCAGGTTCTCCTCACCCATTATAATAATTTGGCAACATTTTATGCTTGTGGCTGAGTTATTTTCCATAATCCTGTCTGCCTGTGTAGACCAGCAGGTTTCTTTCATACTGTCCCAATGGTTTGCGTGTTGTGTCCTAGGAATATGGTGATACTGAATTTACTCTAATGCTATGTGCCAGGCTGAGCCTTTTCTATTACAATCTCATTTCATTCTCTTGCCAACCTTATGAAGTAAGTACTGTTATTATTTTCATTTTCAGATGAGGAAACATACTTAGAAAGGTAAAGTAAGTTGCTCAAGGTCACCAGTAGGTGATGCACGCCAGGTTGGAGTCCAGGTAGTGAGGACCCTTGAGTCCACACTCATATTAGCTGTAGCTGTTCCAGAGTGCCCTGTCAATAAGGTGGACTTGACAGTTGCCATTTATTCTTGAGCTGAAGCAAACGTGCTATGGATTTTAGGGAGATCTGTTGCAGAGGAGGCTTGATCACAGGAGCCTGAGAGATCCCCAGAGTGGATTACGAGACTGTTGGGCAAAAACCCCACCTTCTAGGAGCAACCAGCTAACCAGAGCTCTGGGAAAGAGAGAACAGAAGCAGAGGCAAAGAAATTCTAAAGGATATAGTGTGTGTCGAGAGCTCAAAGTCATTTCCAAGTCACTTGGGTAAATGTTCCCAGTGGCCAGGGAATTAGTAGCCAAGGCAGCTAGCTACTCTTCTGTCATCACCCCTCCGGCTTTTTGCCTAGCCAAATTGACCTGATTCTTCAATCCCTCGGGATCCCAGGTAGCTGTGAAACACTGCTCTTTTGAAGAGAGGAGAATCAGGTTGCCTTAGTTACTGGGAGGGTTGGAACACCAAGCTCAGGTGCACATAAGGAGAGACAAGGCTCAAATAAGTGGGAGCTGGAAGGTGGCCGGCATGTTACCACAGAGCTTCCTGAATAGAAGAAGCCTTGGTCTGGTTTTGGTGGCATTTGTGGGGATTGCCAACCGAGGGACACTTGGCTGTCCACGCTGTCAGGAGCTGTCGCTGGCTATGTCTGCCTCCAGGCAATGAGCATCTGCAGCCCCCAGCTCAGCGAGGGGCCCTGGATAAGAGAAACCCACTTCTCCTGGAGAAATGGCTTGGGTGACATCTCGTAGGGCTTCCACTTCGACAGGGCTGAAGGCTGGATCTGGGCTAAGTGTGTGTGAGAAATTCACACACCATGCGTCTCCAGCACGGAGAGGGCCAGCCGGCCGCTCACCCTCAGGCAGAACGAGAGGCTCTGCTTGCTGCTGACAAGCTTCTCGACTGCCTTGAATCCCTGTTTCAGAGTGAGATAAAAGAAGAGAAAACTTGGAAACTGGATACAGTGGTGTTTTGTTATTCAACCTTCACCAGCAGGCCATTAAGCCTCCAGCTCCTGAGCAGAAAACCTCTTGCCAAAATAATGGGGGGAGATTGAAGCGGAGACAGGCCTTCACTGTTGGTGTGTTGGGAGAACATAGGCCATTCTATAAAGATGCTGGACAAGGAGGGGGGTAGAGCAGAGAGTGGGGAGGAGGGGAAATATGGACAAGTGTGGTGGGTTACATCCCCCCCACCCTCCCACCCCCCCGCAATTGCCTCCTCCTCAATGCTTCTACCCGTGACATCTCACTGTTGGGAAGAAATGGGATCTTTCAGTTTCAAATGTCTGCCAAAGAAAAAGGACCCAGGCTTAAGTTCTCGCTCAATGGTCAGCCAGAAAAGAAAAAAAAATGAAGCTGCATCAAGATTAGGGACACCTTTGTTGCCTTTTTTCTTTCCCTGCTCCATTCATCACTCCCTGGCAGCCAGGACACCAGGCCAACGGCAGCTGCTGACTTTCCCCAGCCGGCTGCCTGCTGTTGCTGGGCCTGGTTCCGTGGCAGCCCAGCTGTCCCCACGCCGGCTTTCTCTCCGCCCCGTGGCGGTTGCTCGTTTGATTGGTCACTGGGGCAGCCCTTAGGATCCCCTGACTGGTACCTGACTTGAAGGATAAAATATCAAGATACAGGCATCAGGTGGCTGCTAGGATGAGGTGACCTTGGGACAGCCTTCCGATCTCGCATCTGTTGTGGCTTTTCTTAGATAGTTAGGGCTCTATGTGCACTTTACTTTGTAATCCAGGAATTGCCTCCAAATGCACGGCTTGTCTTTGTATTGCTAACGAAGAGAATAATAACTGGTTTTAATGTTGGCGAGAATGAGGATAATCATAGTTATATTTCATCATCTTTATCCAGTATATGTCATGTGCCAAGCGCTGTTGCTCATGGTGGTTTTCTGGCATTTTGCAAATGGGGAAACAGACTAAGCAAGGTCAGACAGGTCAAAAGAGAGTTGGAATCTGAATCAAGGTCCATCTAATTTTTTTTTTTTAAGATTTTATTTATTTATTCAAGAGAGACACACAGAGGCAGAGACACAGGCCGAGGGAGAAGCAGGCTCCCTACGGGGAGCCTGATGCAGCACTTCATCCCAGAACCCCAGGATCATGACCTGAGCCAAAGGCAGACACTCAACCACAGAGCCACCCTGGCGCCCCGAGGCCCATCTAATTTCAAAGCCTTACTGTGTACCACTGCACCGTCAGTAACTTCGGAAGGAGGAGGGGAAGAGAGGGCAGTAGAGGGAAAAGGAACTTTTTAACTACAGAGGAATCAGCGGAAACACACCTAGCAGCATATTGTTCACTGTGGAGAAAAATGATTGTGTGCTTCCAAGCAAACATTGGTCCGACAATACCACACTGTTCCCTGCAGTAGATAAGGTCTTCGTAAAGATCTTCACAGGGTGCCAACTTAAGTTCTGGTTCTGTCATTACACGTAGTAAATGACCTTGAATAAATTTCTTCTTCTCAGGGTAGGACCTCTCTACCGGTGAGGATGAAATGACACTGGACACGGCAAGTCTTATTAGCCCAGTGCCTAGTGCACATCATGCTTTCCCCTGGGAGCTGTTCCTAGTTAGGCTCGTTTGCCCTCCTGTGTATTGGTAGAGGAACTGGAAGGCTTGTCCCCTCCTTGCCCACTCAAGTGTCTTCTGGTAAGCCAGGGCTCCTCTGAGCCATGTTGACATCAGAGCTTGCAAACCACCTTGGCATCACTCATTATATAAATAAGTCAATAAATTCTTTTCCCTGGTCTTATCGGAGACAAGCCCTTCTTTGGAATTTCTGGAGTGAAGTGACTCTTGCCAGTGAGCTGGCACCAGGGCTGTGTGTGAAGCGGAGGTAATGAATTGCAGTTGTCATGGCAGAACTAAAAAGGCTGATGGAGGTATCTGGAATTCATTTGTAACCGCTTGATTCCATGTCTCCTCACTCCAGAAATCCCTCCTACCGTTCCACCCCTAGGACCGTTCAAGAGCTGTCTGAGAACCTGCTGATTTTAGCATGGTGGTGGTGGTGGTGGTGGTGCAGAAGGGCATTGGTATTTATCACGTCCCACCCAGCTAGGGGTTGGCCATTCATTCAGCAGGTATTTATTGGGTGCCTCCTGGGCCTCGGGCTCTGTTGCCAGTGCTGAGGAGCAAAGTCCCTGCTGCAGCAGGGTGTACCCTTGGGTGAGGAAGAAGGGCAAACACTTAAACAGATAAGTTGCATTACAGCTGGGGGCTTGGTGTTCTCTGGAATGCTTTTCCCCATCTCAGGAAAATGGAGGGACAGACCTGTCTGCTACACCTGTTTGGCAGTTGTGGTGTGAACTTCAGTTTGGAACTGGGAGACATTAGTGCCTTCAGTACAGTGTTGCCAAGAGCCTGTTGTATGATGAGCTGGGCACTGCGCTAAGAGCTGGGCATGCAAGGGTGAGACACCACCGTCAGTCTGCAACTCATAATATTTACTACAAATTAGTGAGAGAGTCATCAAGCTGTACAAATATAGTTGGAAATGCCAGGCTCTCTGGACCTTGATTTCTTTCCCCTGTTTCATCTGGACTCATTTCATCCTTCAAAAATATTTACTGAGTGCCTGTAAAAGGTTAGGGTATCAGTAATATGCCAGGCATTACTCCAGCACTGAATACTCAGGACCGATGGGACCAACAAAATCCTGTCCTCATGGAACTTCCATTTTAGATCAGATGTTGTCGAGCTTGGGGAAGCACGGGAACCACCTGGAGGGCTTGATAAATCTGACTCCCACTCCCCAACTCCCACCTCCACGCCCAGTTTGAGTCAGTTGGCCTGCTTTGGGGCCCAGAAATGTGCACTTCTAACACGTCCCCACGTGTTGCTACTGGTCTTTGCCCTGTACTTTGCAAAACCACTGGCAGTCAATTCATCGAATCCTCACAATAAACCTGGGAGAGTACCAGATTATTCCTGTTTTACAAACAGGGAAACCAAAGAAAGCAGGTGAGGTAACGCTAAGAGAGCCGAAGGAAGTGGTTTCAGGAACAAGCACTGTTGACCTATGTCTCTGTGATGGCTATGAGCATGCCATTGTTCTAGTTCTTTTGCTAACCTGAAGCCCAGTGGTGGCAAAATCTGGTAGAGTTTTCTCCTCTGTTGTGAAATAAAGCACAGGGAAGCCAGAAGCTTGAGAGGATTCCAGAAGCCAGAGGGACTTCTCTTTACACCAGAATGTATATAGACTCTATATATCCATACACAGGAGAGGATCAGAGGAAACAGTTGTCTCTGTTTCTCAATGGTGCTGAGCCAGGGCATCCATCCTGAGCTGTTCTGCAGAATAAGGGTCCCTGGGCTCCTTCATGCCTGGGAACCTTCAGGGCCCCCTGCCCCCAGTCTGACTTGAGCCCTATGGAGTGCAGGGGAGGTGTGTGTGTGAAAAGTCCCTCTTTTCACTGAATCCTCACAAACCCTCTAGGGAGCCATTGTCCATTGCTGGTTCTCTTGACCACAATTTGGATTTTACATCCCAACTTGTCACTGGCTAGTTCTGTGACCTTGGTTAAGTTACTTAAACCCTCCTGAGCCTCAATATCTTCACTGGCAAAATAAGTTAGAACATACCTCATAGAGTTGGCCAAAACCAAATTAGAAGTGTCTCATTATATTCACGTTCCACTCTCCGGATAGTTCTCTAAATGCAGCAATTAAGGCCTCCTCAGTACATTTTATAGCTTTATCATTATAGAATTACTGCTCAATTCATATATTTTAAGTACCAGATTTCTTGGACATAAACCACTTTTTTCTTCTCTGGGAAAACTGAGCATACTTAAGAGGTAAACATCTTTCCAGTGAACAATGATTTTTGCTAGACAGGACTACTGAAAGGTATCTAAACAGCTCAAGGAGTTTCAAAACCAGCCTGAGTGCCTTATTTCCATCGCTAATTTAAACATTTATCAGCTGCCAGAGGAGACCCTAGGTATTTCTTCAGGTTTCTTCCTGGTCGCCCGGCCTAAGTTCTCAAAATGTGGTCTTAGACTGGCACATCAGCTTCTTCTAGGAACTGGTTAGAAACACAGATTCTCATGTCCCACCTATTGAATCTAAAATCTGACTCTGCTGCCCTTTCAAGTCTTGGGACCACTGGCCAAATGCTTGCAGCAAGAATGACTTAAGATATTTTGTTAGTGGTCACAGGCAAAAACTGACCGGATTTGAAGAACCTTCTGAGCACAGGTAGATGTAGCCAGTTGAAGTGGTCTTCATTGCTTATGACCTTCTTAGTATCATCCCAAAACTTGTATCGTCCAAATTGGACCTTCACACTTCCTTCGCCAGGCCCCACCGTTGCTTGACATCTTCTTTACATCAAGGTTTGGTTCACAGATAAAGCTTAGAAAGGCCTTCTCCATGCACCTTGCCTGGGCCCCATGGCATCTTACACTGTGGTCGAACAGCATGACTACCTCCATGTTCTCCATTCTTGGTTATCAGGTTAGCCCAGTGGCTGGCATGCAGTAGGAGTGCACTAAATTGGGAAATGAATGCTCTCCAGCTGGGAGTTTTAGATTCTGTTTCCAGCCCTCTTCAGAGCAATAAGTCACTTGCCTTCCCAGAGCCCTAGCGTTCATTGCTCTACCATGGAGGAATATTAACGCTTCATCTCCTTTCCACAGCAGAGGATAGGAGGTTGTGTTTGGAGCTGAGGAATGAAAGGATCAGTCAGGGACCCTCAGGTTCAGTTGCACATTGATCTCGCAAGAGGGGAGTGCTAAAAATACCCAGGTCTGGCCCACTCCCAGACATTCTGGTTTAATTGGACCGGGGTATGGCCTGGGCACAGGATTTCCAGGGTAAAGTCAGATCGGAGAACCGCAACTGTAGGTAACCCTTTATAAACACTTGCAGGGTTTCAGTGGGATTACGTGAAAGTACCACCTAGAAGGTTTTCAAACTAAAGATTTATATGGCTGTACATAGAAAAATTGAGATGATTTTGGAAATAGTCGAGGGAGGGGAAAAGTAGATCTTTGGGGGATGTCAGTCACCTTGCCGTACCTGTCTTGTGATTTCTGTCCTGGCGCGTTAAGGATCAGAGAGCCTTAGGCTTATCTTTACTTTAATGTGAAAATCTTTAAATTCCCATTGCAGCAGTAATGCTTTTGAACAAATTGGTCTAAGCTCCTACGGAGAGGCAGGCCTGAGGGTTGGGCCGTTAGCGCCTCTTCTGTCTGACCTCAGCAGAACTCCGTCTGGATTTCATGCACACATCTGTGTCCTTGAGACTCCAAGAGAGTGGGGAGCGTAGACATCGTCACCATATAGATTATAGCCTGTGGGTAAGAACTAATAATAGCTAACATTTATTATGACCGTAGACTGTGCCAAGATCTAGGCTGTGGGCTTTGAATGTATTATCCAATTTAATTCTCAGAGCAGCCCAATGAGGTAAGAGCGGTACTGTCTCCATCCTGCTGACAGGGAAGGTGATGCTGAGGGAGTTGAAAACTTGCCCATGATTGTAAGCTAATAAGTGGCAAAAGTGGGATTCAGTCTGCCCGCTCCCAAAACGCATGTTCTTCATCATCCTGTAGGTCAGGCAAGGCTGGCAGGGAGAGCACCACTGACTTAATCCTGGTAATTCAGACCAGAGCCCCTTTCACTCTGGTGATTCCTGCAGCACCAACTAACTTCAAGTTGCTTGGAGTCTGTTGGGGGAGTCCAGAATTTTGTGTTTGCTCTATTCCTGTTTTAGCAGATATCCCCCTTTAGTAGGCAGGGTGAGCGAGCTGTTTTTCTGATTACAGTAGGTTTTTCAAAAGCCCAGGGATCAATGTCCTTGACCAAATTCCTTGGTCCGTGGTGGTGATCAGTGTCTTTGCTTCACCCTCCCTACTGACTCTGTCCAAGACAGCTTCCGTCTCTTATTACTTTGGCACAGAAGACTTTGCAAGAATCAAGTTCCTGTTGGACTCTTGGTGTCTGCACAGCATATGGGCTTGGTTTGCAGCATTCTTGCTTGCCCAGCAGAACATCCCGAAGAATGTCTGTTTTGGGTTCACTGGAAGACATTTGGGTCATCTCAAGCCCAAAATGGCTCCAGCTGGGCATGAATTACCATCCACTTCTGTTGCACAGTGGAGCGCATTGAAACAAAAGAATGCCATCACCTTTGTGCATTTGGTTCCTGATAGGAGCTGTGCTAGGAAGGGGGTACAGCAGTGAACAAAGGCCGAAGTTGTCCCTCATGGAGCTTACAGATAAATACTAAAAACATAAAATAATTACAGATCAGGAAAATGAAGAGAAAATAACAGTCCTTATGAATGACACCAGAGATCAAGCCATAAATTTGTTATGTTCTATAATTAGAAACACTGAGTTTGCTTTTAACTTTAAATAAGATGCATCTATAATAATGGCCTGTCTCTGTCTTCAGCCAGGTTTTCTTAATTCCAGTCAATAGATTGTGGCACTCACTGTGGTGGTAACAAACAGGGTTTCTTAACTTTGGCCTAGGAGCCAGGTTTCCCCCCAGTCCGGCATCGTCTCTCAACTGTGTCCATCTGAACCTCCTAAGGGTGGCTAATGCATATTTCCAGGCCCAGCCCCAGTCAACATAATCAGAACCCATGGAATACATGGAACGCCGACTCCATGTGTGTAAAAAGAAACCCCAAGTGATTTTGATGCTGTCTTAAGCTTGAGAACCACTCAACTCAACCAGGACTAGAAATCCCTTCAGCCTTTACCACAACCTGGCCCACTTCTTGGTCCTCGTATCAGAGAAATCTCTTCCTTTTGTCAGGCATCTGTGAGTTTTTCTCCAGTGTGTTCAGGTGTTCCCTCTCCAAGACTAAATGTTCAGGCTGTGTCCTACCCCATGCCTCTTGCTCTGAAGAACATGGAGGAGTTCCGTACCCACTGAATCCACAGCCCCCACTCATGCTTCAGCACCCCCCATCCTCCTTCTGCCACCTCATCCTCTGATCACAGTTCCAGAAAGGTCACAGGAGCCACCCACTGATGTCTAACTTGACCTCCTTGTAGCATCTAACAGCGTGGCTGACCCTCCTCATCTACTGGTGCCTTTCTTTAATTTTTATTTATTTTGTTGAGATGCATTTGACATACAAATTTAGTTTTAGGTATACAAAATAATGATTCAGTATTTATATATATTGCAAAATGATCATCACAGTAAGTCCGGTGAACATCTATCAATTCATAGTTACAGGTTTTTTTCTCGTGATGAGAACTTTTACTATCTGCTCTTAGCAATTTTCAAGTGTGTGGTGCAGTTTTGTTAACTAGGGTCACCATGTTGTATATTCCATCTCCGGGACTTAATTATTTTGTGACTGGAAGTTTGTACCTTTCGAGGTCCTTCAGTCATTTTGCCTACCACACCTCCTGCCTCTGGCGACCACCAGTCTGTTCTCTGTATCTGTGAACTTGTTTTATTTTATTTTTGGATTCCACATATGAGATCATGCATTATTTATCATTTTCTGTCTTATTTCATTTAGCCATACTGCCCTCAGGGTCCATCTATGCTAACACAAGATTTCATTCTTCCTTATGGTAGTAGTATTCCATTGTATATGTACACCACATTTTCTTTCTCCATTCATTCATCAGTGGCCACTTAGGCTGTCTCCATATCTTGGCAGTTGTAAATGATGCTGTAGTGAGCATGGAGTGCAGATATATTTTTGAATTAGTGGTTTCATTTCCTTCAAATCAGTACCCAGAAGCGGGATTTCTAGGTCATATAGTAGCTCTATTTTGAATTCTTTGAGGATCCCGCATACTGTTTTTCTTTTTCTTTTTTTTTTTTAAAGATTTTATTTATTAGAGAGAGCATGAGGGTGGGGAGAGGCAGAGGGAGAAGGAGAAGCAGGCTCCCCGCTGAGAAGTGACACCCCCCCTCAACACCTCTGGATCCCAGGACCCTGAAATCATGACCTGAGCCCAAGGCAGACACTTCACCGACTGAGCCCCCCAGGGGCTTGCTCCTATGCTGTTTTGCATCATGCCTGCACCAATGTACATTCCTGCCAACAGTGCACAGGCATCTAGTGGTGGTAGTGACCCTTCTCCTCTATTGACAGTCGCTCTTCTCCAGGAAAGGGAGGGCATCTTGTGGTCTTATCTCCCACTGCTCTTCCCTTGTGGTGTCCTGGGACCCCATGCTTTCTGCTACCTCCTCTACACTGCCCACTTCCAGTTTCCCACTAGACATCATTTTTGGGTCCGGACAAACGCTGGACACTACAATACATTTAAGTCTGAATCCAGTCCTGGTCTCAGACAGCTTTGCCTCTTCTGCCATTCCCTGAGAGGAATCCCCCATAATGTCTAAAACACACATGGTTCAGATTCGAAAGGTCCAAAAGGTATGCAGCAGATCATAGGTATTTCTCCCCAGTGGCACCCACGTACCCAGTTTCCCCACCACATACTGGCCACCCCTGTTTCCATCCTCTGGATTCCTCCCTACCCCCATCTGGCTCCAGGTTCTGGTGCCAGCCTTTCTTTTATGGACTTTGACACCTCTTCTTTTTTCTTTTTATTCCTACTGAGGCTTAGTTGAAAACAGAGCCCAAACTAGAGTCCTCACCCTTCTAGCCAGCCTGTGGCATGCTTTCAGATGGGTCTTGTCTTACCCAGTGTTGCCCACTCCCCTCCTTACACTCTACAGACATCCCCCCGGTCCCAAACTTGCTGAGGGACAACCTTCCGAGCTTGGCATCAAAGCTCCTCAAAGCTGAGCCTGCCCCATTTTCTCTGTCTCTCTTGCTTTGCCCCACTTTCCTCATGAATGAGATGGGGGTAATAGCAGTATTGAGTTCATACTATTTTTAAAGATTTTTAAAAAATCTTTCTAGGTGTATTTTGGTATCTTTTAAATTTGATATGATTTTAAACTTACAGGAAAGTTGCAAAAATATAAGAAATTTCCATAGACCCTTTACCCAAATTGACCAATTTTTACATGTTACCCATTTAACTTATAGTCTCTCATTTTCCCTACGTGTATGTGAGTTTGTGTATGTGTACTTATATATACAAACATATATGATTAAATATATGAAACCATGACATATATAAACCATTTAAAAGTACGTTATAGGGACACCTGGGTAGCTCAGTTGGTTAAGTGCCCCACTCTTGATCTCAGCTCAGGTCTTGACCTCAAGGTCAAGAGTTCAAGCCCCACGTTGTGCCCCACATTGGGCTCCATGTTGGGCATGGAGCCTACTTAAAAAAAAAAAGCAAGTTGGTTATTACTCTTAAATTGGACATCATGTCTCTTTCCACTAAGTACTTCAGTGTTTAGTATGTTTAGTGTATGTGTGTATAAGAAATAAAACATCCTCTTACATAACCACACTTCATACAATTTTAATAAGTTTAAATTAAACTTATCTAAAATTAAAAAAATAAAAATAAATAAGCTTATCTAAAATACTTTGCAGAATGCCCAACAGCATAGCGTGCAGGTGCCAGTCGTTGCTAGCTGTGATTACTGAGCTCTCTTCATTGGTCTTCTGCATATAGTCCACCTGTGTTAGTGGCAGTACCCAAACATGCCCTACAATTTGCCATTCTCCCATCGCAGTCAGTTTCCCAGCCCAGCCTGAATCTGTGGAGGCCCCACCTCCTTCACAGCCCACAGGTGATGATGCCAGCTCCAGGAGGCCTTCCCTCATCCATCACCTCCCTCCCTGCTCCTGCCGGAAGAGCTCTACTTTAAGTCAATTCTCTTCTAGTCAAAACCAGAAAAAGCCCATCCCAGATGGCTCTGGAAAAAAGAGACTACTGTGAACTAAGATTTTACAGGAATCTAAGGCAGGGAATAGCAGTCCTCACTGCCAGGCAGGTGGGACTGCAGCTGGTGGCTACAATTTATGATGTCTCCTGAAACCTACAACAACAGATCTAAAATTTGCTCATAAATTCACAACCTTGTTTCCAATCATTTCTGCCTCTAACTTTCTGTGTACACTTGGGCAAGCTACTTAAGCTCTTTGAGCCTCAGTTTCTTGCTTTATACAAATAAGGTTAAAAAAATCACGATTTTATTGAGTGCTGAGTGTACACTAAATGCTTTATGTTTATTCAACTAATTGTCTAAGGGAGGTGCTGTAGTTCTCCCTATACACAGAGGAGGAAGTGGAGACATGGGGGGGGGGGGTGCTAAGTAATTTGCTTAAGGTCACACAGCTAGAAATCCCCAAAGCTGGGATTGAGTCTCAGGCTGTCTGGCTTCAGAGCTCCCACTCTTAAATTGCTATCCACTTTGAAGGACAATTGTGAGAATTGCGGCATGGATTCTTCGTGTAAGGCACTTATCGGACAGCAAGGCTCAGACTAAGTACTCAAAAATGTGAACAGTTATGACATTATCACAGCATTAGGTGACCCTGATCCCCTTCACGGCCCCAGCCAGTCTTATAACCCTTCAACCCCACAACCACAGTTAGCTCAGTGTCCAAAAATTCAGTGTGGATTTGGAAAAATTGCAGAGCTGACCTTGAGTTGGACTCACCTGGTATAGGAAACTGTGACAAGGGTCAGGGGTCATGTGGTACCAACCACAGCAGCAGCTGTCTGCTCAGGAGAGTCTGTGGGCAGTTGGCCATCCCCCAGTCATTCTTTCTCAGAACTTCTATGTAAATTGTTCTGATTCTGTGGCAATGAGTAGGATTTGGTGGGTACTGTGTTTGAGCACATGCTCGATTCTGAGCCCTGCTTCTGGCCCCCCTCCCCGGTATGACAGACTCCCACTCATTAGTGTGATTGATCCCTACCCTCTTGCTACTGGAAGTGCGGGTTGTGGACCTGCACATCAGTATTGCCTGGGAGCTTGTTAAATATACAGAATTTCAGACTCCACTCCAGACCCACGGAATCAAAAACCGTTTTTGCTTTTTTTATTTTTAATATGGAATGCTTCACAAATTTGTGTGTCATCCTTGCGCAGGGGCCATGGTAATCTCTGTATCATTTCAGTTTTAGTATATGTGCTTCTGAAGCAAGCACCAGAAGCTGCATTTTAACGAGATCCCAGTGGTCCTTAAGCATGTTCATTTAATACTCCTTATTGTTTATTGTGTAGCCCTGGGTTTTTTGTTTGTTTTAGTTTTTTGTTTTTGTTTTGTGGCTGACTAGCTCTTACCAAGCTATGATGTGGGGCACACCATGTAGTCATACTATCAATAAACAGTGGATTATTATCACCAGTTATAAACGCTGTCAGGGGATGAGTTTCTTAGCCTGTTCTCAGAGCTCCACGTGGAATAAGGGATTGAAGCCGGATGAGTGTGAAAGTCAGTTCAAAGGGTATCACACCTGCTGAGAAAAGGCAGGTCCTGAGACTGTAACATATTCAGCAGTTGGGGCAGAACAGATCAGGCTGTGCGGGAAATCCCCAGGGTGGCAAAACATGGCCCTTGGGGACATGGGCAGTTGGAAGGTGGGAACCCTTGGGAGGCTAGTGCCTGTGGCTGTAACACATAATGAGGAGGTGGCCCAGCAGGCACTTGGCAAAGATCCCAAAGGCAGAGTTCCAACCCTCAGAGAACAGTGGCAAGAGCAAGACAAGGAGGTCTGGGGTTCCCCTGTAAGCTTCCCAGGCAGGGGCTTGAGCCAGTGAAACAAATGGCGGACTCCCTGGAACTAGTTCTGAATAGGCCAAAAGTATTGCCATGAGGGTACTAGCAGAAACAATACCTACAGCCAAGGCTTAGGCTGGTTGAGCCAGAGGCCACACATGCAATCCGTGGTCCAAGCCAGGAGGACCCTGAGTAGGGTGGCAGAGACCAGGCTCCTGATGGAGGACCCAGGACAGGAGGGGCAGAAAGCCAGCTGTGGGCTGCAGAGAAAGTCTGTAAGAAGTCCGCAGACTGCCTTGCCTTTCCTGGCATGGAGTTGGCAGGGAGGTGTGGCCAGATTCCAGAAGGCTTTCCCATCACTGCTTGCTGGGCCCTGGTTCACCTGTGGACAGCCTTTTGGCGTTAAGTGTGGACCTTGCCCTGACACATTCCTGAGATAATGCCCATCGTCATCCCATGGAACACAGTGACAGCCATCCACGTGAGTGGGGCTCCTAACACCCTCCCTGGGTTCATTTCCAGTTTGTTTGATGTTGGTATGTCTGTCTGTGTAAAATGACTAAAGAACAAATCATTAGTGAGCTGTCCAAAGTCCCCTTGGGAACATTCCAGAAAAATAAACCAATATTCCATCAAAGCCACAAATGGCTCCCCCCCCCATTCCTTCAAAGCAGAGTTTCTCAGAGTGTGGTCCATAGACCTCCTGCCTTACTACCCCAAGGAGCCCGTAAAACAGATTCCTGGGCCCCCACCTGAAATATACTGAATCAGAATCTCAGTGGGGCTCCAGGATTCTATATTTTTATTTTATTTTATTTTATTTTATTTTATTTTATTTTATTTTTATTTTTATTTTTTAAATTTTATTTTATTTATTGGAATCTACATTTTAAATATGCTACCCAGACAATTCTAATACACCTTAAACTTGAAGCCCTCTCTTCCCTGCCCCAGGAGATGCTCTCTGTGCTCTGCATGAACCCTGTGTGCGCCCTGCCTGCTGACACTCCCGCTCTGCATTGCTACACCCCGCTTAAAGGCTTCCTCTTACGGGAGCCTGCCTTGTCCCAGCTTGGGTAAAGGCCTCCCCCGCCCCCTGTGCACCATTCTCATATGCATCCACGGTGGAGCCGTGATCCTTTTCATGTCTATGTTCTCCACCCAATGGGGAAGTGTCCTGCCTGTCTCCCAGGCCCGGCACAATGTCTTGCATGGAATCAGTCCTAGCAAATGCATGGGTACCCTTGAAGGCAGCTGAGAGGCAACGGGCAAGTTGCAGAACGAAGGGTGATGAGTAGATGCCTCCTCATGAGAAGCTGCCACCCTCTGACTCCTCCCTTGGTCAGTCTGAAGTCCTGGGTCAGGTTTTCAAGCCAGAGGGTGAGCATTAGACCCAGGGAGAGCCCAGGGCTCTGAGTGGCAGGGGGCAGAGCCCAGCTGCATGGGGGTGAGGCGTCCTGGGTGGAAGCTCAGCTCTGGGTCTGCCGCTCAGGAAGCCTTCCTGATGTAGAAGAAAACACTCAAGGACAGTTTGCCAGCCCTGGCCTGACCCCGCACCCAGGGCCGCTGGAATGTGCAAGCCTCCCTCTTGTCAGACAGGAGGCATTAAAGAATAGAGCTATTGGACCGTGGAACTCCCACAGAGCCTTCCCCCAGAGTTTCTCAGCATTTGCTACCGTGATTCTCTGTGTAAGGCTCTGCACTGCTGTTTGCCAAACCGGTAACTGTTCACCCAACAGAAATCACACAGGCCCTCTTCGTCGTGTTGGTGAAGGGAGAGCTGGCTGCCTCTGTTCTAAAAATGCTGCCCATCACCTCTCTCTGAAACACGGGCCGCAGTTCCTTATCCTTCACTGGAACACCAGGAAGCCTGCTTTATGAGCCCAGGGTCCCTGCTCTGATCTTGCTTATCTGTGTGCCTCTGGTGGGCGGGAGGCCTTTTGGGGGCTGGCAGGGGAGCCACCAGAGGGAACTCTAGGTTAGCCCAGACTGTTGGTTGTGACCGCAGGGGACCTCAGTACAGGAGACGAACTGACCTCTTGATGCCTGAGGTCAGGGTAAGGGCAGTCTGCTCTCAGTCCAAAGTAGGGTCAGAACCTTCCTTGGCCCTTGGAAGAGAAAGGATTGACTGAATTATAGGGGCAGGGTGGAGTCGCTGAGAGCTCAGTGTGCAGTAGGCCCTCAGCAGAGCTTCTTGAGTTGATGAAAGGGGAGCATCCAGTTCTAGTTAATGTGGGCTATGTCACAGTCCTTCAGACATTTGCTCTAATTCCAGGGGATGGGGGCCAGGTAGTCTAAGATCGTGGGTAATTACTGAGTTTCTTTTGTGCCTTTTTTTCCACAAGCATATTATTTCTGAATCTACTCCCTTTCTTTTCTCATCTCCCCAGGTTATACTTGTTTTGCTTCTAGGAGGAAGACAGTGCTGTGCTGTCATTTGGTCAGAATTTTATATTCGGAAATAAAGTTCATAAATCTTGCTAGAAGCTGAGGAAACTTCCTGGAGGTTGTGACCACTGCCACATACCAAGGAAAGTTACATTCATTTACTGTTTCACTTGTCCTCAGTAGCTGCTGAGGCCCAGAGAGATTAGGGAATTTATCAAGATCACACAGCAAGTTGGCACAAGGGGTTGGGTTTCCATCCAGGGCTCAGGGCTTGTCACTGCCGCATTGTCTCCTGGAGGTCATTGGCTCGCGTTGATGTAACATTGCTAACACTCATTGAGTTCTCTACCACTTCTCAGAGGGTTTTGTGTATGTGTCCTGATTTGAGAATTAGTTAAGCTTTCACACTCTCCTGGGTGCAGCGACTGGAATCCAGGCGCTGGAGGAAGTTCCTGCCTCCTTCCTAGAGTCCACAGGCAGCCAGATCCCACAGGCCCTGCTCTATAGGGTGGTGAGGACAGGAGGTGTTGCCAGCGGGTGGTGGGCAGCATGGCCAGGGGGTGTGGAGGAGGTGGAGTTGTGATGACCCATGGGACGCAGGCTCCCTGTTAGCTCCCAGGCACTGCCTCCTGGGCCCTCCCCCTGCCACAACCTCCTCTTCTACTTCCCTCTTTAGCCCCTGCCCTCTTAGGATCTGTCGCTGTTTGGAAAAGTGAACACAGAGGCCTTTCCAGAAGAGTCCTGTTCTCCAGTATTCCCAGTATCCTTACTCACTGGAGGGAGGGAGGGAGGGAGGGAGAGAAACAGAGAGAGAGGGAGAGGGAGGGAGAGGAACAGGATTGTATGGGAAGGAGAGGCAAATGTATGGGAACAGTTAAGATGCAATTGCTAATGACTCTTGGAATTTGTCTCCTAAATGTCCTCCTTGCATGCAGGGACACTGCCTGCCTTTGTGAGAGGCCAGGCAACACTGAATGATGTGTTATCAATACAGTACAATAGCCCTCGACGTCATGAAGATCCCGGTGTTAGGAGGACACAGCCATGAGGAGATGGAGGGGCCTTTTTACACAGCATGATCCAGCTTTTATTGTATAACCCCTGGGCCTACTGGCCCTTTGTTCCTGTTCTCTTTGACAAAGGTTTTTTTTTTTTTTTTTTAACTTTCTGATTAGAAACCAGTAGTTTAAGCCTGCTAATCACCTCTTTTGGCTTGGCATGCAAACCAGGGAAAGGCCATAGCACTTAATCTGTTTGCAAGGGCTCTTTCGGTTCCAGAAGTTCAGAAATAGTCAGCAACCCCCCCACCCCCAACTTCAAAACATCATTCAGGGTAATTCCTACTGCAATTATAATAATAAACATTCTGAAGTGTATTACCTATTAGTTTACTTTTTAAAACATTTATTTTTGATTGGGTAAAACAGACACAAAATCTACCATGTTAACCATAGTAAGCGTCCAGTTCATGAAATTGAACACATTCACATTGCTGTGCATGGCAACCATCGTTCTTTCTGTCGTATCAGTTTGACTGCTCTGGGTACCTCATATGATGGAGTCACACGGTATTTGGTATTTGTCATCTTGTGACTGGTTTGTTTCACTTAGTGTCACGCCCTCCAGGTTCATCCATTGCTGTTGCATGCAGCAGAATTTCCTTCCTTTTTTAAGGCTGAATAATATTCCATTGTGTGTACCTGCAATATTTTGTTTATCTACTTATCCAACTCATGGACACGGGGGTTGCTTTCACCTTTGGATTATTATGAATGATGCTGCTCTGACGGGCATATGAGAGTATCTGTTCACGTCTTTGCCTTTAAATCCTTTGGCTATAACCCCAGAAGTCCAGAAGGGGAACTTCTGGATCATATGGTAATTCTACTTTTAATTTTTGGAGGAGTTGGGGTGCCTGGGTGGCTCAGCGGTTGGGCAGCTGCCTTCGGCTGAGGTTGTGATCCCAGGATCCGGGATCGAGTCCCGCATCGGGCTCCCTGCATGGAGCCTGCTTCTCCCTCTGCCTGTGTCTCTGCCTCTCTCTGTGTGTGTCTCTCATGAATAAATAAATCTTTAAAAAACATTTTTTTTTGGAGAAGTCATTGCACTTTTCTCCACCGTGGCTGCACCATTTTACATCTACGGCAGCCATGTGCAGGGTGTCCCATTTCCCACAGCCTCACCAATGCACTTGTTATTTTCTGGGTTTTTGTATAGTAGCCATCCAAATGGGTGTGAAATGGTATCTCGTGGTTTGGATTTGCATTTCCCTGCTGATAAATAAGCAGTGTTGAGTATCTACATGGATACTTTTTTAAAAACTAACTGCATCAGGACACCTGGGTGACTCATTTGGTTGTGTGCCTTTGGCTCAAGTCATGATCTCTCAGTGCTGGGATAGAGCCCTGCATTAGGCTCTCTGCTTCTCCCTCTCCTGCCCCTCCCCTCACTCGTGTGCTTGCTCTCTCTCTCTCTCTCTCTCTCTCTCTAATAAATACAATCTTTAAAAAAATTTTGGAAATAAAAAACTAACTCCTCACGTCCTTCCAATTATAGAGAGGCAGTAAAATGTATATTCAGGGAGCTGAATGCTAGAAGCCAAATGCCTGGGTTTAATGGTGGCTTCACTCCCTACTGACTGTCACCTGGGTCAGCTGCAAGACCTCTTTGTGCCTCAGTTTCTCATCTGTAAAATGGGATAACATGTAAATGGATCTCACAGGGCTCCTAGGAGGACTCCGGGAACTAACACAGCAAAGTCCCATAGAATACCTCAAGACTTGCTAGCAGTGGGCTGACTGCAGGGAGCATTACTTTCCGTGAACAGAGTCGAACCTGCTGCCTCCCATCTGCTGGGGAAAGCTTTCTTCTCTGCCTACTGTGTATCAGGTGGGGGCATTTGAGGTGAGACGGTAGCTAGAATCTGTAGGGTTTTCATACCCCAAGGGCGGGCACATCAGGAGGAAGAACCGCGGCAGCCTTCGATAGCCATCCTGAAACTTGGCAGACCCTGGCTTTGAGAGCCAGTGTTTGCAGAGCTCTGGTAACTGGGAGGGAGATGGGGACAAGGTCCAGCAATCAAGTGGAAAGAGAGCTGCTGTGGTCCCTCACCCAGTAACTTTTACAGCAAATTCTTCTGGATGAGGAATGGCTCCTGATGCCTTAAGGAAGACGGTAGCTAAGCGTTTGTGTTGCTGCCTGTGTTACTGTAGGACACTGCATCCTAAGGGTTTGCCTGACTGTCCTCATGTCTGTGCCCCCTGGGTCCCCTGAGTCTCAGCATTTGGGCCTCCATATAGTGCCCCATCTGTAGAACATTCCACCTAGTCCCAGAGAGATCAGGGTTTGCCTGTTGTTCTGATGTGAATTCCAGGCATGTCAGAAGGACCTTGGGGTAATAGCTTTCCCTTTGCTTCCCAGAGCACATCTCTGACCTGGTCCCCTCAGGGGAAGATGTCATGGGAAATTCCTCCTCATTTCTGATCCTTCCCCAAAGCCTAACCCAATTTTCTCAGCCACGCAGAGGAGCACATGCACTGAAGGGAGAGCGCCCCTCTCCTGCCTTCACCTGGTCAACTGTCTTTTCCAAGCCCATCTTGGAATATCATTTCCTCAAGAAATTATTTCCCGACTCCCCAAATGGGGCCAGGTTTGGGGTTTACATTCCCTCACAGAGCAGTATTCTTTTTCTTTAAATCAGTTGTTCAGTGATAATTAGCTAATTAGACCTCATGTCTTTTTCTGTTTAATGTCAGCCTAGGACTTTTCTAGACAGCCGTTCTCAAAGTGTGGTTCCCTGGAGGCCCCAGGGATTCTCTTAGGGCATCTGCAAAGTCAAAACTTCATAATACTAAGAAGTTATTTGCCTTTTTTTACTTTGGGTCTATCACGAGAGGACGGTGCAGTTTTCCAGAGGCTACATGATATGTGATTTTGCAACAGATTGATGCAAATGCATCTCTTAGGACTCAGCTGTCTTCTGTTAAGCTTTACATTAAAGAGTTTTGCAAAAATATAAAGTAATACGACTCTTCTAATTTTTTGGCGGGGACTTAGAAAACATCTAAGTGTAAAAAAGTTTATAAGTATATAAATTTAAAATGTTTAATTAAAAAAAGGTTAACATGCAATGCGATTACTATTGTTATTTTCAAAGAAATTAATAAGTATTTTCAAATTTTTTGTTTTGATTTCTAATATGGTAAATATTGATAGACAAACACACATGAACAAAACCCCTTAGAAGTTCTCCAGTTTTAAGATGGTGAAGGGGTCCTAAGACCAGAAAGTTTGAGAACTACTATCGTAGACAAGAGTCTATAACCTCTTTCTATAAAGAACTAGAGAGTAAACATTTCAGGTTTTGTGGACCATACCACTGTCTTAACTTTATAGCACAAAGGCAGTCAGAGGTAATATGTAAAGAAATAGGGATGGCTGTGTGCCACTGAAAACTACTTTATTTGCAAAAACAGGCAATGCATGAGTTTGGCCTGCAGGCAGTAGTTGGCCATCCCCTGCTCTAGACTACAGGCTCTGTTAGGTCAGGAACTGCATCTAACTTGTAAATTACTTTATCCCCAATACCTAGCACTTGCTCTATGTAGTAGATATTCAGTACTTTTAACAGAGTGTTTAAGCTGCTGGCAGCACAAGTCAGAAATAATAGTAGCTTAACTTCAAGAGTTAACTTTACTTCTTTATCATATTTTTTAAAAAATCACAAGACAAGCCAGTCAGGATTGGAGTGGTAGCTCCACATGGTGACCAGGTACCCAGGTTCCTTAAGCCTCTTTGCTTCACCATTCTTAGCATGTTGCTTCTATCATTATACTCACCTCACTGCCCAACAAAGCTTAAGAAGCCTCAAGAGAATAAAGCTGGTCTGTCAATGAATTAACTGCCCGTCACAACAAAATGTTTTGGATTGTTTTTGTTTTGTTTTGTTTTGTTTTAAAGCTTTATTTGAGAGAGAGAGATAGCGAGAGAGCACAAGAGGGGAGGAGAGGGAGAAGCAGGCTCCCCGCTAAGCAGGGAGTCCCATGTGGGGCTCAATCCCAGGACCCTGAGATTACGACCCAAGCTGAAGGTAGATGCTTAACCGACTGGGCCACCCAGGTGCCCCCTCAACAAAACATTTTTAAAGAAAGAAAACAAAATCCAGATTCTCAGAAGCTCAGTAGTCACCACATCGAGCATATAATAGAAAAGGTACTTAGACCTAGCAGGAAAGTTGGTAGAGACAGATCCAGAGATGGCAGAGATGATGGAATTAGCAGAAAAAATGACTGTAAAGTAAGTATTATAGATATGTTTAAGGATTCAAAGGAAAAGAAACTAGTAGAGAAATGGAACCAAATAAAATTCTAGATGAAAACTATAGTACCTGCAGCGAAAAATCTGCTAGATGGATCTAACATTAGATTGGATGTTGTAGGAAAAGAAGAGGACACTGAACTTAAAGTTGGGGCTATAGAAACTATCCAAACTAGGCACAGAGAGAAGAAAAGCTGGGGAAGAACAAGTCAGAACCTCAGTGATCTGTGGGACATTCTATAGTCTAACAAGTGTGTATTTGGGTTCTCAAAAGGAGAGAGAAATTGAGAAAGAAAATATATTTGAAGACATAATGACTGAAAAGTTCCATAGTTGATGGAAAATATCAACCCACAGATCCAAGAAATTCAACAAACCCCACACAGGAGGAGAATCATGTGGACAATCCTGCCCAGACACATTCATAATCATATTGCTGAAAACTGAAGTCAAAGAGAAAAACCTTAAAATCAGGCAATGAATAAATACATATGATGTACGGGAGAACAATGAGCCTTATTACTGTCTTCTCATCAGAAACAGAGCCCCAAAATAATTGCATTATATATTTAAGATGCTAAGCCAGGGGTTTAGGGGACTGTCAGTCTACAATCCTCTATCCAACAACAAAAATCCTTTAATGATGAGGGTAAAAACCAAGATATTTTCAGATAAAAGCTGAGAGAAATTCTTACCAGCAGACTTACACAAAAAGCAATGTCAAAAGAAATTCTTCAGGCTGAAAGAAAATGCTATCAGATGGAAACTTGGATCTCCATGAGAGATTAAGAGCCCCCGAAATATAAAAGACTTTAAAATTTTTCTTGATTTCTTTAAAAGATAATTGTTTAAAGCTAACATAATAGTGTATTGTGGATGATTTCTTTAGGAAAAAGGAATCAAACAGATGAGACAAATACACAATTGGCAAGTTCGTAGACTTGAATCCAGCCGTATTAATAATTTATTAAAAGTAAAGGGATTTAGGGACACCTGGGTGGCTCACAGTATTGAGCTGCCTTCGTCTCAGGGCGGGATCCCAGGATCTGGGATCGAGTCCCTCATTAGGCTCCCTTTGAGGAGCCTGCTTCTCCCTCTGCCTGTGTGTCTCTCATGAATAAATAAATGAATCTTAAAAAAAAAAAAAAGTAAAGGGGATTAAACACTCTAGTTAAAAGGTACTGTCAGGTTGGGGGTGGGGGGAACAAGTGTTTAAACTACCAACAAAAGATTCCCTTTAAATATAAATATACAGTTAGGCAAAAAGTAAAAGGATGAGAAAGGGTGGGGAGATACCAATCAAAAGACAACTGGAATGGCTATAATGACAAAATACAAAGTATTCCAGAAACAGGAGTATACCAGGTACAGAGACAGAGCTTTTGTTATAATGGGTCAGTTCCTCAAAAAGACATAATAATCCTGAGCGTGTACACACCTAATAGCTGAGTTCAAAATACATGAGGAAGGGATCCAGGAGAGCCGGTTTTCCAGCTTTTTGCAAGGGGAAGGATTGATGGAGACATTTCCTCATTCTTGGCCTGATCTTCTTTGAGTCAGTGAGGAGGACAGAGGTGGGCAGAAGGAAGCTGAAGTCGGCGGCCTCCTTCTGCGCTCAGCGTTGTGACCACTTGTGTCCCTCCTTGCCTCTCAGAAGGCAGGCTCTAGGGCTCTCTGACAAGAGCCCTTCCATACAGTTCCCACAGGGCACTTCACCTCTTCTGACCACAGAAGAGGTGAAGCATTTTCTGGCACCTGGCAATCTCACGTGAAGTGCCAGACAGGATTTAGGGTTATGGCTCCTGAGGTTTGGAAAGGGCTGAGGTCTTGGAGTGATGGGTATGGTCAGTGTTGGTCACTGGGAACTCCAGGTGTCTCAGGACACAGAATAAGGTAGTAGTGTCCACCCTAAGGCTGACGCCTGCCATTCAGATACTAAAAGGGGCTGAGTCAGCATCCAGTGGGACAGGAGGAAGGCGTTAGGGGAATTTTTGAGCAATAACAAAAAGTTGCCTGGAAGAGAAGGAGGAGGTTCTCAGATGGGGTGTGCCTGGTTGGCAAAGAACTGCATTGTTTTCATGCTGTCCCATTTTCTGACAATCCAGCAATGATTGCTTGCTTGCTTCCCAGACTTTTAAAAAAATTCTGGTAAAATTCACATAACAAAATATACAATCTTAAGCATTTTTAAGTGTCCACTTCTTGGTGTTAAGCACATTCACATTGCTGTGCAACCATCACTGCCCTCCATCTCCAGAATTCTTTTCATCTTGCAAAACCAGAACTCTGTCCTCATGCAGTGCTCACCTCTCCCTCAGCCCCTGGCAACTACCATTCTACTCTCTATAAATTTAACTACCTTAGGTATTTTTTTAAAGATTTTATTTATTCATGAGAGACACACAGAGTGAGGCAGAGACATAGGTGGGGGGAGAAGCAGGCTCCCTGTGGGGAGTCCAATGCAGGACTCGATCCCAGGACCCCTGGGATCATGACCTGAGCTGAAGGTAGATGCTCAACCACTGAGCCACTCAGGTTCCCCTACTTTAGGTATTTCACATTAAGTGGAACCATAAAGTATTTGTCTTTCTGTGACTGGCTTATTTCAGGTAGCATGATGTCCTCTGGGTTCATCCATCTTGTAGCTTTTGTCAGCACGTCCTTTTTAAAGGCAGAATAATATCCTATTGTATGTACACACTACCTGTTGTTTTTCTGTTTATCTATTGATGGACACTGGGGTTACATCCACCTTTCAGCTATTGTGAATAATGCTGCAGTGAACGCGAGGGTGTAGCAGTGATTCCTTGCTGTTTTGTTTTGTTTAAAGGTTTTGAGGTGAATGTGGGGATAGAAATTAGTGGTTCAGGACGCTGGCATGACAGCCTCATTTCACACTTGAGACCTAGAACAAAAATACACATCTGGGAGAGTTTGTCCTTGTAAGTTTGCATTTTTGAGGGGACAGCTGAGATTATTCTATAGGTGAGGTCTTTTAAAGTCTGCCCCACCCCTCTGCCAATCCTTTGTCCTTTGTGGTCCTCATGGCCTCCGTCTGAGTGAAAGTGTCATTTTTTAGCATTGGCTATTGTAACAGCCCCTGGGTAAGAGGGTAGCCAGACTCCCAAGAAAATTTTCCAGCAACTCACATTGCAACTCCTCTTGGAATTTTTTTTCTTCCATAGGACTTTCCAGAGTAAATTGCTCTTCTTCTCGGAAGCTTCTCATGTTTCTCCAATGCCCATAGAAAACCCCAAAATTTCTGAGCATGATTCAGGGCCCCACTAGCCTTCCTAGGTCCTCCCCCCTCTCCTTCCCTACATTCCTTCATTTAACTGATTGGTTCATTTGTTCACCCTGTGTCCTATATTTTCGTGTTTGTTTCTGACATGCATGTCTAATACTCATTCAAATGGTGTGTTAAAGGGCCCCCCAGCACATAGGAAATGCTTAGAATGTTTATGATTAAGAGAGTTTTACCTTCTGGGGTTCCTTAGCTCTCCACTGACAACCTTGGGAGGTAAATCCTTTCATAGGATTGTCCCAATTGACAATTTGGGAAATGGAGCTTTGGAAGTGTGGAGAAATACGTTTGTTACTGGTCCTTGGATCAAATTCAGAATCAGAACCAGGGCATTCCTCTGAGTGAGATCGTGGCTTTCTAAGACCCTCTGAAGCTGGAGGCAGCAAGAATAAATGCTCTCAGGGCCTCTGGATGTGTCTTACTCTCCAAGTAAAGGTGAGGCCTTGCTGGGGCAGACTTTGATTGAAGAACCATGAAAGGCCAGTGCTTGTAGATGTTCACCTAACAAAAACCCAAGTGTAAAATGATGTAGTGTAACATAAAGTTGGCTACTTTCCCAACTCTGGAAGGATATATAATAATACTATAAACTCATGTTGGAAGGAGCATTCTTCTTGATAGGGAACCCAGGAGCAAGGAAAAAGCCTTACAGAAATCTGTCACGTTCATGCTGACAAACTTCTGAACACTTGGCTGGATCATCCAGGAGGTTGAAGCAAGTGGGTGGATGTGGACTCCTTCCTCCAATGTGCAACCCACTGAAAACCTGAGGCTAGGGACAGAACTGGGATCACAAACACCTGCAGAGGGTGGAAGGCCTTGCTCAGGTCACTCGGCTAAGAAAAGCTGAGCTGGGCCTCCCACAGTTGAGGAGTCCACGTTCATTGCTTCTTCTGACCTATCATGCAGCCAGTTTTTATGCACATCTTCCATTTGAAGGCTGCGTTGTGCAATGGAAAGAGTGTAGGCTTAGGCACCATTTGCAACTGTGGCCAAGTTAGCTCAGCCTCAGCAATCCCATTCTCATGGTATAGATAAGAACACTTGCTTCCCTGGGCTGCACTGAAGACCAGCGAGCTAACTGGGTAAAGCAGCCAACAGGTGCCTAGGACAAAGTCAGTTATTAATGGTGCTGTTTCCTGGTGAGTCCTTGCTTCATCTACTCTTCCTCCACTTGGCCGTGCACACAACCACTGCCTGGGATTTGCCCCATGTGCTCAGGATTCTTGTTTGATTGCACTGTAGGTGTTATCACTAAAGAAATAGAAAGTTCTGATTGGATGCAAACATCATACAAGTGCAATCATCCTTTCCCTTCTGATTCTAGCATTTCCATTGGCCTTGCCAGCAGTCTTGGGGTAGGGATGTGGAATTGTTTCCTTTCCTTTCCCCTAAAGGTATCTGCATGACCTCAATGTCTGGTGATTCTTTGCTGAGGCATCTGGGACTTACTTGGTCAGCTTAGCCAACATCTACCCCAGGCTGGCTGTGCCCACCTCTCCCCACCTCCAGTAAAACAGACAAGCCTCATTGAGAAAATCAGCTTTGTCTGAAGTGAACAGGTGGGCCTCAGGATCTTTGCCACTTGTGAAGTTGGCCTTGCCCTTTGTCTCCCCCTCTCCAGGGTACCTTTTTCTACCTCCCTGGCAATATCTCAGGAAGAAAGTTCTACCCTAGAGTTTCCAGGAAGCCACTTGATTGCATTATTGACTGATAACCTCATTTACCCTGGAGCAGAGAGACCTGTAGCTTGGAATTATACTTAGGATAACGTATGCTGGCGTCAATGCCCAAGTGAAAAATTGAGAAGGCCTGATTACTGCCAAGCCCGAGTCAGACATCATTTAGAAGGCTTTGAGGTTTCTTATTTTATAGATTTAAAAAGCGCTCCTTCTTCTTTTGTGACCTAACTTCAAAGAACTCATTCCAGGTCACACTTCCTTTTGGTAAATCTTAACCAGTGTAAATGTTTACTTTTGTGTTGTAAATCCTAGGAGGTAGAGGGAGGAGGAATTTTAGAAGCAGGTGTTCTGCCAGCAAAAGTTAAAACTTAATCTGCTGTTTGGGGTGTTTTGGGGAGAGGGATGGCTGGGGAGGGGAGCATTTATAATCAACGAGCCATGCTAATGAACCTGGAATCAGTAGACTGCCTTTTTGCCACATTGTATGAATTCCTGGACTGTGCCCCTGGCCCACTGGACAGGAGGAGAGCTTAGGAAGACCTGCCTTGCTTCCACCCCTTTGGGTGCAGGGGTGGGTGTCAGTGAATGAGTGGAAGGAACAGGGCAAAACAATAATTAAAAGGATAGAAAGCTAAACAAAGAGGAGAGTAAAATGATATAAAGCGATATTCATCAAAAACTATGGCTTTAGTTCAAAATGTAAGTTCCTCACATGATTACTGAGAGAAGTCTCCACTCCCCTGCCACCACCCCTGCCCCCAGCCTGGGTCCCCTTCACCGCATCCATGGACATAGTTCATTGAACTGGAAGGTCTTTGGGATTGGCCTGGGACCTGCACTTGCCACAAAAAAAAAGACTTCTGAGCTTCAGTTTGCTGCCTAAGAAACACCCCTTTGGAAGAAACCCTTGAAAAACTGAGCAATTCTGTGGAAGGAGGCTACTTAGGTGTTGTGTAATGAGCAAAAGCATTCTTCTCCAAGACTCAGTTTTCCTATCAATAAAATGGAGCTAACAATAGGTACCTTCAGAATTGTGAGAATGACTTGGGATTGTGTGTGCTCAGTATAGTGTTCAGTAACCATTATTGTTACTCCCACCCTTACAAAGCCCACCATATGTGTATATGAAATGTGCTGGAGGGGGGTGATTTGGTGGAAGGGAATTCTGGGATAATGAAACTAAGACTTTTCTCCACCTCCACAGGCACTCATGCCCCTTTGCCTTGCTCTTTCCTCTCTTTATCTAGAAACAGGTAGGGCTGGCAGGGCAGAAGAAAGGGACATAGAGCATAGGAGCAGCATACAGTGAGAGTGTCTCAGACTGTGGGCAGGCAGTGGCCCGGTTTAGGGGATACAGGGCTCTGCAGAGTAAGAAGAGGAAGATAGAGAAAAAGATGGGCCCTCTTCACCATCCTCCCCCCTAAAGCTGCTGAATCTTCTGATGCATCCGGAATCCTCTACAACCAATCCCTTCCTGCCTCCCCAGAGTCCCAAACTGACCACAAGACAGTCACTTGTGGGTGATTCACACAGCCCTTCCCAAGTTTGGGATCACCAGGCTGCCCCCCTCCCACACTGGGGTCTTGCTTCAGACTGCAGCTTTGCTACTTCCTCATGGAACCTTGAGTGTGAGAGCAGCAAAACCAGAAAACAGCCTGACTCTCATGCTGGGAGCTGCATAGGTAAGTTAAGGGACATCCATGTAGTAGAGTGCCATGTAGATAATTAACGAGCATGAGATACAGCTACAGGTGCTGATAGGGAAAGAATTCCAAGATGCATGATTAAGCAAATAACAAGATGCAGAGTAGTATATTTTATGTTAAAAGAAATGGAATCAGGGACGCCTGGGTGGTTCTGTTGGTTGAGCGTCTGCCGTTGGCTCAGGTCATGATCCTGGGGTCCTGGGGTCGAGTCCCCGCATCAGGCTCCCCTCGAGGAGCCTGCTTCTCCCTCTGCCTATGTCTCTGCCTCTCTCTCTGTGTCTCTCATGAATAAATAAATAATACCTTTAAAAAAAAGAAATGGGTTAAAAATACTTATACAACCATAAATATAGTGTTTTAGAGGGGATTGAAGGAATTCTCTATTCCATGGAACATTTGGCCCACGCAGGATTAAAATAGCTGCTGGTCCAGGACCACCCTTGGAGAATCACTACTTTAAAACTACTTTGTGAAAAAAATAAATAAATAAATAAAACTACTTTGTGTTAATACTTTGTGTTAATACCTATTCCACTTAACTCAGTTACCTGCCTGGATCATGTTGTGACTTGAGTTTGCAACCCCAAGTCAACTGAGAGTCAGATGAGGGAGATTATGTATGCATTGTAGTAGAATTTATCAGTTTTAAGATTAACTTGTGTTTTTTTGTTTTGTTTTGTTTTTTTGTGTGTTAACATCTTCAAATTGGGGACGCATCTCAGGAATGCTTTTGGCCATGGTCCTTGCCCACACATGCACAAACTCTGGTGTTCCTGCTAGTGCAAGTGGTGCTGTGGTCCTGCTGAGTTTTAGCTACAAACCACTTAAGAACAACTGTGGACAGACCGTTGTTCTTTTATTAAAAAACCTTTCTTTGGTACCTTCTGGTAAAATCAGGAACATAGCAGAATCAGAACTCAAAGTAATTTTCAGTAGCTTGGAAGAAAATCACAGAGACGTTATCAGCGCTAATGCTGTCTCAGCGCCCAGTGGTACAAAGAGTGGCACCGTGAGAGACACACAGGTGTTAATGACTCAGCACTGAGAAAAGGATCCATCTTATCAATAACTAGCTAGTTTATTTTGCTTTTATTTTTCTTTTCATATATGGAAAATAGAGCTGTTTAATGAAGTGCATATCTAAATAAGTCCAAATGAGCTTTTTCAATATATATAAAGGAAATATTCTAAGGTAAAGAAAGCACTGGGCCATAGTTTATTGGTAGTGTCAAAGACTGTTGTAATTGAGGCTTGCTTTCTTAGCTCTGTGGAGTAGAGTGTGTATGATCAGCCTACACGTATATATTCACGTGTGTGTGCATGCTAGGTACGTGCACATTCTGGTAGGTTTATGAAAATATTTCTGGGAACTCCTGGGTGGCTTAGTCAGTTTAGTGCCTTTGACTTAGGTCATGATCCCAGGGTCCTGGGATAAGAGCTCCCTGCTCAGTGGGGACCCTGCTGCTTCTTCCTTTGCCCCTCCCCACCTCATGCTCCTGCGCTCTCTCTCTCTCTCTCTCTCTCTTTCTGAGAGAAACAAATGTTGTTGTTGTTGTTGTTGTTTTTTAAGGAAAATATTTCTGGAAGGACACACAGGAAATCTCCACTTCCATGTTCCTTTAGGGGCTTGCGTCTCTGGGTGAGGAGGGAAAAGTTTTTGTTGCCTGTGTTTATGGACTTTTGTGTTTTTTTATTTTTCATTATATTTTCTCCAATTTTTTTCTTTAAAAAAGGAGGAGAAATCTTTAGAGTCTCAACCATATCTTGGGCCTCCTGACTTCCAGATCTTGGAGTGGGGGAACCCAGATGTGGGGTAGCCAGGTCTGGTTATCCTTCTCATCAGGCTGAAAGCCAGCTAGTACTTCCATGTTCACAAGACCAAGAACTCCATGAGGCTCATGAGTGTTCAGAGAAACTACTCACTAGCAAATTAACTATGTTCTTGTCCCCTTCTTTCCCTGTCTCTCTTCTTTCCTCAAATGTTTTTTGAGCATGTCTCCTGTGTATAATGTTAAACATCTATAGACTCCCTTCTAGAAATGGAGAAGGTGCTCATTTTGCAACAGAGGTGCCTGAAAAATGCATATGTCATTACAATCCTTGATCATCTCTTCAGAGCTTTTAAGTCTGATAATGTGGTCTTGGTGATGTGAGCCTCACCATGGGAGGGTGGCTCTCCTTCCTGCAGTGATCTTGATGCAAGACCAGATGTTTTATCAGGTTCCTAATGATGATAGGCAGCACCTCTGTGATCTTTGCAACATGGAGAGACTACTCTGGAGCAACGTCGGTCCAGAAACAGCTCGGTACTGGTGTGGCTGCCAGGGTTTTCCAGAAGGAGGCAAACATTTGGAAAGAAGACAAGTCAAGCTCTACCTGCATCAGCTGTCTGTGTCCCTACCCCACCCCATCAGTCCAAGTTCATCATTTTGGGGACTTGGACATGCTACTAAAATTCTCACTGTGTCCTTTCTTTTTATCTTACCCTCCCTTCCCACTCCATTCTCCAAGACGATCTTATTATAGAGTTCTTGTGCATTCTGATACACGCCATCCCCTTGCATGAAACATTTTGATGCTCTAACATGACCCATAGAGCACTCACCTAAGTCTAACCCTGATTTTGCTTCTCCAACCCCATCCTGTCCCCCACCCTCCATTCCATATTCTGTCAGTAAGTCTGCAGAGGCATTACAGAGCCTTTGCAGAGGCATTACAGTCCCTCCACCAGGAATGTTCTTTCCTTCTCTCTTTACCTGTTTACAACTACTCACCCTTCAGTCCTGAGCTCAGTCCTCACTTACTCCAGGAAGCCTCCTCTAACATTGCTGAGTAGGTCAGACCGCCTGTATACAATCTCATGCCACTGTATGCGGCCACTTCATAGAACTCGCAGTATTTCTGGCTGGCTCCTCACTGCACTGCAAGTTCCCCCGGAGCAGGGACTTGGGCTGTTTTCCTATAAAACCGTACCCCCAGGGCCTGGCTCCAGTAAGCTCTGAACGTATATGCTGCACAAATGAATGAACGGATGACCCTCCTGCCAAGGCAGTGATGCTTCTCCCAAGAACCTGTGGCGGGCCCTGCCCCCAGCAGGATGTGGCTGAGGAGGCTGATTGGTGGGATGGAATGCGACAGGTCCCTCTGGTATCCTGGATACCAGAGAGGGTGGGAATGTAAACTGGGCCCAGAGGCTGCATTCTTGAAATTTCACTTCAGCCCAGGAGGAGCCTGCAGGGAAGGGAACCTGACCTTGAAGTTCTTGCCTTTATTTTTTACCCCCTTCTCAAAAAAAAGATAAAAAGTGCAGTCATGCAATACATTCTTTCTGAAGGAGCTGTGAGGTGGGGGCTTCTAAGTCACGCTACACTCATCACCCAGACCTGCTTCTTGCTGGTGCGAGTGCACCTCCCAAGCGTCCTTGGCATTGCATGCCCTGGAGGAGGGGAGGTCTCTGGTCCATGCACCCTGGGTGCTTACAGGAACATCTCTGCAGCAGTTCCCCAAACAAGGTGCCACAGAAGTTGGAAAGAAGCAGGTGCTTGTGGAGCATCTGTTAGGTCCCATGCAACGTGGTAAGCACTTTGCATGCTTCATCTGGTCTGGGCCTCCCAACACACCTGGAAGCAAGGAAGCAAGCCACTTAAGCAGATGAAGAATTAGAGCTTGGGAATTGAAATGACCTGCCCACAGTCACACAGCTGGGCAAGGAAGTGCCAGGATTTGAACATAGATCTGTCTCGTGGCTTCCCAGCCCCTGTTATGACCACTGTGCCATCTCCAGGTTGCCCTGACAACCAGCACCTGAACACTCAGAGTCTTCCTGCCACTTCATTAGTTCTTTTGTTTACAAAACTTGATAAGGGAGATGTGATGACTCTCATTTCTCAAATTACTAAACTGAGGCTGAGAGAACTTCGTTAAATGCCAGAACCAGGATTCAAACACAGTTTTATCCACCTGCAGAGTCCATGCTTTCCTTTACTCTCAACAGACAGGGGAGAGTCTGTGTGGCTTAGAGCAAATCACTTTTCTCTCCTCGTCGGTAAAGTGAGGACAGTGGACAATATTAGGGGTTTTCAAACTTTTTTTTTTTTTTTTTTTTTTTTGTGGAAAGGAGCCATTTCAAGTGAAATCCTACATTGTACCTGGCGGGTGAAGCCCTCCCTTTGCTTCCCAGTGTCACTAGCCTGCCTGGATATGGAGGCCTCCTATATCTCATGTATTCTCAGAGCTTAGTTTGAGAACCTCAGCAGTAGATGACTTTCAGAGGCCTTTCCAGTGTGATCTGCCATCTTTGCTTCTGTAATTTGGGATTTAGCAGAAGAGCCAGGGCATATTCTTATTTTTAAAAGCAATACCTTCTGGTTTAAAATCTCCTTGGGACTCCAAGCCAAAGGGATTGAGCCTATATCCCAAATACCCCTCCTGTATGTTTAGAAACTGGCTTAACTATATAGAGGGTAAAGTTCATTGAATGGTTGGTGTTCTGACTTGCTAAGAAATCCATGTAAATTTGTTATTGCAAGGAGTTAAGCTGAGTGGGCTCAGATCCCTGCACCTTCACCTCACAGCTTGTGCCCATAGGCAAGCTACCTAACCTGTCCTAACTAACCCACTTTAGTGTCTTTGGTGTGTCAAGGAGGTGATGATGCCCAGGCTCTAGTGTTAAACTAGATGGTGTACGTGCTCTACAAATATCAGCCATTGTTAATAATCTTGATTGCAAAGAATGTGTTATTTCTAATCACTAGGACCATAGTTAGAAATTGGTACTGAGCTGGGAGATTTTGGGTTATATAAAGATGATGGTGACATTCTAAGAAAAGGGAACATCACCTTGTACTCCCCTTACCAGCTGCCCAACCATCTATACCAATTGATGGAGCAAAATTATTGGGATCCTGCAGACACAGGGATTGTAGATGTCCTCTCCCCTTCCACTCTTATTTGTGGTGGTGAACAGCTCTGCTGGTGTTCAGAAGCCCCACTTTCAAACTATATGCGGCACTTATGGATGAATTCTCTTTTCTTTTCTTTTGACTTACTCAATCTTTCAACAGATATATCAGTGGTTTAATTGGGGAAGATTTTGACACCTCCTCCCCCATCCGCCTCCAGCCCAGGGAACATTTGGCAATGTCCGGAGACATTTTTGTTGTCATAACTGGAGGAGGGGGTGCATCTAATGGTTAGAGATGAGAGATGTGACTAAACATCCCACAATGCATAGTACGGTTCCCCTGCAGCAAAGAATTATCTGGCCCAAAAATGTCAGCAAGGGCTCATGGTGAAGGCCAACATGGAGAAGCCCTGAAAACCATGTTAAACACGTACCATGCAGGCCTGGTGATGAACAAGACAGACATAGTCCCCTGCTTGTGTGGATCTTGTAAACCAGTTTCTGTTGCAGGGGTTATAGGGAACAGAGATGACTAAACAAAGAAACTAACATAAAATTTCCACTTGTCTTAATTTCCATGAGCAAAATAAAATGGTGCCTTGATGGAGAATAGGCAAGGGGGACCTAATTAAGATGACTCAGTCAGATAAGACCTCTTTGGGAAGGTGACAGTTAAACCAGGATCTGAAAGCCCAGGAGCTAGTCATGCAGAGAGAGGAGGAGAGCATTCCTGGCATGGGTCAGAATGTGCTGGGTGGCTGGAGTAGAGTGAGCCTTGGAAAAAAATCATCGGAGCTGGAGGAGACTGGAGAGCCAGACTTGAGGGGCCTTTCAGCTTGGGCAAGAGCATGGGCTTTGTTCTAAACACAGTGAGAAGCCACTGGAAAGTCTTTAACAGGGATATGATAGGATCACGTTTATTTTTTAAAAAAGGTTTTAAAACTGAATTGGATGGACTCTGTCCTGTGTTAAAAACGTTGAGAGGTACTGAGGAAACCAGCCCCGGCCATCATAAGGACCAAGAGCTCCACAGAGAACACACAGAGTAACGTGAAGGAAGGGGCTCTCAGAGAGGAGAAGCAGAGTCATACCAGCTGGGCTCCTGAAGAACTGAGGAAGGGGAGTGGGGGGGAGGAGTGAGGAGGGAGGGAGCTGCCCCTCAGCCAGTTGCCTAGAAGGGGAGAATGCCAGCTGACAGATTGTAGGGCCTGTCGGGGGCACTCTCATTTGATGTGAAGGAGAATGTTGTCTATTTTTGCCAAGTGGTTCCCACTTTAAGTCCAGGGGCCCTGGGTTTGGGGAATATTGTTCTCTCTGAGTGTGATGGTTTGGTGTGTGGGTTTTGCCAGTTCCTGCCACTTACCAGTCATGTCACCGCGGGTTACTTGTTTTCTGTGTGCCTCAACTTCCTCGTCTGTAAAGTGGGTAAGTACTTACCTCACTGGGCCATGAAGTTGAAATAAAGTTCTCTTTGTAAAGTGCTTACTAGTGGAGCTCCTAGTGCATAATCAAGGTTTAATGAATATTAATTATTACATAGTTTAGCTAAACATTTTCACAAGTGATACATGTAAACTTTATAACAATACTATGAAGTAGGAACTATAATTTTTTTAATTTATTCATAGAGACACAGAGAGAGAGAGAGAGAGAGGCAGAGACACAGGCAGAGGGAGAAGCAGGCTCCATGCAGGGAGCCTGACGTGGTTCTCGATTCCGGGTCTCCAGAATCAGGCCCGGGCTGAAGGCGGTTTTAAACCACTGAGCCACCCAGGCTGCCTGGAACTATAATTTTTTTAAAACAATTTGGTTGAGATATAATTCACATGCCATATAAGTAACCCCTTTAAAACATACGATTACATGGCTTTTGGTGTATTCAAAGTTTGCAACTATCACCTCAATCACTTGTAGAATATTTTTAGCACTGCAAAAGAAACCCTGTACCCCTTTCCATAACCCCTTCAACTTCTTCCCACTCCTACCCCTAGCCCTAGATAACCACTAATCGACTTTCTGTCTCTATAGCTTTACTTATTCCGAGCATTTCATATAAATGGAGCCATGAAATATGTGGCTTTTTGTGTCTGACTTCTTTCACTTAACATGTTTTCAAGGTTCATCCATCATGTTGTAGCCTATACTACTATTTCATTCCTTTTTATGGCCAAATAATATTCCATTGTATGAATATACCATGTCTTTTTGGTCCATTCATCAGTTAATGAATATTGGATTATTTCTACTTTGGCTATTATAAATAATACTACCGTGAAAATTTATTTACAAAGCTTTTGTGTGTGTATAAGTTTACATTTTCTTGGTAGGTACTGTTCGGATCCTTATTTTGCAATAAGGAAGGCGAGGCACAGAATATTTATGTTACTTGCCTGTGTCACACAGCTAGTGTATGACAGATCCATAATTAGAACTCAGGCAGTCTGGCTCCAGAGTCTTTGCCTGTCTGAAAGTGTTCTAGGCAGCAGCTACTTGCATGGAACCAGAGAGACCCGGAGGGCAAAGCAGGCACATCCCTACCCTTATGAAACTTACTGGGAGACACAGTGCAATAATCAAAGACTCATGACACAGCCAATGTGACAGCTGTCACAGCAGGGAGTTAGAAGAGGTGCTGGCAGATGAGTCGGTGGGTCCCCTGAGACTTGCCCTCATCAGAGGTTAGTGCAGAGACACTAACCAGAGACCGTGGGAAGGGGAGAACAGCCTTGTTCAGGTGCAAGCCCTCCAGGGTGGGGCCAGTGAAGTATCCTCCAGAGGCCAAGCATTTACTTAGCATTTAGTAGGCACAGAGCTCTGTAGGTAATGGGTCCTAGGCACAGCGCTGACTGAGGAAAACCTCTCCAGCCCAAGCACCAGACATGAACACGCCTTGCTGTGGATGATATGGATGTCTCAGCCATGGGGGTTGGGGAGGATGTCTCAGCCATGGGGGGTTGGGGAGGCGGCGTGCAGATTTCAATCCCCACCTCTCATCTTAAACATCAAAAGGCTGGTATGCTTCAGATCTAAACCTGGGATGGCGGTTTTTATCTTCTTCCCTCCAGGTAACAGGCCTTTCAAATGGGAGAGAATATCCATTCCTCTTCAAAAGGGTACAGGTGTCATTTGCTGATGAAAAATGTATTTGAGGAAAAGTAAGATGTCAGTCAGATGCACCTCTGCCGGGGCTTTGGCCAGCCAGGTCATCCCCTGACCCCTTCTTAAGCCATGCAGACGACCTGGTGATTCACTCATAGTCAGCAGAAGAAAGGCCTTGTCATCTCTTGCTAGCAACATTTGAGCCTGCCACTTCCCCACGTGGGCTGCGAGTGGGTGTTGTTAGCTAATTATGATCATCCCACACTTTTAGAGCCGGGCTGCTCCCTGCCTGGTGCCAGCAGGCTGCAGCGTCCATAGTGAGGTGTGCAGCCTGTCTCAGACACTATCCTGCCCCTGCAGGCACTGGTTCCAACTGCTTCCTCAGCCACTGGAACTGGCCCTCCACAGGGGGTAGTTTCAGTGGGGATGGTGGGGGAGAGATGAGACTCTCAGAGGTAGGGAAGGTTAGACACAGCTCAAGTCCAGTGGGTCTGGTTTTATCTGAATTGTGTGGAGCAAAGGAAGGGAGAGGGAAAATGCACACACCGGGGTCCTAGGTTCCAGGGGCCAATGGAGCTGAACCAGGTGGGGAGCCTCAGTGGGTAGAGTCACTGAGCACAATGAGGTCCTCAGCCACTGGGAGGGCATTTGGCAGGTGTTTGGCTGGGTCTAGGTCACAATATTAAATGCTATGGGTGAATCGCAGGTGTAGGTGGCACAGCCCCCACCTCCCAGAAGCTTACAGTTCAGCTCATGATGAGTGCACACGAGTTTTAAGCAGTGAAAATAGATGTGGGCTTGGACTCACGCTGACAGGGTTCAAGCAGAGGGGGATCTCTAGAGACCTTGTGGAGGTCCTAGGTTTTATAGGACTTGGAAGGGCTGAAACTCATGTATTGGGTGGATGGCCCAAGGGGTCATGGAAGACTTCACATGCTGAGACATTGAAGTAAGAAGGGACCCAGTGACAAGACCATACTGCATGGAAGAGGGAATTTGTAGAAAGGCAGAGAACTCTCAAAAGGTAGATGAGGAAGAGCCTTGACCCAGCTAAGGAAGCCTGTAAGTAACTGGGGAGCCAATAGAGATTCCTGAGCCAAGAATGAGGAGATGAATGCACATGAAGAGATCACATCGTGTCTGCATTGAGAGCACTGATGTGGGGCTCCTGAGTATTCCCACCCTGATCCAGTGGGCTCACCCAGTGCCCACTGCCAAGTACCTGTGTCTGGGCACTGTACAGGGAGCAAAGGGCATTTTCAGTTCCAAAGTTAAGCAACTCATTTCTGTTTATATCCTCCAAGGAACAACGGGGCTCCACAAGGTTGGAGATCGTGTCTTATAACCCCTGCCCCAGCCCTGAGATTGCCCCTAGGGCCTCTGTACCCACCTCCCATTGCACACAGGAACTCCCACCCCCAAACCCGCTTGACTTTAGTTCCCTCTCCCATTTGCACAAAGCTATAGTAGTAGTTTTGAAAGTCATGAAGTCCTTTCACCAGGGGACTCAGAAATGCCTTCTTGGGATGGAAAGACCTAACATATATTGAGGGCAATCGTGTGCCATGCACTAGGATTTGTTTCTCATAGCCTGTGTTTTGAGTGTTTACTCTGCAGCTGGCACTGTGCTAACTGTATATACACATTCTCTCACATACTTTTCGCAACAGGTGAAAGTGATGAATCCCCATAGTATAGATGAGGAAAACCAAGCCTCAAAGAGAGGAAGTAGCTTGCCCATGGTCACAGGGCTCGGGTCAGCCTGCTTCTAGAACATTCCTGCTTCATCATACCATGCTGTCAGCAGGAGCACACAGGGCTGGTTGCAAAGATGTTGCTGACTTATAGTGCATAAGTCAAACTCTTGCTTCCAGGAGTGTTTCTCCCTAGTCCATTGGGGTTGACCTCTCAGTGGTTTATCCCAGCACCCCAACTCAGTCTTCCTCTGATGGCATTTCTTGATAATCCATGTGCTTCTCCCTTGACTCCGCTGGGAGTAGAGGGTGCTGCCATCCCAGAGTATCGCTGACGAGAAGCTATCAAGCAGCAGACCCAAACAGAGGCTTGCAAGGCCACTCCATTCTAAGCATTTGAACTAGAGCTCCTCTGATACTTATTTTCCACCTACAACAGTCAGGATAGGGCAGTGGAAATGTACTAATTATCACTATTTTGCTTAAAGACATTGGACCTTTTCTGTGAAAGGAAAGAAGATGTGTTCTGGTGTTTTAAGGCAGCCTTGCAGATAGTTTCTGAAAAGACTCTATGGGCCTGAGAAAATGTTCACTAGTTTGCAGAATTTTCATTTATCCTTCTAAAGCTTGAGAGTCTATATCCCATGAGAAAGAAGAAGCGGTTAAAACCTGGGTGCCAAGCTGAAAGCTTCTGCCAATAAGTTATGGTACCTTGGGCATTTCTTCGAATCTGAATCTGTTCCCTCGCCTTATAATGTGTGTTACTTGTGCCTTGTACAATTATCCTGTGGGGTCAAGGTGAGATCACAGAAGTGATAAGAGCTTTGGAAGTGACAAAGTGTGTGGGATAACAGCACACAGTTTCCTTGACTTCTGGAGTTCTCGAAGTCACCTGATGAAACAGTAGATGGGAAAGTGCTATGAGGAGGGAAAACCTGACTGTGTCTCCGTGGTACTAGTATTACTGCTTAAGCCTTAGCAGCGTGACTCCTATAGTAGGAAGCAGGGAGGGCTTGACTAAGCAGTGCAGGGGCTTCCTATTCCAAGTAAAGGTTTCATTTAGAAAAGGAATCGCCTCAAATAGAAGCCAAACATTTACAGTAAATATTGGGGGGGGGGGGGTGTAGATTTTTATAAGGACTTACTTTGAGAAACAAAACTGAAAGTTATGACAGTGATCTATTTTATGTTCTATTTAACAAAACTTAAGTTATTGTTGCAACTCTGCAGTAATGCTTAGTATGAACAAAGTGTTGATTTCCCTTCTGCATAATTATTTTGGCACAGTTAACAATAGCAAGAAGAGCTTTGTCTTCTCATTTGATTTTCCCAACAGGCTCATAAGGTCAGTTTTTACAAAATACTGGGGAGAGCTTCAGCAGTTCCCAAGGGCCTCACTTAATTCCTATTGTCATTGAAGTTCTTCTCTTTTGAAGGCCTCTTGTCACCTCTTCATCTCAGTGGATCCTCTCGCTTCTTACCTGAGGAACCCTGCCCCACTTTGGGCCTGATTTGAGTAGTTGTTCAGCATTGCTTTCACCCGGCATCACTTAAAATATTAGCTATCTCCCTTTCAGTTGATATGCATTGTATTTGCACTGCTCTGTCAATCGCTGAGACAGCCAACCAGCCCATTGAGGATGTTGACTCGAAATGTTGATGGGCTGGGCTGGACACTTGTCTTAAGTGGAGGATAATATTTGAGTAGTGCTGATTTTTTAAGTGCTTGGTTCATGGGTTAAATTTTCAGATTGTGATGACTCTTGCTTCCCTAAATGATCTTCTAAGTATAGGGATCAACATAATAAATATCCAGTTACTGAGTTTCCCATGACTTAAGACCGTGGGCTCTGGAGTCAGGACACTTGCGTTTCTATCCCAGGATCTATTTGTACAATTTGTGTGACCCTTGACAAGATAATTAAGTTGTCAGAGTCTCAAGTTTTCCCACCCGTATAAAGGAGAAAATGCTAATTGCTCACTCTTTGGGTTTTTGTGAGGATTAAATGAAATAGTTGCGGTGAAGAGCTTACTTTCATTCTGGAATTTACTGTAGCCTCAACAAGTATCAATTATTATTAATACCAAGTATTGTTGTTCATAGTTTTCATCAGAATTTTTTTTACTCATCTGTGGCCCACTTTTCCTGTGGAGCTACAGTTCACAATGGTAGCAACACTCTACATCCAAATCCAAGGTCCAAAATAAATGAGGCTGCAGTAGGATGGAACCAGAGTATTGCCAGCATTCAAGGACTTGGTGCAGTGTAAGAGGCTCTACCTCACACCACCTTGTCAGGGAGAAATGACAGGTCCCGTGTCATAACAGAAGCAGATGGCCAAGGGAAGCAGGCACCTTCAAGAGCCATGGCCTGGGGTGCCATGGCCCTGGCTTTCCAGCTGCCCTGAACTTGGGGCTCCTGGAAATTAACTAGGTGCCTTGTGTCTGATAGAAGTAGCAAAGAGGAAAAGGATGGGGGGGGAGGGCAAGTTCTTACAGACCAATGCCAGCAGATCTGGAGTTAGGCTAGGAATCTGTATTTTGGAGATGCAAAAACACCTGAAAGAGATAGCACACATCTTGCACTTAGCAGGCATGCCTGAATGCTTGTCAAGAGAATAAATGCATGCAGAATATACTGGAATACCTCCGGTTTGGCTGTAAGCAAAGGAATTCAACTGAGCTGTTGTCGAGAAACCTGTGTGACTAGTTAGAATCAGTTAAAAAGTAAAAGCGGGGGACCTCCCGGGGCCCAGGTTTGGAATGCTCTTTGAGTGAGATTGTTCCCTAAATCGGTAGTGGTTTAGAAATGATTGCCAGACATGCCTTATTTTTTAATGAGACAGTGCATGTTTTGGTCCCTGGAAAATTATTTGAGTGGGAGTCTTGTGGTTAAGTCAGGCATTGTGTCTCCCTCAGTCCCTGACATGCTTTCTGTCTTATGTTGGGGCACTGGACACATGTTCTCAGGGCCCATGAAGGGTAGGGGGAGCTGAGCAGGGCCAGAAATAGATGAGCTGCCCCTGTCCTAGGCAGCCATTGTTTCCTTAATCCTAAGAAAATCATTCTGAATCTGTGACACTGGACTTGTTACGAGATTCCTTCTTCCCTTCCTGAGGGGGTCCTCAGAAATCAGCCTCAGGCATTGGCAAGAAACCCTAACCCATTGGACCAGCCTGTGAGTGACAAAGGTCCTCCTCGGAGGCCAAGGCTAGGGTCTCTCCAGGTCAGCTGCAGTGACTTTGGAGCACTGGGGTGAGTGCTGTTTCCTGGGCACTGGGAGGCCAGGAATTCTTGATTTAACTGGTTTGGGCCACCCATGCTCTAAGGGCAGACCCCTGGAGTGAGGCAGTTCCATGGGGACTGTTTACCTGGTCCACCGTGTTGGAGGGGCTCCTTCCCAGATTCCGTGCTCTTCTTCCACAATGCTCACCCTTGCCTTGCCTGGAGAGGGAGTTTGGAATTCTGGCTGCAGATCCCAGTGGCTGCTCCAGGATCTACTTGTACCTTTCATTGAGATACTGGTGTTGAGGAAGAGGTCTTATGAAGATGTTGCTCATTCTTTAGGGACCTGTTTGTGGGTCCCTCACCAAGGTAGAACAAAAACTCTGTTTTTGCCATTCCATCAGTTTACAGCCCAATCTGGACACAGAGTTCATTGTCCCACATACACTCTGAAATCTAGTGTCGGGGGAGGGGGTCTGAACAAGGTGAAGAGGAAGCCACTTGTGGATCTATTTCATAATTTATTAGCCTGGGTGAAACCTGATGGAGACGCTTTTAGAGTCATTGTCATGCAGAGTCAGCCCAGAAAACCCCAAATCCCTAAATATTCATTATCATCCTAAGCAGTATTCTGTGCACCAGCCACAGGGGAGACCACTGTGACCTAAACTGTGCTGATGCTTGCCCTTGGGCAAGGCCATTGTCCCCAGGGAGAGACTAAGTCATTTCAAGTGAACCTGGGATCTAACCTGGTCTGGAGGGTAAGCAGAGTGTTGTTCATGTGACAGTGATTTCATTATTTGACATACCTACTGTAAGAAGGATTACCGAGTATAGAGTATGGAGCACCTACTCTAAGCACCATGTAAACACCTGGCATGCCTGGGCCCCTTTACCCCGTGAGGTAGGTGTTACCATCAGCCCCCTTTAGCAGGTCAGGGGCGCTGCACGGAGAGATGAAGTGATGTGAGTGGGGCACACAGCTGCCAAGTGCAGAGCTAGCCCTGAGCTCCGAGGATGTGACTGCAATGTGTGTGTGTGTGTGTGTGTGTGCGCGTGTGCACATACATGTACACTTGCACACACGTGTGTGCCTGTGCACAGGTTGAGGTAGGGTGCAGCTCAAGGAGACTCAAACTGTTACCCACACCCTCTGTTCTGTTTTACTGCCAAGGAGGGGCACATCCCCAGGATGTTTGCAGGCTTTATTCCGCCTGGGCACTTACCCAGGCTCCTTTAATCCACGGCCGGATGGGAAGAGCTGCTGGCACTGCTGGCAGAGCAAAGGGCTACACATCATTGTCCCTGTCGTGAAACACACCTCTCCACAAGTTCCGGGGTGGGGTGGGAGCTTGGCCGTGAGCACAGGCCTGCCTTTATCCCACCTCGATGTTGGATGGGCCAGCTGGGAGCGATGGCCATCACAAACAAGGGCTTCTCCAAGGAGGAAACAGCTAAGGCACCCTCCGGAAAGCTGGGGACATGGGGGATCGAGGAGGAGGCTCGTTAGGGTCCACTTGTGAAGCACAAAGAAAGATAGAAGTTGTCAACTCAGGAAAGAGCCTTAAGAAGGCTTAAGAAGGCTTCCTGAATGTGGCCTAGCAGGACTTTAGTTGGGGTGGGCTGTGACAGGTCCCCAAACTCTAGTCTGGGTTCCTGGCGACATGGAAGGAAAGGGGGTTTCTTTCCTGGTGGAAGAGTTCCTGAGTAGTCTGGAAATTGCAATAGTTCATGGGCCTTACCTGCTTTTCATATGCCACATATGGTGCCTGGTGTCATACGCACATGTTCCGGAAATGCCCCAGTAGCCCTGTGAGCTCGGGGACTACTGTTAGCCCCATTTTACAGAGGAGAAAACTGAAGCACAGTGAGGTTAACAGATATGCCCAAGGTTCCAGAGTGCTCAAATGGAGGTGCAGCCTGGGTTCTCCTTCCAGCTTTGCCACTGAGTGACTATAGCCAAGTGACTTCCCCTCCCTGGGCCTCAGTTTCCCCATCTCTGCAATGAGATGAATGGACGTAATTATTTCAAAGTCCTCAGTACTGAGGCAACATGATTATGTCACAGGGACTTGTAGGATCACCCAGCCACAGAGGGGGAGGTCCTCTTGGGCACCTCAGTTGTTAACAACCCTGTCCACTTCTCTCCCCATGCACACATATTTCTGGGCAAGCCTCCTGAAATCTCCTTTCCGATATAGCAATTCCCAGCTTATGACTATAGGGAGGTTTTTGTTTTGTTTTAAATGTCTTCCACATCTAGGTTCAAGAGACCCCTCTTTCTCTTTCCTATAAAAGCTTCCTACCTCTTGTCCCTCTCTGCAAGGCCTAGTCATGGCCAAGCAGCCTTGCCTTCAGTACAGGCCTGTAGGCAAGCATTACCAGCCCTCTGATATTTACTGCACACCCATTGTAGGACTGGCCCAAGATCACACAATGAATGGCTACTCCAAGCTGGGACTTACATCCTGATCTCCTGTAAGGCACATAGTAGGTCCTCAAAGAATGCTGTTTGCCTTCTCTCTCATTAAGCTAGTTCTTCGCTTTGCTTCTGCTGGCAGATAGCAGCATGGGCCTGGGAGTGGGTTTGACCACTTCTAGCCCGTTGGGCCAGGATCCTTCAAACCCTCCTGCTTTGAGAAGAGGTAGTCTGGACCAACAGCTCCACCAGCCCCAGTCTAGTGACCAACAGGCTGCAGAAGGCACAGGTACAGGGTTTCTTAGTGACCTGGATTTCCTCAAAGTAGTACTCAACAGAGCAGAAAGGGTAGTGATCCACATGGACCCTCTAAATGTGAGCTCTCTCCACCTCTGCTGCTTGAAACACCTGCTTCACCTTCTGCCTCCAGGTTATTCTTTCAGGGTCCCATGGTAAACACCTCAGCCACGTTGGACAGTAAATACTAGGGGCCACTTACTGGAAAAGCCAGGAAAAGCTGCTGTTTGCTCAGTGATACTGTCGGGCCATAGCTTCTCTCATCTCCCGACTCTACCTGCTGCTGTGTTGGTTTCCTTCTCAATTTTCACATGATGGGCTTCTAGGATTTAGGCCACGTGCAGAAAGAGGTCTTTTGCCTTCATGATTCATGCAGAAGCCGTGGAGCTGACTGTCACTGGCCCATATGGGGGCACATTCTGGCCCCTGACCAGGAGCTGAGTGGGGGTCGGTCAGGCCCATATCAAGTGCCCATCTCCAAGCTGGCGTGAACACACACATGGGCTGAGAATCTTAGAGAGGTGATTGTCCTGGAAAATTGGCAACTTGCTCACCCAGAGAGGTAGAAATGGGTGTTTGGTGTCAAAATCCCAACAGCCATCCTTCATACCTTCCCCGGCTAGTCCCCAGGGCCAGTCCAGTAGGCTGCCCACCTGGGCCAGGTGGGCACCTGGACAGAAGTTGAGAGCAGCTCTTGTAAACTAACATCCCCACATACCCTGGGCCCTCTACTTTTAAGCAGTACTCTCCTTTTCTCCACTCAGAGATTAATGGCATCTGGCAAAGGCAGGGGCTGGAGGAGAGCTGGTCATTATCACGATCATTCATTCATCCGTTCACTCATTCTGCTCACTGGATTACTCAGCTATTAGTTTAACAGATGCTCATTAACACCTAAGACCTTGCAGACAGTGGGTTTAAGGGTTTTCCAGACTTGAGTCACTGGTGCACTGTCTTCCCAATTTCCCTCTCCCCAATTGTTGGCAAAAGCCATGAAGCAAAATGGTGTTCTCATTCCCTAGCTCCTAGCTCATGGGGAGGCTGTCAGCCTGGGGCAAATCTTGCTTTGTGCAAAAGGGAGCCTGTCAGATGCTGGAGGTTAAAGACAGTGTCACCAGACTGAGACTATCTTCAATGGAATCTGAAAAGCTGAAGAGAAATTGAAAAAAGTATCCTTTTCTCACCAAGAGACCCAGTGCCTCTTCCTACCTTGTACGTATGCCACGTGAAGTTGTCCTGTGTGCCTCCGAAAAGTGTATACACATAGGATATGTCAAATACTGGTGGCATTCAGAAGTGAATCCAATATACACCTTGCCTGGAAGCAACTTCCATTCTAGCAGGAGAGATATGAGCAGCAGGATACATGCGAGAGTGCTGCTGTCAGGCAGGACGTGAAGGAAGGAGTGTCCAGATAAAGTGCTGGAAGGCCAGAAGAGGGTGCTCCCTGGGCACCTGGTGAAGGGTGCAGGGGCCTTGATGCTCAGGGGGGAGCTTCCCCAGAGAATGGGCTCAGGCATCTCAGGCAGAGGGGGAGCAAGAGAAAGGCAGGGAGGCTGGGAGTGTTCAGGGAGCAGCAAGGAGGCCTGCCCATGGCTCTGCTGTTTCTGCCCACTCAGGTGTCCGTTTATACTTGGATCCTACTGGTGCCGATTAGTAGACTGTCTATTCAGAACCAAGACCAGGATGTCTGCCTAGTGACCTCCTGTTCCCTGCATGCTCTTGACCTTGGTTTGCTCCACATTCTCTGCCCAGTCATCCTGGAGTGGCAGCTGGTGTAGTAAAAGAAGCTGATGGGGACACAGACCCCAGAGCCTCTCCTTCCCAGGTGTAGGACCCTAGCTGCTAGCTTTCTGGGGAGGCTGTGAGCCTGGGGGTGAATTTTCTGCTGGTGAACTGGCAGTAATCTGAGAACCCACCTCAGGGATGGTTGGGAGTGTAAAATGAGACAGGGCACATAGAGTGCTGAGCACACAACCTGGCATGGGATGAGCTCAATAAACATTAACGAATACAATTTAAAAAATATGTTCCATACACGCTTATGGAGTATAACCAGTAATTGAGACGTTGTTGGCTTCCTATCCTCGTTGGCTTCCAATGAACAAGTTAACCTCCCTGGTCCTTAGTTTCATCATCTGAAAAATGGGATGTCTGTGCCAGGTGATCAGATACACTCACAAAGTGAGAACTGCACAGTATGCCCTCGACAGCTATTTCCTTTGCCTGAGTGGCCTCAGCTGTGCTTTGGGTTTGTCCGTTGATTGTTCTGGTATTGTTCATTGAGTTCCAGCTTGGTGCCAGAGCCTTCCACTCTTCTTTTGTCTGACTGTCAAAATAACTTTGCACAGTATTAATATGCATATTTCCCATTTTTGCTAATTGCAGGGTGTATGGTGGTTAAGAGTGCAGAAACTGCTTGCCCAGGCTCGGGTCCCAGCTCTGTAGGGCCTGAGCAACTGGCTTAGCCTCTCCAGGCCTCAGTTTCCATCTAAAATGCAGATGATAATCCTTAATTATACAAAGTAGAATCTTCTCATGGGATTGCTGTGAGGATTACATTGAGTTAGTATGTAGAACTCTTAGGTCAATGCTTGCCAAATAGTAATCATCTGTAAATGAGAACTATCACAGTCATGAATACTAATGAGTTGAAGTTACTCAGCTGGTACGTGACTGAACTCAGGTTTGATCCCAGACCTGTGTGCTCCAAAGCCCACCTGTTCCTTCCACTTCACTAGTAGCTTTCTCTCCCACTTGGAAACCCTTAAGTATATTTTGGGCCCTTCTAGGGGGCTGGGGACAGCCCCTGCCTTGCTGCCTCTCATCCCTGGGCCTCCCAGACTTACCCCAGCAGGTTTGCTCATGTCCTTCTCCTGCCTTCCCTCAGAAGAGGAACTGACCTCCCCTCTCCCCATCACCACCTTTCCTGGAGCTACGCCATGACCCGCCTGGCTCTTCCTTCCAGAATTTTTGCCCAGTCCCTTGCTGTTCTCCCGGACCCTGAGGCAGTTCTTGCCCTTCACAAGTAAAGTTCTTAAGTAAAGAGACAAGGTGCTACTGATACACAAACGTAGAACAGCCCTGCTTCTGGCATCAGCCAGCTTTGTGCTAGGTCTTCTCATCTCCCACCCACCCAAAGAATCAGGGTTGTTGCCCTTTCCCTCCCTAAACCCACAAGGGAACCGGACCACCTTCGCCTTTGCCCTAGGGTTTGGCTGGCTGTGTGCCATGGAGCCAATCACAGGCCCTCTCAAGGCCTTGTTTCCTCTCCTGTACAGTGCATGGTTGTGAAGGATGGAGACATATAATGTTATTTATTTGGTTGAACAATCGCTGCCCTTAGGGACCCAGGCTATTTCCTGCTTCCTTTCAGGAGCCTCCTGGAACTGTCCGGTATGCAGGAATCTCTCCTTTTTGTGAACTCTGTGGCACCTTTCATGAAAGTCTCATTTTGACCAATGTCTTCATTGTCTTCATTCCCCCATATATATTATCATGTGTGAATGAATATGTTTATGTGTTTATTTCCAGTGATTCTAAGCTCATGTAGTATTTGGTGCTAGGTATATAGCTGTGTAAAAGATATTTGAACATTACCTTAGACTCTCAAAAAATGAATGTTTTTCAGTATTGATGCACTTGAACCTATAGGGGTTCACTTGTTAAGCCCTTTCTCTCTGGTTTGTATGTTCTCTTAGGGAAAAGCAAAATTTCAAGTATTTGGATAAACTTCTGAAATATATTTTAGCTTTTTAAAAAAATTATCCTTTCTTTCTTTCCTCCATCCTACATTTTTTGGGAACCTGGGGCATGCCTAGCACTAGCAGTGTCCTTTGTACAAAAATAAGTGTTCCTGAAGTTCACAGGATGCTTGGTGTTCATCGTGAACCCAGTTACAAAGTCTGACTTTCGCCAGTCTGCAGAGAGTTTGCTGGATGCCCACGGAGTCGGCTCCATTGGCAAGTTTCTCCTCTGTGGACCAGTGTGGTTCTGTCAGTTTAAATTCTTCACAAGGAGGGTTATCAGGGCCTGTTCTGTGGGGAGTTTCCAGTTTGCCTTGGGGTTTATGGAGGGCATTGAGCTCAAGGGTGAGCCTGTAACAGGCCCTTTATGCCTCTGGGATTCTTTCTTTTCATGATGCTGCTACTGGCTTTGTAAATGTTGGGCCCAGTGACTTTACTCAAGAGGGAGGGAAAGGGGGAAGAAAAGACTCGAAGAAAGCCCCCACAAACTGAAAACCTTTTCCCTTGGAAAGGAGGGGACGCTCACAAGTTCTGTGTTTCGTTCCTTCAGCAGATAGGAACTAACTCTACACTCTATTGTATTTAGACAGCGGCAGTGAACTAGGCAGGTTGGCTCTGTTTACGTGGAAAAGAAGACAGACAGTCAACATGCCCGTAAGCAAATACAGAGATGGGACATATTGGGAAAGTAGAAGGAACACAGGAACTCGACTGTTGAGCCCTGTTCCGCTGGGATGCATGCCACATGGGACCCCCAGAAGGGAAGAGTCTGACACTCTTACATCTGGGAACCCAGCTCTCTGTGGTCCCAAAGGCCTTGCCCTCTCCTCTGACAGAGGTGGGCTCCAGGCTCTTATGTGTTGGTGTCTGTGAAAAAGAAGCAATAGTAGCACATCACTGCCAGGCAAGGACCCTTCATGTCAGCTGGGCTGGGAGAGGCCCTGGCCCACACCCTGCTCTGGTCGGGGGATTATCTGTGATGATGGAGCAGCTGCTCCCCAATAACAGAAACCCAGACAATCCACAAGGATCCTTCCCACCCTCAAGTGTAAGCTCCTTTACTCAGGACTGCTGAGTAGACTATCCAGGGGTCACAGAAGACCTGTGCCAGAGAGAGATTCACTTCTGCATGCTGATGATTATACTAATGAGAATGAAATGGAAGGAGGAGCCGGAGGCCTCTGTTGCTCCCCAGTGAGATAATGTACTCCCCAAGGAAGGAGAATTGGCTGTTTTCACACTTCTCCAGTTACCAACTGGGAATGAGGAAGGAGACCTATTGAGAGAGTAGGTGGTGGAGGGGAAGAAGCAGTGGGCCAGGGCGCAGGTGGCCTGTGTCCAATGCTGGCACAAACCAGGGACCCGGGAGCCCTGTCAGTTTAGGAAAGTCTCAGCGTGCCTTGTTTGTTCATCTGTAAAATGGGGGAGCGATGATGAGGGTCAGGATGCTGTTGTCCTAATGGTTATTTGCCAATCAAATAAGGTCAAGCATGAGGAAGTACTTTGAGGACACTGAAGTATTTCTTCATTTGCAAATTTCCCTTTGATGGGACAAGCAAAACTTGGAAGGTAGGAGGCCTAGCTGTGAACGCTGCTGGGAATTCCAATAAAATATTTCCTTCTTCATTTGTTCTTTTGTGAGTTCATGTATTCATTCAGTGAGCATTCACCTGGTGCTCACTCATGTGAGATGCTGAGGCTACAATGATTGATAAGACACTGCTCAGGCCCTCGTAAAACTCATAGAAGTGGCAAACACAGAAACAATGGAAGGACATATATGGTAAGGAAATAACTCTTGAACCCTGCTTTAGATCAACAGGTGCCCAGGAAAAGATGTTCTGGGCGGCAGGAACAGCAAAGAGAAAGGCATGGAGGGTGTGAAATAGCATGGACTATGCATGGAATGGTCTTAAAGCCATGTCCTCGCCAGAAGCAGCAGGAAGCTCACGTTTTTCTGAGTGAGAACCTTGTCAAGGCAGAGGGGTTCGGGGGCGTGGGTGAGAGTTGTTTTAATAGCTTCGACGGCTGAGTATTCTATAAGTATTCTTACCATAGTTTGTGTTGTACAGGCTGGTCTGATCCCCATTAGCTTTCTGTTTGACATAAAATATTCCAAGCTGCCCCACACACACACTTATTACCCTCCACTAGCACTCCTCCTGCGAAACCTAACTAGTTGTAATTTGGGGTGATTAATAATGGTTTGGGATTTTTCTGTGTTTGTCTACCCAGATAGATACCTTTGTGGGGAAGATCTAAATATTAGTCAGGTCCTTTCACATCAGCCCCTAGACAGCCTCCTGGGCTGGTCTCTTTGGGGTCCTCAGGCCCCAGGAGGGCTGAGTGCATTCCTCTCCAGGCAGCGGCCCAGGGCCCTGTGGGAGTCTCATTGGCCTCCACTCTGCATCATGGCTCCGCTTTTCAGCAAAGATCATGTAACTAGTGTTGGTGCTTGTTTTCTTTCAGTGTTTTAATACATTTCTATGCTTTGAATTTTTCCCTAAGAAGAAAATTAGGGTTCGTTTTGGAATGACTCTTTTTTCTTTTTTATGAAGGGGTAGTAAGAGGTTCTATATAGAAGAACTGAAGAACTGAAGTTGTGTAGAAAAATGTACTTGGTATTTTTAGTGGGGTTTTTTTTTCCTGTCTTTTTCTGGTTTTAAAAGCAGCAGGGGAGGGTGGGAATCCCTGAATATTACCCCTACCACCAAAAGGCGAACACTGTCAACATTTTGGCATTTTTCCTTGTAGTCACTTTATACCCTGCTTTTCTATTCCTTTTTAAATTCTGTAATATAAGCACTCTTTCCTCTATCATCCAAAAGGCTTTGTGAGTATATGCCTCAAACAGTTGCTTCAAATGGTTATTACCAAACATTCAGTCGCTATATAGTTTACCTATTTCCTATTGATTTTGAGGCTGTGTCCTTTTTTTTTTTTTCTTTCATTTATGCCAGGGGATTATCATAGGAGCTACCTACATGGCTTGCTGTGAGAACTTAATGACAGGTCATACATGTAAGGTACCAAGGATGTCCTGGTGTTATTACTCTCTGAGGGTTTTGACACGGGGTCCTTGCAGAGGAGCATGCAAGTCACCCTTTAGATACTCAATTTTCACGTCAAAATGGCACCATGAAATACCAGACCTGGAAGAATTGGTTGAGATGGAGTCCATCCTCCTTGTTTCGTTGATGGGGAAACAGAGGCCCGAGTAAGAGAAGGGACTTGACCAAGGCCATCTGGGTGGGTATAAGACATACAGCAGAGCATCTCCTGCAGTCAAGCAGCGAGGAGATCAGATGACTTCAGAATCCAGATGGAGCCCTTCCACCAAGCCTGCTGGATGTATCGTTTGATGTCCAGAGCTCGGGCAGGCTCAGTGTGGGGGTCAACGGATGTTTCAGATCCCTCCCATTGCCTCTGAAGCCCACAGATTAATCCCAGAGCAGTTAGGAAGCTTGTGGAATATTAGAAACACTGCACACAGTTTCTCTTGTACTGTACAGGTGATCTTTTGTTGACACCTCTCTCCCTCTCCCTTCCTCTTCCCACAATCCTCTTGGGCCAGTTGGATATTCATACATTCTCCCCTGGCACTGGAGCTGACGGTGGCTGCCAACCTGTGGGTTTCTTTTCCGTGTGGCTCACCATCTGGAGTGGCCACCTGGCCTCCTCGTGGGGTATGTGTATGTACGCGTGTGCGCGTGCTCAGGCACCCATGTCCCAGGGCCAGGGTATTGTGTCCCCTCTCTGTGCTTGAATGGCTGCATGAATAAGAGCAAGAGAACAGAGCACAGAAGACAATGCCCAGAAGTCATCCTGGCAGTATGAATGAATAATTCATGTTGTATCTGCTGCTTTCCAGGGCTTCCTGAAATAGCTGTTTTAATTGCTTATTTGTTTCACTGCTGACTTTAATTCGGCTGTCTTCAGCTCAGAACACTTTGGTGTTTAACATTGACTTGCAGGTAGGGCTTCCCTTCAGGGAACAACACATTTATTTGCTTCTTTAAAAAGAAATGACGAGAGGACAATAAACCCTTGAAGAAAGTCATATTTCTCAGAGGTGAAAACCATTTCCTTTTCAGCTCCTATGCAGAGCTCCTTTGTAGTCAGTTACTATAGTCCTCTGTGATCTTGGAAAATAAGGAAGTAGCAGTTAGATGGACAGACAAGGTGAGCTTCTGGACTAGATCAGTCTGCTCACTGTGATGCAGTCCATGAACACTTGGGCTTCTGCAGCTTTTCAGACTCTCAGACATAACCAGGCTGGGTTGACTTGTGCTTTCCTAGACCAGCCAGCTCCAATGTCCAGGAAAGATGTCAGGAAGGCCCTATTTGCTTAGGTGGGCAACCCAGGAAACCCAGGAAACCACCCTGACCTTGCTGCCCATAGAACAGCGGTGGGGGCAGAGGCACAGTATCATGTCCTCCCAGGGCTTTGGTAGGTCACCTCTAGTGTGAAGTGCATGGCTCAGCTTTAAGAAGGCTTCTTCCAGTGGTCCTGGTGGAAAGGCCTGGAGAAGAGGAGGTTGGAAGCCAGGTTTTTGGAGCCCTTGATATCTGCATACAGGGGCAGCAAGAGGTAATGAGAGGTAGTTTGGAGGACCTGGGGTGAGACAAGTCGTGTGGGTTACAGCATGAGATAATAGGTGTCAATCTGAAGACACAAAGGACACCCAGAAGACCCTTGATGGCTGGAGAGATAGGGCTAGTGGGCTTTTTTTTTTTAATGTTTATTTATTTGAGAGAGAGAGAGAGAACAAGTAAGGGGAGCAGCAGGCAGAGAGGGAGAAGCAGGCAACCTGCTGAGCCAGGAGCCTGATGTGGAGCTCAATCCCAGGACCCTGGGATCATTATCTGAGCCGACGGCAGACACTTAACCAACTGAGCCACCAAGGCACCCTGGGCTAGTGGACTTTGTGGTCTAGTCCTGCACCTGCAGAACCAAGGTCCTGTAGAGCCAATAGGCCAGGGTATGCCAACTGCCCCTATCCCAGCCCCTAGCTCTGCTTGGCCTTCTGTCTACAAATGGATGCAAAGGGAAGGGGCTGTTTAATGTGAAATAAATCAGAAAGAAAATGATGCTCACTGAGGGCCTTTTACATATAGAGCATCTAAGTGATTGAGAACCTGAATTCCTGAATCAGATCCAAATGCTGGCTCTGTGCTCACTGGCTGTGGGACCTCAGGCAAGACACTGTTTTGGACAGGAGCTCAGCAAACACTAACAAAGGGCTGATACAGCCTGCGCACAGGGCTGTGCTCAGGGAGAGACTGAGCTGCCATGACCAGGTCCTGCAGAGTGGGCCGGGGAGGCAGAAAGCTGTGATAGCGGAGAGGCATTTCTTAACCACAGAGTTGGATACCATTTTTTAGAGTCCCTGCAGTTATGAGGTAGAGGATGCTATTGTACACCAGTGGGTCCTAGGTATGGTGCCAGGACCAGTGATATCAGCATCCCCTGGGAGCTTGTTGCAAATGCAAAATCTTAGCCCCACCCAGAATCAGAAACCTATTGAATCAGAAACTATGGAGGGGGGTTGCAGCCATCTGTGAGTTCTCAAGCCCTCCAGAGGATTCTGATACAACTCATGATTGAGAACCACTGCTGTATACAATAAGGAGATGTCAGGAGGGGTGCTCTTAGAATGAGTGAGTATGGACACGGGAAACTTGGAGGGAAGATCCTCTCCTTTGTGGCCATGTGACCTTGGAGAAGACCTTGGACAAGTACTGAACACAGGCTTGGAAACTCAGTACTGCAAAGTTCCTTAGAATCACTGTGTCCTCTTTCATGGGGGTTGGTGAAATAGGGCCCCAAGATGGGAAAGGCCAACCACAGTCGCTCAGTGCAGAGCTGGGGATTGAGGCCAGTTGGATTTACCTCTCAACTGGCCAAGTGTTCCTGGGTATGTCAACTCACCTCCTTATGCCTCGGTTTCCACATCTGGAAAATGGAGCTGATAATGGTACTTATAAATTATTTCAAAATTAAGATTCTATTGCATCAGATACAAGGTTTTCATTTTTTTTCTTGACAACTTTATTGAGAAATTGATTATTGAAACACACTATATTGTATGTATTTACAATCAAGTGCAGTTGGATGAATTTTGACATACATATGTATATCTGTGAACCCATCTTCATAATCAACATAACAATTCCCATCTTTGTACCCCTTTGGAATCCTTCTCTCCCTCCACCAGCATCCCCAGGCAACCATTGATCTGCTCTCTGTCCCTATAGGTTATTTTGTGTTTTCTAGAATTTTATATAAATGGAATCATATAGTATAGTCTCTTTTTCCCTGACTTCTGCACAATGTTTCTGAGATTCCTCTATGTTGTTGCATGTGTTAACAGTTTGTTCCTTTTTATTACCAAGTACTATTCCATTATATCACACACTACATGTGTCTATCCATTCAACTGTCTTGTGTTTTTTTTTTTTTTAAGATTTTATTTATTTATTTGAGAGAGAGAACGAGCATATGAGTTGGGCGGGGAGGGGCAGAGAGCGAGGGAGAAGCAGATTCCCCACTGAGCAGGGAGCTGGATGCAGTACTTAATCCTAGGACCTGGGATCATGTTGACCTGAGCCAAAGGCAGAGGCTTAACTGACTGAGCCACCCACGTGCCCCATATCCATTCAACTGTTAATGGACATTTGGGTTATTTCCAGCTTGGGGTTATTACAAATCAACACAACATTTATTTTTGTAAGAAGCATCATTATTTTATGTGCCACTAAGAAAGGAAAAAAGCTACAATTAAATTATAACCCAATGTTTTGAAATTAAATAAAATGTTTATCTCATACTTATGGCAATAAATCTTTCAAACTTAGATTTTTTAAAACTCATCTAGTGCTTTTATGCATACAAAGAAAAAAAATCCAACTGGATAAACAAAGTTCCAGTGTTCTGAAACAACATCTTATTCAGAATCCAATTCTTTTTTATTTTATTTTATTTAAATTCCAGTATGATTAGCATACAGCATTATATTAGTGTCATGAATCCAATTCTTTGGAGTTACTTTTTAACTCAGGATTATTGCTGTCTGTGCTTTGAATAGCATCCTTGTTGCCCTCAAAGTGTTGGTGATACAGCCTTGTTATAAGGACCCACTGAGGAATTCAAAGGTGCTGGGCTCTGAAGCCAGCGTGGCAATCATGTAGAGCTAGCCTACTTTGCACTCCTACTTGGGGAATGTTGCTAAACGGGTCTGTTTACTGCCTCCTTAACCCCTCCCCACCACCATTTGGCTCCTAAGGGTTGAAAGTACTCCACTGTTGTCTCTGGGATTTTATCCAAACCCATGATACCTTTGATGTCTGTACACAGGCAGGGACACCTCCATCACTGACAGTATTGTAAGATGTCAGTAAGCAGTGGCCACACACAGCCCAATTTCAGGGATGTTAAAACGTATTTTTAAATGTGCAGCTTAGAATCATTGAAAGATAGTCTATGTAAGGGAGCCTGAATTGTGCCTGGTACTTTGTACACCCTCAATGAAATTTAGCATTGTTGATTATTATTATTACTATTATTATTATTATCATCATCATCATCAATACTACTACTACTACTACTACTACTACTATTCAGCATTGGTGTCTCTGTTGGTTTAATGAAGGTGGCAAGTACCTGCCTCACAGTAAAGTTATGAAGATAAAGGAAATGATTTCTCTTACAGAGAACATATGATCCAGCACCTCATTCTTAATTGGCCTTCAGCAAAAAACATTCTCATTATTGTTTCATTGCAGCCTCACAATGCTCTTGACCTTTGGTATAGGCAGCCAAATAGTAGATGAATGAAGGCAAAAACCATAAAGCAGGCCTCAGAGACACCATATTCCAGCTCCCTTGTTTGGGAGATGGGAGGCCCAGAAAGGGTAGGAAACCCAGGGGCATGGCTAATCTGGTAACAGCATTAAGATTCAAACCCAGATCTTGTCACTCCCCTTCCAGTGTTCTAAGCTGTGCTGTCATGGAAGGGGCCCCAAGTCAAGCAGGATGCCAGAGAAGCCTTCATGGCCAATTCCTTCTAGAAAGGACCAGCTCCTCAGGCCTAGATGGGTGAGGTGAAGATAGAGCTCAAGGAATAGAGGAATGATCAGATTCCAGGGAGGGATGGGCTGTGGCCTCTGTCCTTTGAGCTGGAGGTTCCTGGACAGTCCAGCACCTGGGAGAACTCCTTGGAAACTTAGCCCATCAGACCGGAAGGAGTAAAAAGTGGGGGCTGAGTGCCCTCAGGGTCCTGACTACAGAAAGAAGAACTCTGCATTCCTACCCAGCATTCTATGCCAAGTGCTATGTTGAGTCATTCCCATGTACTAATTCATTTAGTCTCTGTAAGAATCTTGCAAGGCAGATTTTCCTACTTTATACCTTGAGGAAACTGAGGCTCAGAGCTGGGGAAAGAATGGACTAAGATTACACAGCTAAGAAGGATGGAGCTGGCCCTGTCTGTAGGGCACAGAACCACCTTAGCCTAACTCTCAAATCAGGAATGAGGTTGAAGCTGGGGTAGAGCTAGGTGATGGACAGATATGTATACCAGGTGCCCTGTTCTGCTGTGGTGCTGGGCTTTCAGGAAATTACCCTCCAATGAGGAAATGGACAAAGGGAAGAGCCCATCTCCCAGCCTTATCTCTCCATGAGTGGGAGCTTCATAGTTATATACAGATTCTAACCTCGTGGTCCTTCTTTCAGTATCATAGGGCCTGTTAGCCCAGAAAATACTATCAGTAACTATATCTTGCAGGATATTCAGGTACTCACTGCATTTCATATGGAGCTGAACTCAGCACCAGGTTGGTTTGATCTCTTGGTATCATGAGTGTGATGCAGGCCTGGGGTTGATTCCAGGTTTTAGTCTCAGCCCTGCCACTCGGTTCTTGGGTGGCTCTGAACAACTTTTTTCTCTCTGTGCCTCAGTTTTCTTATCAGTACAACAAGGGGGTTGGTTTGTCAGATTCTAAATGCCCTGTTCAGTTTTATCATTCTTTAGTACTTCTGCAGTGGAGGCCCCATTTGGATAGTAATGAAAATAATAATGAGTTGTTCATGTTTATTTCATGTATTCTAAAGTCTGTTTTATGCATTATCTCATTTAATTCTCAAAGAATGCTGTGAAGTAGGTCTGAAAGGTACCTACCCAAAAGGGTTGTTATAAGGCCCAAGTAAGTTAATGTCCACAAAGTGCTTGGAGAAGTTCTTGGCATTTAGTGAGTATTTAATAAATGTATTATTTTTCCCCTATTTTTCAAATTTGAAAACTGAGCTACAAGAAAGTTTAAATGCCTTGCCCAAGGTCACACAGCTCGAAAATGGCAGAGCCTGGATTCAAACCCAGAAGTCTAGCTCCAGAACCCTGTGTTCTTAACTACTATTCTAATGCTGCCTTTTGGTAAGATAAAAGTTGGAGTAACATGTTATAGAGCAAAGATACTGTGCGCAATAATAGTGCTATTCCCTCAGGGCGCCAGGGTGGCTCAGTTGGTTAAGCACCTGCCTTTGGCTCAAATCATGATCTCAGGGTCCTGGGATCGAATCCCCTGCTCAGAGGGGAGTCTGTTTCTTCCCCTGCCCGTCTCCCCCTCTTTCAAATAGATAAAATTGTAAAAAAAGTGCTACCCCCAAAAGTCATTCCAGTTCCACTTTTAAACAAAGCACTGTAATAGGCAAACAGGCAACTCTAGAATGTAGGCTGAATTTGGCCTTCCAGTAGTCAGTTGGCCATGCCTACTCTAATGCATTACCTGGTTCTCAAAGCCGTAATCTTAAATCCCAGCAAGTGGTACACAAAGCGGTAGCAGCACAGATTCACCACTGTGTCCCTGAGCTAGAGGGAATTAGGGAATGGAAAGACATAGAAACCTGGGGATGGAGGCCGAGGAAGGGGCTGGCCCAAGAACTCAGTGAGAGCAGAGCAAAGATGAGATTTAGCAGGGGGAGTGAGCCACCGGTGTGTGTGAGGAGGGGGCAGCCTGGAGAACAGTCTGGAATCTTCCTTCTAGCTTGCTCCCTCCTCTTCTTTTCCCCATAAAAGAATTCCAGGAGTGGGAGTGACCAAGCCAAGAAAGCTTCCGGGTAAACCAGATCAACCAAAGTAGGGAAGCAAAGAGATCTGGGGTAAAAACACCAGAATGTTGAGATAGGTGTTTCAAGAGTGGAAGGAGGGAGGGAAATGTTTAAGAGAATGAGAGTTTAGAAGTTCCTGGTGTAAACACCTCCTCCAGAGAGCAATCATGAGAGCCAAACCCACTCCAGCTGCTGTCTCCTAATTCCTGGTTTAATTTCCAAAAAGGGAAAGCGTATATGGTCCCAGCCCCTGGAAGGAAAGGAGTCCATGGAGAAAATCACAGGACGTATTGGCTGTTCACCTGGACAGTTATTTTGCCTCAGTTTCTCCATCATGGAAGTAAGGATAGAAAACTCCAACTCCTGATACCAGCTAATGTTGGTTGAGCCCTGTGTGCTGTGAGCTCAGCACAGCTCATTTTAACTAGGTCATCACTCTGAACATCCCCACTTTTCAGACGAAGAAGCAAACTCAGGCAGGTTAGGGTTCGTGCCCAAGGACAAACAGTAAGTAACAGTGCCTGCATGGAGATACAGGTGGCTGGCTCTGGAGCCTGGGAGTTTTAACCACCATGGGGTATCTCTTGGGGGTGAAGAGTGATCACTACATATCTGACCACCTAAGATGAAAGGGGACATGATTCTCCGGATTCTCAGGATGCATGGAGCACACAGCCTCTCAACAGATCACGTTAACAGCCCACATCTACTCAGGGAGTATTATGTGCTAGGCCACCTTATATGGGTTATCTCATTTAATTCCCACCACACCCTTATGAGATTGGGACTTCTATATATTTTTTTAATATATTTTGTATTGAAGTTTGATTTACCAACATGTAGTATAACACCTAGTGCTCATCCCGTAAGAGATTGGGACTTCTAAATTTCACAGAGAAGGGCACTCCTCCTAAAGAGATTATGTAACATGCCCATAGTTGTAGAAGAGGTGGACATGGGTTTCAGACCAGCACGGGATCCTGAGCCTTTGTGGGTAGCAGCTAACCTGTCTCCCCAGTAACCCTGATGTGGACCACTGTCTTCTTCCTTCCTACCTGGACTCCTTCCTCCTCCAGCCTTTCCTGACTGTACCCTGTTGCCTTAGTCTCTCCAGTCTCCCAACCCCTTGGCCTTTCACATCTGAACGGCTGACGTAGCAGCTTATTAACCATCCCTACATCCTCTAGTTTCCTATGTCTGCAGCCCCAGGTAGAATCCCCACCTCATATACAATCACCAAATGCCATGGTGATGGGTCACTGGCTGTTTTAAGGGCAAGCCTTGGCTCCCTGGCCAGACCCGCTGCCCTTAAAGGCAGAAATAAAGCTTATTCAAATGTCAGAGCCCTCATGGTGTCTGGCGTGGGACTAGGCAGTTGTGTCCATGCAGTAAATGTTTGTTGCTGGAAATGGGGGAGAGAGAAAGAAAGCAGAGGGTGAGGCAGGGAGTTTCTCTAGGTCTCCTCCTACAGCATAGCATAGGGGTAGCTCTTACAACGGAAGCCCATCCTCTGCGTCCCTGGGCCTCCACTCATCACTTATAACAGAAAGATGTTACATGGCTTTTTTCCCCCCTCATCAAACTCACCAAAATCATCCCACTGCAACTGGCCCTTCCCATTGCTTCCCACCCCAAAAATCACCTTCTGCAAGAGGCTTCCTCTCACACTCCCTCCCTCCCATGCCCCACCCCCATTGCCCTTGATCCCACCACCATGTTGCATTTTTCTAAAGAGCGTGAATCTCTGACATGACATGACTTCAGTGGCTTGCTTCCTGGTTGGGGCGTGTCTCTCAACTAGAATGTAAGGGCAGGTCCCTGTCTGTCTCGTCCGCTTCTGCAGTTGGCGTTTATGAAGTTTCAGCTGTGTTTTGTGTGCAGTCCTCCTAACGAACTCTCTGATGGTCATTTTTGTCACCCCCAGATTGTCAGATGTGTAGGTAAAGGTGTTTGAACATTACTCATTAAAGGAAAGGAGGAGAGCTTCAAACATTGCACTTTCTTCCTGCCCTCCACCCTGGCATTCAAGGTGCAAAAGGTGAAAGGGTAGCTTGGAAATGCGGCCCTTCTCTGCAGCAGCCTGGAGGTGGGGCTGCGAAGTTAGGGGTTGTGCAATCTAAGCTATGGGAACTATGCGTGTGAAACACCCCCGGGCGGAGGAGCCGAGGCCGGCCCCCTGTGCCGGGGTGGGACGAGAGGTTCAGCTGAAAGTTTGGACAGTTCTTGGCTTGGAGTCTGGAGGGCCCTTTAGGAAGCCATCCCGCCCAGCTGGCCTCGGAGAGAGCCCGGTTGGGGGCCAGCATTCTGCTGGATGGCGATAAAGAGGTTACTGTGGGAAGCATTCGGATCGCTAGGGAAGCAACAGGAACATGAAAGATAGGTTACGCGTTCCTCAGCCCCCGGAGAATCACCAGCCAGTGTTCGACTTGGCAGCAGGTCTTGCGTCCCTTCTCTGAGCTGCTGCTTAGAAAGGATGCACCGTCTGAATACCGAGTGCTGGCCATGGCACGCCGGGAGCTGCTCTCGCTCTCACAGGCCATAGGAAAGTGACAGGGAGCCGGGAGGGGGCCAAGGGGCCTGTGTTGCCGACAGGTGCGCCAGTGTGCTCCCCACAGGGTGATCCTGGCAGAACCCACCGGTCTCCAAGGTGACACATCCGGGCCGCATTTCCAGGAGGGCCTGTTGTGAAACATTCAGGAATGTTTGTGTTCCTTCAGAGATTGGTAATTAAGAAGAGGCAGAACTAGTTTTTGCTTGGCCCTCTTCCCTCCCTGCCTCTCGCGCCTCCAGCATTTGGGGCATTTCAATTTCATGATTGGGGTTTTCGTTAGTCCAGGACACAGAGGCTGGAGGCTGCCCTGAAGCTGACATGGGGTGAATCGCTTCATTGGAGAATGGGGGCTGGGAGTTCCAGGCAAGCCCCCAAGTCTGGGCCACATCTGAAAGCGGACATCTCTTCCCAGCCCACATTCTTGGCGCTTGCCCAAGGGGAAACATTGTAGGCCAGAGAAGCACCCACAGTTTCCCAGAGGGGACTGGTTTAAACAGACCGTTCTTCTCTCTGGCAGGAAGAGTGAATGCGTGCACGTGCATATATACGTGTGTGTGTGTGTGTATTTAAATCTTTGTGCAGCTAAAAACACTTCTCTTCATCCTGGTTCTCTGAATGACACATTGCGGCACACTGAATAATTCATCTCCCTCTTGGCATTTGTTCCAGAGAGAATCTTGCTGTCCAGATTTCTTGTAAGTTGCATAGTCTTCCAATAGAAGGTTTTCTGTTTCAGCTTTTCTCTTTCCCATGGAAGAGCTCTGGGAGCTAGGCTACCAGCCCTCTGGCTTTTCCCCCAGGATTGCATCAAAGGGGAACCCTGAATATCAAACCAGAGCCTACCTTTATCCTCGTGCCCTCTCCTTCTGACTTTGGGTCCTCTTGACTCGCTCTTCTTTATCCTTGATGGGCATAATGTCTGTGTTCCCTATAAGTGGAAGTCAGCATCTCAGTGGCATATTCTCATGGCAGTCACATATCTGAACCTTGTAGCTAACATTTATCACAGTTCTGACTTCCCAGTATCTAAGGCTGGAACACTCAGTGGAGTTCATGGTTTTCTGGAAAAGTGATGCATTTGGGCACTTTCAGACCTGTCCTATCTCCAGTCTCCATCCTCACCAAGAGTTCAGTGAATTACTAATATCGATGACTTGGATTCTTTGAAACACTTGACTATCTTTTCATCGAGAAACTGTGGATGATCCAAGTGTATTGAACATCTTTGTACCAAGACACCGATGATCAAAGGTACAAATATACTGACGCTCCAGTGCCTTTTGCCTACTTCAGACTTGCCTCTGAAGGTCGAGAGGCATTATCTATATCTCTGGCATAGCTTACTCTGTGTTCCAGTTTGTTCTGAGACTCACTTGGTTTTGTTAATTCTTATTAGCAAAGCCTAGGTTTGGAAATCAGGCAGTGTGGCTTTAGGTTATCGCTCTGAGGTTTACTAACTGTGTGATATTGAGCATGTTTTCTCATTTGTAAAATGGATAAGAGTGCCTGTTATCCGGAGAGAGAACATGATATATATAACTTGCTTTCTAAGCCTAGATTTAGCCATTATTAAATATTTTAATTATACTGATATATGAACATTACAGAGAAATTAGTAAAAAAAAAAAAAATTACATTAAAACCCCTGGACCAAGATGACATTTTTATGTACATCTTTCCAGTTTCCCTTCTATATGTGCTGCCGAAGTGAACACCCAGTTTCTCTTCTGTACACACACATAAGCACACACAGGCACATGCATGTGTGAACACACATTTTTAGACAAAATATACCATAACAGTATCCTGTAGATGTTCTCTTTCAACAGTGTTGTTTTTCTCATGATCTATTGAGAGCATCCTTTCCTTTTAGCAAAATATAGGACAATACATCATTATTTTTCATTCCTACATATTCATTATTGCAGTCACCCATTCCATAAATATTTATTTGTTTGTGGGGGACACAGGAATCTCTTATTAGATGCACCATTGATGAAACCATTTAATTGATCCCCAGGGAAGACTTTTGAAAGGCACTGATCCCAGAGGAACTGTCAGGAAGGGACATATCTTCTTGATTTTCTGGGTTGCAAACAGTATATGTAATAGGATTCCTGTCTGTGCAGCCAGGCTGGCAGGCAGAGCTTTCAGGGCAGAAGCGGGGAGAGGAATTAACCAGAAAGGAAGGTTTGATTCAAGCATGCCCGTTCCCTCACAGATTCTTCTGTCCTCAGTAAGAGAGTGACTCTCTGCAGAGGGGTATGCCTATGTGTGGTTTTTCTTCAGAGGCTTTTTCAGAGATTTGCTGTATCAAATGATGTTGGACGAGACTTGACTCTTTGGTGGTCACTGATCTTCATCCTCTGTAAGAAAGAGAGAACAGGGATCCCTGGGTGGCGCAGCGGTTTAGTGCCTGTCTTTGGCCCGGGGCGCGATCCTGGAGACCCGGGATCAAATCCCACGTCAGGCTCTCGGTGCATGGAGCCTGCTTCTCCCTCTGCCTATGCCTGCCTCTCTTTCTCTCTCTCTCTATCATAAATAAATAAAAAATTAAGAAAAATACTTTAAAAAAAAAGAAAAAGAAAAAGAGAGAACAAACCACTTGGTGAAGTCAGAAGATGAGGAGGCGCTGTGAGACATGGCCTTTTTGTTTCTGAAGCCTGGGTAGGGCATGGGGTGGGCAGGAAGTGTGGGCCGAAAACAGTTTGCAGGAACTTTATCCAGAGTCGCACAATTGTGCCTGAATGAAGAGCTTTCCTTGCCAATGAAAGTCCCTGTCACCTGTGTGTCTTTTCCATTTCTTTCCTCCTCTGACTCTAAGACAGTGGCTTGGCATTTTCCCCAGGGCTCAGGAGGTACACTGAAAACATCAATCCAAGAGAACCCTTTAGCTCATGACTCTGGAGACACATTTGAGATTCCAGGTTCGTCATTGACTTGGAGAATCGTACTTAGTCTTTTCTAGCCTCAATTTTCTCTTCTAGGGAACAGAGATAACAATAATGTTTTCTGAGCATTCATTCACACCAGGATCTGTGCTAAATGCTCCTAAAATATGACGTTATTTAACCTAGCCAACAGCCTGGACAGTTGTTACTATTATCCCCACTTGTCAGGTAAAAATACTGAGGCTCAGGGGTGCCTGAGTGGCCCAGTCGGTTAAGTGATTTCAGCTCAGGTCATGATCTCAGGGTTGTGGGATCAAAACCTTTATGGGTCTCTGCACTCAGCAGAGAGTCTGCTTCTTTCTCTCCCCCTCACTGATCTCTCTCTCTCTCTCAAATAAATCTTTTTTTTTATTTATTTATGATAGTCACACAGAGAGAGAGAGAGAGAAAGGCAGAGACATAGGCAGAGGGAGAAGCAGGCTCCATGCACCGGGAGCCTGACGTGGGATTCGATCCCGGGTCTCCAGGATCATGCCCTGGGCCAAAGGCAGGCGCTAAACTGCTGCCGCCACCCAGGGATCCCTCAAATAAATCTTTAAAGAAGAGGAGGGGTGGGCACCTGGATAACTCTGTAGGTTAGGCATCCAGCTCTTGATTTTGGCTCAGGCATCATCATCATCAGGCATCAGGTCATGAGATCGAACCCTGCATCAGGCTCTGTGCTCAGCAGGGAGTCTGCTTGAGATTCTCTCTCTCCCTCTGTCCTTCCTCCCCCTCAAATGAAAGAAAGAAAGAAAGAAAGAAAGAAAGAAAGAAAGAAAGAAAGAAAGAAAGAAAGAAAGAAAGAAAGATTGATTTAGATGAGGGGCGCCTGGGTGACTAATTTGGTTAGGTGTCTGACTCTTGATTTTGGCTCAGTTCATGATCTCAGAGTCATGAGATCAAGCCCTGCATCAGGCTCTGCACTGGTCATGGAGCCTGCTTGAGGTTCTCTCCCTCTCCCTCTGCCCTATCCTCCCCACCCCCCTTAAGAAAAGAAAGAAAAAAACTGAGGCTCAAAGAGAACAAGTGGCCGAACCCACATAGCCAATATAAGTGATGATTACTGACTCTTTATTTGACGGAGCAGTCTGTTGCATATCCTAGTTGCCTCTGGCCTCATCCTCATCGTCTCTCACAATACAGCAGCAAATTACTAACACAAGCTTTTGGATTCTCCACTTATTCAGCCAGGAGGTGTTTTTCATGACCTACCTGACTTGGATAGATGGTAGCCCATGAATCACCGCATCCTGCCCACCAGGGGCTCTTTCAAGTGTTCCTTTTCCTCCCCATATATTTTGCTTAAGTCTGACTAAGAGTAGGTATAGGAGAGGAGATAGCACAGTATAAGAGAGAGGGCAGTTTCCTGAGGCCTGGAAGGGAAGGTCTTCATTAGGAATCGTAGACCTATTCCAGTCCTCTTTCCTTCTGGCCTATGGTCATCAGCCTACTGCTTTACCCTGAGAGTGATGAAACAGAGCCTTCTGGACATCCAGGATTGGGAGAGGTGGGAGCACACAGGAGAGGGAGGACATCTGAATATGTATTTTCAGAAGTGTCAGCCGTGGGAGAGACCAGAGGGGCTTTCTGGATGGGCCACTTGGGCTGACTGGCTGTCTGTCCAGGTTGGTGACTCCCTGCAGTCTGGCTGAAATGCTTGACCAATGGTTTGCACTGTTTTCCCACCTTGACGGCCTTAGTTCATTTAGTTGGATGATTACCACCACTGCACACCAAAATGGGGCCTTAGAGAGTAGCTGTTACTAAAAAGATCAGTTTGGCCTGGATTGTCTAGGGAAGGACAGTGGTGGATGTCAGCATTTGGGAACTTAATCAGGAGGTAAATAAATACTTCTTTTGGCCAAATTCATAGGATTGGAACATCTGCTATTCTAGATGCTGCTATAAACCAGCTTTCCAGAGGGCAAGTGGGCTTGACAAATGTGAGCTAGAGCCAGAATGAAGACTGGGGGTGGGGTAGGCAAGTGAGTTGCAGTGAAGAAGCCAGTGAGGGCTGGAGTCCAAGTTCAGGAGCAAAGCTTGACCTTCGAACCCTTTTCTACAAACCTCTCAAAGATGCAGATGCAGAACACCCCCAAGAAGGAAGGTGACTTGCTCAAATCATTCCCAAATGAGTGGCCAAGTGGGGACTGGAATGCAGTTTCCCTGCCTCCCTCCTGGATGATCTAACCTGCTGCTGCAGCCATGCACTCACCTTCCTGGGACGATGGGGGGCCATGGGGACAGCAGGGCTGGGGTCAGTGTGGAGTCTGTGGCTCTGTTGGGCCAGCCCAGAGGAGCAGGGAGGCTGAGAGAAGTGGTGAGTTGCAGGACCTTGGGGACTGTGGGCTGATGGAGTCTGTCTCTCCTCTCTGCCAGGTACACCAAACCGCTCACCTTTGCTGACTGCATTAGTGATGAGTTGCCGCTAGGATGGGAAGAGGCGTATGACCCACAGGTTGGAGATTACTTCATAGACCACAACACCAGTAAGTTCCTGGCCAGCCTCCCTTCCCCAGCCTGCACCCCATCCCTCTACCTCCACACCCCTCCCCTCAAGTCTGAAAGAGCTGCCGGCAGAGATTCTTGAAGCCAGATTGTGTTTTGTTTTATATAGAGTTAGACAGAGATGTCAATGTAGATATAGATAGATAATGTATGCTCATACAAAATAACCATTTAGAAGGGTTTTAAATAGAATCTAAAACTCCCCGCTCACAACCCAGCTCCCCAATTTTACAGAAACAGCCACTGCTAATAATTTCTTGTGTATCATTCCAGAAATGTTCCAATTGTATGTTTGTGTATATGCATATATCCTTTTTATGTATATATATCTCAATTTTTGTGCATACGGATTTTTTCCATGTAAGGCAGATGTGTCATTGTCCCTGGCAGGCCATTTTGGGGCAGCTGGAGCCCCCACATGTCCCTGGCAGTATGCATACATGTGTGTCCATAGTGAATTGGTATGAGTGTGCGCCTCCAGCCCCTCATACCAGTCAGCCCACCCTCACTTTTTGTCCATGATCCAAGTGTCCTGATCCAGAGTAAATATTCCTAGTGTCTTTGTCTCTAGGACTATGATAGAGGAATAAATTGAGAAAGGGACAAGCATATTGTCTGACAGGTGGAGGAACCCAGGTCACAGTCCCCCTGCCAGGGAGAGTTGATACATATTTGGGCTTCATCCTTAGTACACTTCCTGGCCAGGACTATTTCCTGCCCTCTGAAATTTGCTGCCCCATTCATTTATCCAAAGCCTGTCTCACTCTCAACCTTCTGAAGTGTAGGGTTCCCTTTGTTCTTTCAGGCAAGAGGAGAATGGAATGAAATGGGATGTGCCTGGCCAAACCTGAGGGCTGAGAATAGAGCACAAAATCCTAAAAGCCCCAGTTCACTGAACATACATTCTGTGCAGTGTGCTCAGGCACCTGATAGTCATCATCTCATTTAATCCTCCCTGCTCCCCCATGGAGTGTTAGGATGATTATCCCCATCATATAAATGGAACTTAGAAATCTAAACTGACTGCTTGACACTCAGAGCTAGAGGGGTGGAACTGAGGTTTGAGTTGTGGTTCCCCATTCAGTTCCTCCTTGGGGTTTCACTAGCACCTGGCCATGCTCTTTTGTGCCCCTCATCACTCTGTGGTATAACCATTTGCCTGTTGTAAAACAGGACATTATCTAATTCACTGCTCCAGTCCCATACCTGTGCTTGGTAAGGCACATAGTAGGTGCACATTTTTCCTCTGTTAAATAGGAAAGGGCATATGTGCATGAATTCATGACTAAATAAATGAATGAGCAGACTTGGTCGGCACCAAAGTGTAGAAGAGTTTCTGAGAGACAGCTAATGGCATTAATTGCATTGTTGGGGGTAGCAGAGGTTTTTATTAGCACTCATGATTGCATGCTGGATAATGAGAAGTAAATATGCCTAATTGAGTGTGTACAGGGAATGAGGTTAATGCTTGGAGGGCCGCACGGTATGCTGGGTTAAACACTGATGCACAGGAACCCTAACCAGTCCTCTCCTTGTGTTTAATTGCTGAGTTCATCCCCCTCATTAAAATCTGATGGCGAGAGTGGGATTTTAAGGTGCTTCTGGGAGTTGCTGGAGAAATAGAAGGGAGGAAGGAGCAGCAGGCAGTGGCAGGGTTTGTTCTTGAGAGGATGATGGTAGAAATGGGGTATATGGGCAGGTGAGTAAATAGGGGCCACCATAGGAAGAATTCTGATAGTTTTACCAGCTATCAGGCTATTGGGTGCCTTTAGCTCTGAAGTTGTTCTCCTTGGATGGAGGGCACCACTTCTGCAGATGGAGCCAGTGATACAGGTGGAGTGAGTGTGACTCTTGAGGCCCAAGCATTCGGAGCAATGGACTCGGACCAGTCCTCCATGTTTGTGTGGTTCATGGACTGAAATTACCTTCTTCCATTATAGACCCAATAGAAATAGGACAAATTAAGTCCACCATCTAGCATCCATTGATTCAGCAAATATTCACTGGCCACCTATCATGTTCCAGGTACTGTTCTCAGAACTTGGGATATGTGACAATGCAAAATGGCAAGGTTTCTTCCCCTAATAGAGCTTCCATTTTAGCAGAAAAGCCAAAAAAAATAAATAACATAAATAAGCTGATTATGTGATGTATTAATTAATTGGAGTATTATGGGAGAAAGAGAAAGAGTGTGAGCTGAGACATGTGGGGGTACATTTGAGGGTAGTGGGGAAGGACAGTGGTGATAGTCTTTAGAAAGAAGATCTGGTTTAGAAAATGAGATTTTTAGGAGCTAAGACTTGAGGGAAATAAGGGGGTATTTTAGGTAGAGGATTGATAGAGCAAGAACTCTGAGGAGTGGTCATGTTCAGCTTGCACAGCAATGGCAAGGAAGCAGGTGTGCACATAGCAGAATGAGTGAGTGAGGAAGCCAGGAGAAGAACATCAGGCCAGAGAGTTGCAGAGCATAGATGGGGTGGTATTTTGCAAGGTGATCTGCCTTATGGGCTCTAGCTTTTGTTCCGTGTGAGATGAGAGCCATTGAAGAGTTTTAAGCAGATGAGTGGCATGATCTGCTTTATGTCATAAAAAGGCCACTCTGGCTGCTTTACTGAGAATAGACCTTAGTTGGGCAAACACAGAAGCAGAAATCTTGTGAGAGATGATTACAGTAGTTCAAGTGACCCAGACCAAGGCCACAGTGGTGGAAGTGGCAAAAAGTGGCCAGATGTGGATGTATTTTCAAGGTAGAGCCAATAGGATTTCCTGGTAGATTGCATATGGAGCATGAAAGAGGAATGAATGATGCTCATGGAGACTGAGCAACTGGCAGGATGGAGTGTCATCAACTGGATGGAAAAAACTGGAGGATAACTGAGTTTAGAAGGAAAACAAGAGCTTGGGCATGTTGAGTCTTCCATGTCTGTTACACATTTAAGATATTGCTGGCCAATTTGATAAAGGACTCTGGAGTTTGGAAAAGAGATCTGGGCTAAGATAGTTATTTGGGAGTTGTTGGCATATAGGTAGTATTTAAAGACATGAAACAGCTGAGGTCATCAAAGGAGTAAATCAAAGACAGAGAAGAGGACTGAGAAGTGAGGCTTGGGGTCCTCAAATAGTAAGGGGATGCAGAGAAGGGAAAAGCCAGTGGTGACCTTGAGGAGTGACCAGGAAGGAGAGAGGAAAACCATGCTATCTTAGCAGCTATGTGAAGGAAGTACGTCAAAGAGAGGGTCTTGAATCCTGTTGAATACTTCTGATGGATCATGTAGCAAGATGACTGAGATAGACCCAACTTGAGAGGGGAGCTTTGGACAAGGACTCAGGGCAAGAGCCTGACTACAGTGAGTCTGAAAGAAGCTGGAGGAATGAGGAGCAGCAAATATAGACAATGCTTTCCAAAATATGACCCATTTTATTAATTTCAGTACTCCCACTATTTACATCCATCCTAATTAGATGGTTTTAATCAGTGATCAAGTTGTGTGTTTTGCCATTTTCTCTTCATGCTTTGAGTATTTGAGAGATACCATGTAGTCTTTATATTTGTCATTTTTAAAAAAGATTATTTGAGAGAGAGAGTATGCGTGGGTGTTTGCGCAAGTGGGGGGGGGGGTGCAGAGGGAGAGGGAGAGAGAATCCTCAGGCAGACTCTGTGTTGACCACACAGCCAGAGGCCAGCCTCAATCCCACAACCCTGAGATCATGATCTTAGCCAAAACCAAGGGTTGGATGCTCAACGGACTGCACCATCCAAGTGCCACCATATTTGTCATTTTTAATGTATTGAGTAGATGTGGTGTTACATATTACCACATAAATATACCATAAATATATATAATATATATACCATAAATATACCATAAATATACCATACCACATAAATATACCATAATTGCCCTCATTGCTGACCTTTTGTGTTATTTCCATTTATTTATTAGAAATAAATAACACTAGAGGGAGAATCTTTATTCATATTGCTTCTCTCCTTTGTGATAATTTCATTTATATTTCCAAATAGAGGATCACAAACTGAAAGGTTATTTGAGACTTCTGGTCCATATTCCTAGATTGATAAGTATTTCCAGAAAATTTTAGCAATCTATATTGCTGCAGGCAGCCAGATTACTGTTTTCCTGATACCTTGATCAGTATGGGGCTATTTTCTTTTCTTTATGTTTTGATAAATCCATCATAGGTTGTAAATTCTTACTTTACTGCTTTTCATTTGCATTCTTTTGCATAGTAACAAGGTTGGGCATTCTCCAGATGTTCAGCTGTTTTTAAGATGATTGTTGTTAAAGCTTTTGTAAAATACAATAGTGTTAGCCACATGGATGGGTGTGTGGTGTGTGTAGAAAGTGGGTGTGTGGTGTGTAGAGGTGGTGGTGTGTGGAATGTGTGTGAACTCATGAGTGTGGAGAACGTGTGTGGAATGTGTTTGTAGGTTGATGTTTGGGGCATGAGGGAGAATAGAGAAGGGGTTCTCAATGATAGTTTCACTCAGCTAAATGTTTGTTGGCATAGCTGCTTTTTAGGGAGGGGAACATAAGGGGGTAGAAGATAGGGGGTGATGTTTTACATAGCTAAGTTTATAACATGCTGAATGATTAAACTGTGGCCATGTATAGCTTTAATAAAAACGAGAAATTAGCTAGCCAAGGTGATCTCAAAGATCCAAGTGTGAAGTTATCTGTTTGGGTGTGATGGACTTAAGGAAGGGGAGTACCAGCAGACGAGGCTGGGTCTGGGAGGACTCCCTCAGAAGTGGTTCAGGACTAACAGCTATTAACACAATTCCATAGAACCCCCGGGAGCTTCTGAAAAGCACAGTGTCCTAAAGGACAGTCTTTTCAACAGTTGCTGGTCCACATAGAAAAAAGTACATGTCCACTTCTCTCCTTGCCTCACACCGTACATAAAAGAAACCTCAAAATGACCATAGACCCAAACATAAAAGGGAAAACTAGAAGAGATCTAGAAGAAAACATAGGAGAAAACTCTTCAAGATTTTATGGTAGGAAAAGATTTTTTTTTTTTGCACAACACCCAACAATCACTAACTATAAAAGAAAAAAATTGATAAATGGAGTTTCATCAAATTTAAACCTGTGTTCTTCAAAAGACACCATTAAGAAACTGAAAAGGCAAGCCACAGATAAGGAAAAAAATATTTATGATTCTTACATCTGACAAAGAATGTAAGAATACCACATCAAGAATGTATAAAGAACTCTTATATCTTACAACTTAATATTAAGAAGCCCAACAACTCAATAAAAATTATAAGCAAGAGATTTAAAAAGACACTTTCACTAAAGATATACAAATGACCAATTTAAAAAAAAAAACTACAGGGAAGTACCACTGCAACCCCACTGTAATGACTAAAATGAAAAAGATTAACAATGCCCGTAGTTGGCAAGGATGTGAAGGAACCAGAACTCTAATACGTTAGTGGTGAGATGTAAATCAGAGCAACCATTTTGGATGGGTGTGTGGTGTGTGTAGAAAGTGGGTGTGTGGTGTGTAGAGGTGGTGGGGTGTGGAATGTGTGTAGAACTCATCAGTTCAAAATGATTGCTGTTTTTTTTTTAATAAAATTCAGTATATGCTTATCATGCAACACAGCAGTTCCACTGCTGGATAGTTTTACCTGGGAGAAATGCAAACATGTGCCCAAAGACTTGTACATGCATGTCCATTAAAGCTTTTCATGATAATCCCAAACTAGAGGGGCGCCTGGGTGGCTCAGTTGGTTAAGTGTCAGACTCTTGATTTCGGCTCAGGTCATGATCTCAGGGTCCTGGGATCAAGCTCTGCATTGGGCTCCAATGTCAACAGGGAGTCTGCTCGTGAATTTTCTGTCTCTCTCCTTTTGCCACCTCCTCCCATTCACAGGCACCCACGCACTCTCTCTCAAACAAATACTTTTTAAAAAAAAAATCCCAAACTAGAAACAACCTAAAAGTTCATCAAAAAGTGAATTGTGATAACATTCACATAATAGAATATTATTGAGCAATAACAAGAAACAGGTCACTGATAAAACAACATAAATGAGTCTTAAAAGCCTTATGCTGAGCATGAGAAGCAAGGCCCAGAGAGTACACTCTGTATATGGGCCCGTTGATGGGAAGTTCTAAACAGGTAGAAGTGGAGGGAGGAGGTGGATGGCGGTGACTGGGAAAGAGTACAGGGATTGTTAAGGTAAAGGGAATGTTTTATACATTGATTCAAGCAGTGGTTAATGGTGTACACATTTGTCAGAACATATTGAACTATACACACTTCAAATGCCTGCACTTCATCGTATTTAAATTATGCCTTAATAAAGTTGATTTAAGCAATATACTGATACCCACTTCATAGTGCAGACCAATTGAATGGGAATCTCGGGGATAATTCTAACATGCGGCCAGGCTGAAACCAGTATTCTGATGTCGGGTTGTGTGTTGTTTGTCTATGTGTGCATTCATCTTTCTGTGTTGGTTTCTACTATAAAAGAGAGCCTGGGGCAGCCCCTATGGCCCAGTGGTTTAGCGCCGCCTTCGGCCCAGGGTGTGATCCTGGAGACCTGGGATGGAGTCCCACGTCCGGCTCCCTGCATGGAGCCTGCTTCTCCCTCTGCCTGTGTCTCTGCCTCTCTCTGTCTCTCTCTCTCTCTCTCTCTCTCTCTCTCGAATAAATAAATAAAATCTTAAAAAAAAGAGAGAGAGAGAGAAAGCCTGGACCACCAAAAGTGGTGGCTGACCAAGCTTTCAATTAAGGCTCTCCCATACATTTATGTTTCAAAGAGTAGGACCTCGGCCACAGGGCAGGCACTACTAAAGGGAGCACTGGAGAGAGGGAGGGCTCATCCACGTGTGCCCTAGCTGCTCGTCTAGGGCCCGGTGATTCAGCGAGCCCTCTGGTGGGTGATCCCACCTGGAGTTCAGCATCACACCTGCCAGCCTAGCCTGCCAGCTTCAGTGATCACTCAGCCCATCTGTGTTGTCACCTCTTAGTGGTTTTCACCTTTGGTGACACATTGGAATTATTTGGGGAGCTTTGCAAATCACCTTTGCCTCATCCCCACCCCCAGAGATTCCGATCTAATTGATCCAGGTTGGGACCTGGGCATCAGGAGTGTTAAAATATGCCCAAGTGATTCTAATGTTGCACTTAGGGCTTCTCAGCCCTATCTGCATTTCAGAGTCACCTGGAGAAGCTTATACAACTCACAATGCCTGGGTCCCACTCCTAGAAATTCTGATGTAAGTGTTCTGGGGCAGAGTTCAGGCTTCTTTGTTTTTGTTTTTTGTAGCTCCTCAGCTGATTCTAATACATTGCCAGGACCCAAAATTACTGGATGAAGTACTAACATTTTTTCTAAGGCAGTTTTGCTGAGAATCTGGGGAAAAAGGCACTTTCATAGGCTGTTTGTGAGAATAAAAATTGATATAACCTTTTGGAAGGTAATTTGGTTGTATCTGCAAAAATTAAACAAATATTTCTATATATTTATATATACCCTCCAACCCAGTAGTCCCTCTATTAAGAAATATATTCTGCAGAATTAATCACACAAGTTCATAAAACTGTTTTTAACAATTGTCACTGCAGTATTGATTGTGGTAGCAAAAAAAATGAAAATAATCCAAAAGTTTCCCAATAGTGGTCTGAGAAACCACTAACACTCTACCATAAATAAAGCTTAATACCATACCATACAGTGATATGCAACCATTTAAATGGTTGAAGTAAATAAAAAGATTTAAAAATAAATAAAAACAGTAAAACCAATAAACAAAAAATTGAGTTGCGTCTGCACTCATAGGAGGATGAGTATGATACATCATTTGCAGATGGAAGCAGATTACAGACTAGTATATATGACATGGGGCTATTTTGCATTAAAAATAAATTAGTGTAGGGATCCCTGGGTGGCGCAGCGGTTTGGCGCCTGCCTTTGGCCCGGGGCGCGATCCTGGAGACCCGGGATCGAGTCCCACGTTGGGCTCCCGGTGCATGGAGCCTGCTTCTCCCTCTGCCTGTGTCTCTGCCTCTCTCTCTCTCTGTAACTATCATAAATAAATAAAAATTAAAATAAATAAAAATAAATTAGTGTATATTGATACATATGTATAAACAGATTGACATATAATCAAAGGATAGTATCTTTTAGTATCTGAGACTCCTAGCAGCATTTACTTCTGGGTAGTAGAATTAGAGACATGGAAACTCTCCCTTCGTGTTTTATAAATTTGCAGTGGTGGAATTGTGAGATTTTCCTTTTAGGTATTTTTCAGTATCTTTCCCCAAAAATATAAATTTTAAAAAGTTACAAACTTAAGAAAACATCTCCAACCTGGCGCCATGACCAGCTGTTTCTTTTATGTGGTTTCTGTCAGCTGGAGGTCTGAGGCTAGTGCTTGAAGGGCAGTCAAGAGTCCCTGACTCTGAGAGTCCACATCTACTGATGGGTTATGGGCCCTAGCCTTATAAATGCTCCCCTTCTTAATTTTTTCTTGCAAATGTCCCTCCTCCTTTCTTAGTGGAAGAGTTGCAAAGTTTTTCTTATGAGAAGCAATCTGTGGCTCCTGCCAGCAATCTTAAGTCCTTGTTTTCTTTCCCAGAAAAAGGGAGGAGGAAAAGCTAAAGGAATTGCTATTCGTGGACAGTTCAAAAACTGGTCCCAGAAAAGAGTTTGTGCTTTCCTCTCAACCACCGTTTGTTTGCTTTACCTGAGCAGAAGTGCTTTATAGCTTCCTAGGAGGCAGGGCTGATTATCCTCTTTAGTAATTATAGAAATACATTCAGAGAGGTTAAGCAGCCTGCCCATTGTAACACAGCAATTACTGGCAGGGATGAAAATTTGGCCCTGCTGCTTTTTTTTTTTTTAAAGATTTATTTATTTATTTAGAGAGAAAGCATGTGCACACATGCAAGCAGTGGAGAGGGGCAGAGAGAGTGAATCTCAAGCAAACTCTGCGCTGAGCACAGAGCCTGGTGCGGGCCTCGATCTGAGGACCTGAGATCAGACCTCAGCTGAAATCAAGAGTCAATCGCTTAACTGAGTGAGCCACACAGGCATCCCGGCCCTGCTGCTTCTGTGATCATTCTCCCTATCCTTTTTTGCTTTCATTAGAAATGCTCATTTGGGCCTGTGCAGGAGGAATGAGAGCTCTAGGGCCTATATAAAAGGAGACATGAACTCAGATTCTCCAGGAGTCAGAACCATGACCCAAATGAATGAAGCAGACCAGCAGACTGATGCAGTGCTCGGGTCTGTGGCGGACTGTGGACTCAGTGTGGCCAGATCTTCTGAGAAACCAGATATCAGGATTCTAATGTTTAAATCTCCTATTTTTACATACTAGTAACCAACTCAAAACTAATAAAACACTTTGGGTTAAGCAAAACCTGTCTGCTGGCTGGGTTCACCACATGGCCATGATTGTACAGTTTCTGATGTGTCAGCACCCCCCACTCTCCAACCTCACCCCCCACCTGGGAAGTGGCTGGAGCGTTGGCAGTTGATGGGCATTGATTCTTTGACATTGCTTTGACCTGTTCCATGTCGTTCAGCTGCCTGCTGTCCCTTTTTCTAAATGTCTATCTTTTTGGGTTTTGACTTTTTTTTTTTTCATATGATCACTATACATATTTATAGATAATTTTTTTCAAAAAGAATGAAGAAAAAATATCCTACTACTACCAAGGCATATCTAGTGCCGATAAGGTGCTAAGTTGTCTCCTAATCATTTTGAGAATGTACGTATAATTTCAATAATCAAAATTATTTATATGGTTTGCCCTCTGTACTTCTACTCGTATATCATAGGCCCCTTTCCATTTCATCCTATTTCTTTGAACACACTATTTTTAGTGGCTGTGGCAGTGTATTATGTAAAACACAGCAGACCTATTTGGCCAGTTATTTTCCATGTGACCTTGAGCAAGTTATTTGATCTGTGTCCAGATTTTCCCTTTTGAGTAGTGGGTGTCAAAATGGAATCTTCCCTTTAGGTTAGTGTAAGGATCGAAGGGGTAAATAGATGTAAAGTAGTTAGATCAGTGCCTGGCACAGAGTAAACATGAACTAAGTGCTAGTTATTATTTTCATTATTATTATTATCCCAGTTTGGTACAAATGTATGTTTGCCTACATATTTTATTATGTTTAATAATAAATTAGTATGGGGGTATTATTGGTCAAAGGTATTCACACTTTAAGGGTCTTTATTTGCATACTCCGTCCTCTTCTAAATATGCTTTAATTTACATTGCCAGCAGGAAATGAGGTCCTTATTTTTTCATACCATCTAAAATATTATTTAATTTTCTTTACCAAAACAGATGACCTTAAGCATCTATAATGTCCTTGAGCCTCTATCTAGATTAGAACTCAAACCTGGTCCTTCTCCTGGCTGTTCTGAGACAGATTGACTTTGGGTATGGAAATTGATTCTGGTTATTTTCTGTTCGTTTGCTTAATCCGAGTGGAGAGTCACTGTGGTTTAATAGGTTAAGTTTAACCCATCTGCCTTTATCGTGACTTCCTATTTATTCTGCTTTTTGATTTCTGGTAGTCGATTCCACAGGCCACCGACCCAACAGATTATTTGTGAGGTGCTGACCTAGGGTGTCTGCTGGGGTCTGTTCCAGAAACCACCCAGATCGAGGACCCGCGGGTCCAATGGCGGCGGGAGCAGGAGCACATGCTGAAGGATTACCTGGTGGTGGCCCAGGAGGCGTTGAGCGCGCAGAAGGAGATCTACCAGGTGAAGCGGCAGCGCCTGGAGCTCGCGCAGCAGGAGTATCAGCAGCTGCACGCCGTCTGGGAGCACAAGCTGGGCTCCCAGGTCAGCTGTGAGTACCTCCCACCACCAGCACCCCACCAACACCTCTGCAGGGAGGAGGCAGTGGCTGCACCCAGTCCTGGCTGGCTTGTCTCTCAGCGCTTCTCACATCTGCCTGTTTCCTTCCATCTCTGCTTCTCCGATGCCTCTCCTGCCCCTGCTTGTGCCTTGCGGTGATTCATGTGCCATTTTCGTCCCATTCCTTTCATTCGTTTGCAGTGCTCTCCGACTGCCAGGTGGGTTGCAGATCTCCTCATGTAAAGCCCTTCAAAGGCTACAGGGTGTGGGGAGTAGGCGGTTCTTCCGTAACGGATGGAGTTTCAAGTGGGGAAGATGAAAAAGCTTCTGGAGATGGGGTGGTGGTGATGGTTGCACAACAACATAGATGTACTTAATGCCCCTGAACTGGACATTGAAAAATGATCAAAGTGGTGAATTTTATGTTACGTATATTTTACCACAGTTAAAAAAAAAAAAAATTTTTTGGCAGCTTCCCGTCGTTCCTTCCATGGCTTCCACTGCCATTTGTGATCAGGCCCCCGCTGGCTGCCCCCACCTCGTCTCTTGCGGCCACTCACTGCAGCTCAGGCTCATTCACCAGGCTCCAGAGTCCCCCACTCTACTGCCCTGGCCTGCCCTGCACCTTTCCACCTCGGGGTTCTTGCTCTTGCTGCACCCCTGCGTAGAATGCTCTTCGTGCTTCCATTTGCACAGCTGGCTCCCTCTGACCCTTCCAGTCTCATTCTTCCTGTCATCTCTGAGAGGCTCACTCTGACAACTCCATCAACAGACTCCCTTCCCCACTGTTAGCCTCTGTAATGCCTCTCTGTTTATTTTCTTCATAGCGTGTGTCACAAGACATCTGCTTACATGTCTGTCTGCATTACCTCCACTGGCGTATTAACTCTGTAAGGGCAGGGCTCCTGTCTTCCCGGTTCACGCTGGTATCCAGGAGAACAAGCATGTTGGGGCCCTAGTCCCTCGTACCCAGGGCAGTGCCAGAACAGTACCTGTTCAGGAGTTCACTCACCTTCTCCTAGGTGTTGGGGATTTTTGTCTTATTTCTAGTAACCAATCCCTCCCAGTGTATATTGAGTGCTTAGTACAGGTTGGGCCAAACATGCTATTTTATTGAATCCTCATAATAACCCCTGTGGGCAAGTACAGTTAATGTCCCCTGTCACAGATCAGGAAACAGATTAGAGGGGTCGATGACATGCCCAGGGTCTTAGAGCTAGTGAGAAGCAACAGGAAGTTGTAAACCCATCCCATCTGTCCCACCAGCATTCTCTCTGTGGATCAAGGGGCCAGCATTAGGCTGTGCCATGACTTGGCTGGGTTACCCGACACTTCTCTGGTATGAAGCTCTCACTTTGAGAAGTTTAGTCCGCCAGGGGGACAAAACTTGCCCAATTACTCATTGTCCCAGGCCTACCCTTTTCCTTGGTGACTCAAGCAAACCCCTAGCATCTCAGATTATGGAAAAGAACTTCATTACCTTTTTCTAGGTCAAGTAATGTCCAAGAGACTGCCGTGAGCATTTTAGCATTTAATCTGTTTTAGATAGCTCAGGCTACCGTCACAGAATCTCACAGAGTTCGTGGCTTACACACCAGAAGTGTATTTTCCCATTGTTCTGGAGGCTAGAAGTCCAAAATCAGGATGTCAGCATGGTGTGGTTCTGGTGAGAGCCCTCTTCCTGGCTGCATGGCTGTCTTCTCATTGTGTCATCACATAGCACAGAGACAGCATGCTACCTGGTGTCTCCTCCTATAGGGTCACTAGCCCATCATGAAAGCCCCACCCTTGTGACCTCATCTAAACCTAATCACCTCCCAAAGACTATCTTCAAACTCCATCCCCTTGGGGGCTGGAGCTTCATCATATGGATTAGAGAGGGGAAGGTGGGGGATAGAATTCAATTTATAGTGTTATCCTCACCACAACCCTGGCAGGGAGATATTTTGTCCCTACTGAAACTCAGGTTTGAAAAGGTTGGGTCTTTTTTTTTTTTTCTCTGAAGTCCTGCAGTCTGAAAAGTGACAAGTGTGTATAAAAACAAAACTTCCTATTTGGGGGGACAGGATGCTTTTACGTGGACCAAAAATATCACCCCACAAATCACTCATTTGAGAGAAGTGTATTTTCACATGGGAGAGAACTATAGCCACCACCTCACACAGGTATAAAATTAGCATCACCATAAGGAGACGAACTGGTATTGCATGCCTTCTGATATGATTCAGTAAGAACAGTATGGAGGGTGCCTGACAAAAATGTTTACCATCAGTCAAATCAAGAAACACCCAGACAGATCCATAATGTGGAATATCCTACAGGATAATCAGCCTGGAGTCTTTGGTGTAAAAACACACTGAAAAACCAGAAAGAGAGGAAACTATTCTAGACTTTAAAAAAAAAAAAAAAACTCTGGAGACATAAACCAAACTAAATGTCTGTACCCTGATTAGAACTTGGATTAGGGGGATCCCTGGGTGGCGCAGCGGTTTGGCGCCTGCCTTTGGCCCAGGGCGCGATCCTGGAGACCCGGGATCGAATCCCACATCGGGCTCCCGGTGCATGGAGCCTGCTTCTCCCTCTGCCTGTGTCTCTGCCTCTCTCTCTCTCTGTAACTATCATAAATAAATAAAAAAAAATTTAAAAAAAAAAAAAAAAAAAGAACTTGGATTAGGGCAGGGAGTAGGAGGCAGCCAAAGAAGACATTCTCAAGCATTTGGAAAATTGTCATAAGTATGATCATCATGTTGTGGCTATGTAGGAGAATGTCCTTGTTCTAAAGACATGCACGTGGCATTGTGTCTGCAGCTTAATTTCCAAAGAGCCGGGGAAAAAAACTATGCCATCAGTGTGAGTCCATCAGTTGCTGCCAATGACATGTTGATGGCTTTGAATATAGGATAGGCTTTCATTTTTGGTGACCATTTTCAATAACCGTTTGTTGAGGGATTGCTATGAACCGAATATCCTACTGAGAGAAAGAATTGGAATGGATGGAGGGATGGATAAAACAAATGTGGCAAAAATGTTAAAAATTGGTGGACATAGGTAAAGGAGGACATATTGATATTATGTTATTCTTTCAAATCCCCTGTACATATAGTTTCCAGAATAAGAGGTCAGGGTGTAGAGCCAAATGCTGTATATTGTGGGGTATTTGGCAGCACTTCTGGTCTCTACCCACTAGATGCTAGTAGTACCCCTCCACCCCAGGTTGTAATAACCAAAAATACCTCCAGACACTGCCAAATGTACTCTAGGGGGTACAGAATTTCCCCAGTCAAAAACCAATGGTATAGGTAAAACAATACCTTTAGAACATGTTAATGGTTCAATTTTCTTCTTGGCAGGAAATACTTTACATAATATTTTGAAAGTGTGGACTTTGGAGCTGGACTGCCTGGGCTTAAATCCAGGATATGCAACTTACTAGCCGTGTAACCTTGCCCCAGTTATGCCACTTCTCTCCGCCTCAAACTCTTCATCTATAAAATTGATACAATAATGTTATCACCTTCACTGAGGTATTATGGGGCTTAAATTCATAACAGATATAAGTACTTGGGATAGTACTTGTCATATTCTTAAGCTCTCAATAAATAATAATAATTATCTGATATTATTAATTCATTGGCATTGAAATTACAAAAATGGGATTTTAATAGATCCTATTAGTCTTATTTTAACCAATAAGAATAAATATATGATCAGTGGTAGGAAGTAATGATGTACTTCTATCATGTGCACACTCCCAAGAGCTCCATCAAGTCCAAAGGCACCACTGATTTGAATGTTAAAGAACTTCCATCTGAAGTGACTTGGGTCATCTCAGGTAACTAGATCTGAGATCTAGACCAGCCAGGAATTGAGGTGTCCCCAGCCTAAGCATGCCTGTTAAAGTCTCATGACTTTCTTTTGGGTTTTACAAGACAAGTCTATCTTCCAAGTCAAGCTCTGCACATGTTGATGGACCAGTGAGAGCACATGCCTTGCTTCTAACTCAGATGGCCTGCCCAGGCTTGTGAAATTTTTGCCACCTGGCCTTGGCCACAGGTGGGGCCCTGCCCTGGGGATGGAGACTTTGTTGTTATCTCTGGTGTACTCTAGCTCCATGGAGAAGAGAACTAACCTTGAATGTGCACCTGTTATATTCCTGCAGGGCAATATGATAGATGCTCCACATAGGCTATTTAAAGTAACCTTCCCCCTCTGAACAATCCTACAAGATACTGTTTTTCCCATTTTACAGATTAGGAAACTGAGGCCCAGAGAAGGGAAGGAGTTTCTCCAAGGTCACACCAGTAAAACGTGGCAGAGCTGGCCTTTCTATCCAGGATATCAGACCTCAAAAATACTTCTCTTCATATAGATCAGCCAGTCAAATTTTAAGTTTCATGTGTTACATTTGAGTCCTCCTATCCTCTGAAAAATGAGAACTCAGAAGAGCTGGGTTCTTTGGGATCTCATCACATTCCTTCCTCTCTCTAGGCCTTGGTCTCCCATGTGAAAAAGAAATCACTGGGAACGTAGCAGTTAAAAATGCCAGTTGAACCACCCACCTGATCTCACTCACATCTAAAACAAAGGAAATATCAAATAAGAGATTGTTGTTAAGAAGTATATGCACAAAGACAGGGAGACCTGGAGGATGCGGAAGCTGGAAAGCAAATGGGCAGGTGACAGCCTATCTGGTAGACCCGAGAAAAGACAATATGGGCCACTCACAAGGAAAACCAGCGAGCACTCTGGTCTACACAGATCACTGGCAAAAGCCATGGGAATTGGAGACTGCAGATGTCTCTGGGAGTGCAAGTGAAGTGACAAAGGCCTCAAATAAAGAAGATTAGATGAAAGCTATTTTATGAGAAGGATCACCAGACCTTCTCCCCCAATTGGTTCAGCCCATCCCCAACCTGGCAAAAGACTGGAGGGTTTGTGGGGTTTTGGGGGTTTTTTCTTTTTTTTTTTTTTCTTTTTTTCAGAAAGTGTAGAGTTGCTGGACTATTGGATAAAAGACAAGTTCAAAGCTGGGGTGAACCACACTGAAAAGACAGAAGTGAACATGGACACATAGGATTTGAGACCCCAGCTCACATGTACCACTTGGCTCCCCAGAATGGTGCCAGGCTTTTACTGCCCAGGCTGGACAGTAGCAGAGTCTGGGAAATCTGACCAGATAAAAGAGATGTGAAGACATTGAAGGTCTCTGGATGAAACAATCCAGCCAAGTCATGTACCACATAACCCAAAGTCAAAAAAGTCTAGTCTGCTTTTGGGGCCCCACTCTTAAATATGAGCAGACAGCTGAGATTCCAGACATCCGAGGAAAGAATTCTCTGGCATGAAAAGTAGAGATGAAAACAATCATGTGGTGGTATCAGGAGGGCCTTGGAGGGACCCAGGGAGTCTTCACGAAGAAGAAAAACCTCACGAGAAGCTACACACCCATGAAACAAGAACAGGATGCTACATTTTAGAGAAAGGAACACTCAGAGAACACAAAAGAGCCTTTAGAAATTAAAATACAATGTCAGAAATTTAAAATCTGTAGGAAGACTAGAAGGTAAGACTGAAGAAATCTGCTAAAAAGCAGAGCAAAAATAGAATGAGATAGAAAATGAGAGAAAGAAAAATAGAGCACCAGGCCAGGAGATCTATCGGAGTGATAAAAGTTCCAGAGAGAGCAGAGGAAACAGAGGAGAAGGAGCATCAGGTAAAATAATTTTGGAAAAATTTCCCAGAACGGATGGAGGAGAGCTTTTAGGTTTAAAGGGCTCAGTGAACACAATGCATGAAAGTCAGCTCACACCAAGACATACCCTTGTGCAACTTCAAACATGGAGAGATTGGAGCTCCTGAAAGCCTTCGAATAAAAAAACCAGGTCACACAAAAATTATCAGGACTCAGAATAGTTCAACAGCAACACTGGAAACCTAGAGGACAATGGAGCTATGCCTTTAAAATTTTAAGGAAAATCACTTCGGACCTAGAATTCTATATCCAGCAAAACTACCTTTAACCAACTGTAGGGTAGAACAAAGATATTTTTAGACATGCACAATTTCAAAAGTTTCTTTCCTTTGTGGTCTCCTTCTTGGGAAGCTGCTAGTGTTCTACTGAAACAGCTGGTAAGAGGGGAAGACGTGATATTTAGGAAAGAGGAGCAAGACAAAGAGGGAATCTCAGGGTGCTGGCAGTGCAGAGACAGCAACCAGCTCTCGTGCCTAGGCCAGGCATAGCCAAAAAGTGGAAATGGGCAGGAAGCTGACTGGCCTGGACCCGAAGACGGGAGATTCAGATAACTGGCAGAGCATGAGGTTGAATCTGTGATAAGTTTGTAGACAGCATAAAAATGACAATTATTAACTCTAGGAAAAACAACCCCAAAAAAATGTGCTGGAACGGAAAGTAAGCAAAGTCAGCTGCATGCCTCTGGCCCAAGGAGTGTTTACAAAGTAAAAGTAATGCAAACACTGAAGATGCTTTCACCAAGACTGTGCTTATCTGTGAGGATGGGTAGCTGGGGGCAAGAGGGCAGGGCACATGTGCAGCATAGAGGCCAGAGGAGGGAGGGGAGCTAATCCCTAGCCTCCAGAGAGAGAAGAAAGTAAATAAGCCTAAAACAAAAATACCTTGCTACTTTCTGATAACCAAGAAAATAGCTGAACATGTGGAAATGGCTCCCTTTTGGGGAGTGAGATAGGGGATAGGGACCTATGGAATGTTCTTTTATTGCAAACCTTGTACCGCTTTGAACTGTTAAACTTACATTCATATATACCTTGAATAAAAGCTTAACAATTAAAAACTATAAAAAGGTGGGCACTTAAAATCAGCCTTTAAGGTTCTGTTCGAATACATGTAATTCCTTTGTTGTAAGCATAGTGAAGGGATAAGGGTGCAAGGGGAGGGAGATGGGTACCTGTTTCTTGATTGCAGTGCTGATTAGTTAAGTGTGCTGCCTTTTTTTTTTTTTTTTTTTTCCCTTTTTCCAGTGCAAAAAGACGGTTTTACTAAAGCACAGGGACAGGACCCGTGGGCAGAAAGGGCTCAAGTGTGTTTCTTTTGTGAAAATTCCTCAAGCTGCACACATGATTTGTGCACCTTTCCACTTGCATTTTTAGTTAGATAAAGTGCTTACCAAAAAAATGATAACATCCCATTTCAACAGCTTGGGGTGCAAACACTGCATTTCACAGTGGTGCTCTAGAGCATAAGAATTCAAGCCCCCAGTGGCTCAATTGGTGGGAGTCTGTTCTTTTTTGTGTTTCCTTCCCTCCAAGATTTTTGAGTATACCCAAGAACCACCTCCCATTCTGTAGATCAGCACTGGCTGGTGTTGCTGGTGCCCACAGAGCACGCTCTCCCTTTTAGGGTCAGGTCTTGCAATTTTTCATGGGCTCTCCAGGCTGCTGTCACACTTACCTTTAAGTTCCTAGAAGCGTAGACCCAAGTCCAGTGGCACAACCTGATAGCAGAGTGGCCAGCAGGGTAGGACGCTCACAGAACGGACACCCCCGCCCTTTTGGAGTGTGGCTCCATCTTACTTCCTCACCAGTGACTCTCTTCACCATGTTTTTACAATTGATCAGTGGGTAACAAATATTCACAACCTTAAAGTTTTGTTGAAAAGTGCCTGTCTGGGGAATATTGCTTAAATCGCTGCCTCCAGCTAGGTATCCAGCCAAATCCCACCCTGAAATCCCTAAGTCCAGCAAACACCAGAGGGATTAGAATGCAGGAAATGAAAGCTTCCAATTGTAAACAAAAATCTGTATCTGAAGTCTCTCTGTTCCATGCTCACAAGGAGGACTACAAGGACCTCCCCCTGCCAACCCAGGTATTCCTGCCACCCATCTCTTGTGGTAAAATCCATCCTCCTCCTCCTCCTCCCCCTTGTCATCGTTCCTATAAACTGGGCAGAAATGCAACATGCCTTTGGTGCAAAACATCTTTACTGTTACCGTGCAGAACAGTTTTATTTCCTTTCTCCCCAACTTTTCAGCATTATGTTTCAGCTTCCTTTGTGCATAATCAGAAGGTCCATTTCACTATTTTAACCAAATCCAAAGAGCAACATCCCCTTCACAACAGCCATGTCTGCCTCTGGACACCGAAAATTGCCACCAGTCTCTATCCTCAGAAAACTCTAGGCCCCAGTAGGTGATCTCACTGCACACATAGTGTTCAGGTGACAGCAGGTGGAGGGTGGGGGAATGATGGAATTGCAAGTACGGTGGGATGAAGGCCCTGCAGGAAAAAGGTCTTCTCTGGCCTCCATACCAAGAACACCTGTCCTTTTCCTGAACAGTGAGGCTGTGTTTACATTAAGGGCACCATGAATATTACATCGGGCCCCTTTCCCTCTTCACATCACCAGGCAGGAAGCTTTGAGCCCTGCTGTGGCACCTGGTAAGGAAGGGGAACCTTCCATGTTTGCATGGGCCCTAACTAATCTCACACCTATGGCTGTGCTTCCTCATTCTTATTTTTCCTTTACTTCATTTTACTGTTAACCTTCATGTTTGTAAGCCTTAAGATATCTTTTCAAGACCTAAATACTATTTTTAAATTTTAAAAATGCAGTTAAGATTACAGCTACTTAACAGGACCATGGATAAGCATTGGAGAGTAATTTGTATGAATAGATCATTGTGTTGGGGGGATGGCATTTATTATTTTCCCTTAAAAATGTACGCTTATTTTGTAAAGTACGATAAATATTTTCAACAGTATTTTGATTATTAAAAATACGTTCATCTTAGAAAATGTAGAAAAGAAAAATACAAAGATGAAAATATTCATCACTTACATCTCTAGATATCAGTGTCATCTTTCTGTATATTTCTTGTGTCTTTTTGAGATGCGTGTGTATGTGTGTGTGTGTTAACTGTTCATTTTCCAAATTTACGTTACTCTTTCTTTGTAGTGTCTGTAGATGATTGTTTTCAGGTAGCGGCACCTTTTGGACATTTTCCCTTGTTGAGAATTCCTCTGAACTATCATTTTATTTTATTTTTTAAGATTTTTAATTATTTAATGGAGGGAGGGGGGAAGGACAGAGGGAGAGACAGACTCCCCTCTGAGCAGCAAGTCTGATGCTGAGCTCGATCCTGAGCTCAATCCCAGGACTTCGAGATCATAACCTGGGCTGAAAGCAGATACTTAATGGACTGAGCTGCCCAGATGCTCCCTGCACCATCATTTTAAATCCCAATAAGTCGTATCGTCCTCATTTATGTATGCGTCCTATTTATTTAGCACATCCCCCACCCCCATTGGACATTTAGGTGGTTCACTATTAGTCATTCCTTTCTGGGTTTATGTAGATGGCCAAACAAGCCATCTTTATCAAAATGTTTCCTCTACAGAACTGTTTTTTTCTTTCTCGTTGCAGTGGTGTCGGGCTCATCATCCAGCTCTAAGTATGACCCTGAGATCCTGAAAGCTGAAATTGCCACTGCGAAATCCCGGGTAGGGCCTGCCTCTTTGCTGTGGAAGGGGGTCACTGAGGCAGCCACAGGCCACTCACTCACCCACAAGACCAGAGCAGGTGCTTCCACCAGGCAGTGGCGGCCAGTGCTGACTGCCAGGATCCCGAATAATAGCAGTGGTAGCAGTTGTCAGAGTAATTGTGAAGGTGACAGCAGCTGCCATTTCACTATATCCCTGGCATAGCGCTCAGGGCTCCATGAGGGCTGTCTCGTGTTCTTGCAGCAGACCCAAGAAGCAGCTGTCAGCGTCTGTGCTTTAAAGATGAGCACACACAAGCTTAGGGAGCTGAGGAACTTGCCCAGGGTCACAAGGCCTCAGGGCTTCCTCCACGGTGCTTAACGTAATGTGCTATCTTCCTGGCTGCAGCTTCTCCTGCGTTGTCTTATTTAACTACTTCACGACTTCTTGGGGATATCTATGATTCCCATTTCACCGATGTGTAACTAAGACACCACAGTTCAGTGGTGCTCAACTAAACCAGTATTTTGCTCAACTAAAGCTAGTATTTTGAACACTGGTTCAGTTACACTTCAAGTAAGGTTCTCCAAATTCAGATGCCTGCAAAAAAACGTCAAAGGGGGATGAGAGCTCTGGGTGAAGCAGTAGGGAGTGGTGGGAAGTGTGTAGCCTAGAGAGGTGGGCCCTGTCTAACCCCTCCCCTCTGTGGCCATGCTGGAATAGGGCTCAGTGGTTGGTGCATCTTCTAATTTTAGAAAACAACTGTACTTAGGCTTATTATACAAAATCTCTCAGTATTTCATTATTAGCAATTAACTTTTTTGATTTAATAACTGCAAGCCAAACAAGGCATTCCTGCAGGCCAAATCTGGCTCCTGTGCCTTGTCTTGCCTCTAAAGTTACTACATTGCCTCTCTCCTCCATGCACAGCACTCCCATACCCATCACCTGCTTTAAGTTATGCACAACCCTGCAAATTACCATATTCTCATCTGTCTAAACAGGAAAGGGAGGTTCAGAGAGGCAAGGTGGCTTGCGAGTAGTCACCTAGCCAGGCAGTGGGAAGGCTAAGCTCTGTCTCAGGGCAGCTAGCACCTGTCCACTTCTTGCCTCAAGTGAGGCTTCTTGCCTCAAGTGAGGGCTGACCAAGAATGACCTGATCCCAGCCAGGCTGACCAAGAATGACTGCAGGAGCAGCTGCAGAGACCAACAACATCAGTGAGGGGAAGGTGTGGGACCACGTGGCCCAAGGGATACAACCTGAGTAATTATGCGGGAGCCCTGGGGGGCTCTGGGTTCCCGTTAGAGAGAAGGCAGCCTGCAGTTCCCTATCAACCTTGGATCTAGCCCCATGTGTCTTCTGCCATCCAGGTCAACAAGCTAAAGAGAGAGATGGTTCACCTCCAGCAGGAGCTGCAGTTCAAAGAGCATGGCTTTCAGACCCTGAAGAAGTAAGTCCACCCTGTTGTGCAGAGTGTGGGGATGTCCCCTACTCCCCCTCCTGCCCCTCTGTCTGTCTCTCCTTTAAGGCCACTCTAACCATTCGATTCCAGTTCTGTTCCACTGGTATTGACTGAAGATATTGTCACTCAAGGTTGCGGTATAGAAAGAGAAAAGGGGAATCTTTTCTTTTCTTTTTTTTTCTTTTTTTTTTTTTTTTTAAGATCTTATTTATTTACTTCAGAGAGAGACCACAAGCATGAGCAGGGGGAGGAGCAGAGGGAGAAGCAGACTCCCTTCTGAGCAGGGAATCCGATGCAACGTGGGGCTTGGTCCCAGGACCCTGGGATCATGACCTGAGCCAAAGGCAGATGCTTAACCAACTGAGCCCCCCGAGATGCCCCAAAGGGAATCCTTTCAAACCAGAGTTCTCATTGTCCTCTGAATTCCTGAAGCCGTTGAAGCCAGTTTTACCAGCCAGTCACAGAAACAAGTTTTGTTGGGCATTTCTGGGCACCTGTCTCATCTCCTCCAGGAGATACAGTAGGATCTGGTACACATGCAAATAAAACAAACTCTGCTTTCCCATGGCCCCTAAAGATGAGCAGCTAATGTGCCCCACTGAAGGGACGAGGATTTCTTCCACAACACACAGAGCACTGGGAAAACATGCATCATGTCATGGCCGCTGTACTCTATGGGTGACTTACAGAGTTTCCAGGATAACTTTGACCAAATGTAATTTTCACATTTAGAAACTGACTTGCCACCAAGATATAGCTCTGTTGTTTCTTTAGAGCAGGTGCATTCATCCCTATTATCATTATCATACTAGCTAAGATTTATTGAGCAGTTACTCTGCCCAGCAGCACTTTCAGTGTTTCTGCTTGGGTGACCTCATTTGATCCCCATTGCAACTCTATAAGGAATGTTCTTTTAGCTAACTCCCCTTTGTAGGAGAGGAAACTGAGTCACATAGTATGTGCTCAGCAAGCCTTAGCTTATTGTTATGAATAATCACACATGCAGTGAACACTTGTGCGTAGAGTCATGTTCAGTATATTTGATGGACTCAGTGTACAGTCATGACAGAGGTGCCTGGTCGCCCTCTTGGAAGCCCCAGGGAGAACATGCAGTCGATTTCTCTGTTCTAAGGGACATCTCACTTAGATTCCCAACAGACAGCTGCTTCTCTAGTCACTTGCCTTTTCTCTGACTCTACCTTTTCCTCATCCTCTGAACCTCAGATCCACCCCACTACTTCTGTGGCCACAGCTCCAAGCCTTGAGATGGCTGTCACCAATCTTGATTAATCGAGAGGACTGTGACCACTCTTAGGGGTTGGTTGGTTCTGATTCACCTCTTCGCATCTCCAAAGCTACGGGGGAGCTACATGAATCCTCCACCACACGAGGTTTCAGAAAGCGTGGCTTTGTGTCATGGATTGTGTACAATACTTTTTCGTATTATAAATTATTATAAAATACGGTTTTATATATGTGTGCTTCTATAGGTACATATGTTACTAATAGACGTATATATACATATGACAGTCGACAGCATGAATATGAGCCTTGAAAACTCCTATCTGTGATCTATAAAGCAAATAACCTCATGAGCCCTCCAGATTCTGAACACATAGTTTAAAGGTTACTCACTCCCACGTCATCTTACCGCAGGGGCCTTCCCCCCCCTCCCCTTCCTGCAATCCTCAGGAGCTTCTGGTTAAAACATTTCCCATTATTCTCTGAGCCACCACAAACCTGTTTTACCACTTTGTCACCCTGTAGAAGCATTGAAAATTCTTGTTCTTTGGTAAGCTGACGCTGAAACCCCAAAGACAAGCCTCCTTTTTTTCCTCCTCCCTCCGCCCAACTGATGTTTGATATCAGGCCTCGATAGGACCCGTGGCAGCTCTGGCCGCCCACACTCCTCACCCGAAGCCAGCTCCATGTTCAGTATGGAGGAAGGCATCTGCTTTAATGCACACCTTGGCAGAGAGGGTTAGGAATGTAGCCTCGAGGGGCAGATGGCCTGGGTTTAAATCCCAGTTCCCAGGAACCTTCCAAAAATGACTTAGCCCCCTTGAGCTTTGGTTTCTTTACCTGAAAAATAAGTTATTTGTGGAGATTAAACTGAAGTGTGTGACAGTGCCTGGCAGTGAGCATAAGGATCGGGTGAGGGATGTGTGTGTGTAGGGGGTGACCTCTAGCTAGTTGCTGGCTTGGGTTTGGGGAGGAACTCAGATGAACTCGTTTGCCCCAGGCTCAAGGCTGTGCTGGGTAAGCACTATGCATCACTCCCCTCATTTCACTGTCTCTATCCCTTTAAGAGAGGTTTTTGTCATGCCCCATTTTACAGATGAGGGCACCGAAGAGGTTGAAAATATACCTACCTACCATACACTCCCTCACCCAGTAAGCAGCGGGGCTGGGGTCAGAACCCAGGACTGTTGGGTTTTGCCACTCATGTGCTAATACCTTCCTTCCTGGCTTCATCCTTCATAACCCCCTCCTCATCCCCAGAAAACAGGAGGCCTCTTTCCATGTCCCTTAGGGTCTTTTGCAGAGGCCAGTGGTGGGAGGTGATCTCATCACTTCTACCGCTCTCAGCCTCTTCCCTTTGCAGAGCATGGGAGAAGGTAAAGCTTTTTCCCTTGTCATGACCATATTTATGGTCAGCAACCCTAGTTTTAAAAAAAAAGGAAAGGTTGATGAGGATTGAAAGATGCATCTTCGGAGACTGAAAAAAAAATCAAGATGAAAGCTTGGGACTTGGTCTGTCAGCCACTTGGAGCCCTTGTAAATAGGAAAGAGTTGAGACTTGGCACATCATCCCTGTGGGAGAAGGGCCATGCAGCATCTTCCCGCATGTCCCCAAAGCCGCCCTGCCCAGGTGAGAGTTGTCTGGACAAGACCAAGGGGAGTTGGCTGCTGTCAGAACCTTTGCCCTGCTTCTCTGTGGCTGTCCTGTGACTAGCGGGTGTGTGAATCTCTGGACAGCTGCATAATTTAGAAATTCTAAAACACACGCAGCCCACTACACCCTCCTCTCCCCTTCAACCACACAACTTTTCTTTCCCTTAAAAAAAAAAAGATTCATTCACTGAGCACATAATGGTGACCCTTTGTTCCCCTACCCCTACCCCCCAATCCCAAGAGTGTTCCCTCTTGGAGCTCCTCTCTGGAGCCAAATTCCAGAGCCTGGGTTGCTAAGGCCCCTGAGGGAAATCAGGTAGAGGCTGTCTGAAGAGCCCAGGGCACAGCAGACAAACCGCTTCTGTCTCATCCTGCTGAGGATTCAAAGCCATTCTCACCCTGTTGGCAGAGGACAGCAGGGCACAGCCCCCTCCCTGGAGCCCCCAGCCCTGCTCAAGCAAATGGCATTTCTCCTGCACCCCTCCCCCCCACATCTGGGGCAGGGCCACCTCTGGTCCTGGGGGACCCTCCTCTCCACAGAGCATCTTGGGCAGGGCCCCTGCTACAGAAAGCTCCCTTTAGACTAATTTTTCAAACTAAATCTGAGACCAGTCTTAGCCAACCTGGCAGGCCTGCTCAGGCCCAAGTCCTCGAAAGGAATAGACAGGCTATTTTTAGTGGGGAGACATAAATGGGGCTTTGTTTTCTCTCCACGGAGGCTGAAATAACGGAAGGGCAGGGGGAGGGCCGCGCTGAGACCCGGGTTCTCTCCCTCTCTCCTGCTCAGAGACAGACAGACAGGGATGAAAACCTGCCCCCCACCCCCTCAGTGATTCCCCACTCAGGTTATTTTTAGCCTAGGACAGTTTGGCCTCAAGCAGGAAACCAGAGAGGAATGCCTTCGAGCACTTTCTCATCCTGAAATAATGGGTTTCTGGTGTTCCCTCAGACTGTAAGACTTCCTTTTCTCCTTTGGGGACTGAAACGGCAGGCCTAGCCTTTGGGGAAAGTGTGAAGCAGTTGAAGTTTTCTTTCTTTCCTCCGAAGCTTCTCCACACCACGGCCTCCTTCCCCAGAGAGCCTGGACCTCCACCATCTCCGGCTTGGTTGTCCTTCAGAAAGCAACATTGTCCTGTATGTGGGGCCTAGATAAGCTGATTTGGTCCCGTCCTTCCCAGTCCACTGCCTGCCTATCCATCTTTTATCCCATCTGACATTCCTAGCAGCTTCCTGAGCATGGGTGGGGCAGGTGACATTACCCAGGGTTTTTATAGAGGAGCAAGCTAAGCCTCCTTGTGTTGAGGGCTGTGCCCAAGGCCAGGCCACTGAGGGGCAGGGCTAAGAGTTTTTCATCATTCACAACTCGCCTTCACTGTGTTTGTTGGCTCAGCAAATCATCCTGCTCCTGTCCCCCAGGGGGCATCGGAGAAAATATGGAGGTGTTTTTGGTTGTCACAGCTGGGGGTCAGAATGCTACTGGCACTGAGAGAGCAGAGACCAGGGATGCTACTAAACAGCCAAGAGTGCACAGGACAGCCCCCCACCATGAATCATCCTCCCCAAATGTCAAGATGGTGAGGTTGAGAGACCGCAAGTTAAAGGACTGTTCTATACCACGTTCTAAGACTACTGAAACTGGGGCACCTGGGTAGCTCAGTGGTTGAGCATCTGCCTTTGGCTCAGGTTGTGATCCCGGGGCCCTGGGACTGAGGCCCACATCAGGTTCCCCTCACAGGGAGCCTGCTTCTTCTGCCTATGTCTCTGCCTCTGTGTGTGTGTGTGTGTGTGTGTGTGTCATGAATAAATAAATAAAATCTTTTTAAAAAAATAAAATAAAACTACTGAAACTTCCTCCGTCCCACCCCTGTCCCAAGCTTGCCAGAGACCAGTCAAGGATACTACCACATACACCACTAACTAGAACACAGTGTAATGGTTACAGTGTCACAGCTACACACAGTGTTATGGGAACACCTCGCCCAGCCTGGAGGATACAGGGAGGTAATCAGGGAAAGCTTCCTGTAAGAGCTGGTGCTTAAAGGATCCTTGACTTCAAGAGTGGTGTTGCTTCTGCAGCCCCACACTGCAAGACATTTCACAGGCGCCTACTGTGCTTTATCCTATAGGCAGGACCTGGGGAGGGAGGGAGTGTAGGATACAGAGGAGCCTCCTTATGGGACTGAAGCTTGTCTTCCATGCTTTTCCCCTGGGGAGACTCCATCCCTCACCCTATCTCTGTCTGACCTTTCCCACTGACTGTTTCCTAGAATCGATAAGAAAATGTCTGATGCTCAGGGCAGCTACAAACTGGATGAAGCTCAGGCTGTCTTGAGAGAAACAAAAGCCATCAAAAAGGCCATCACATGTGGAGAAAAAGAAAAGCAAGATCTCATTAAGGTATGGGAGTTCCTGTGATGTGGTCCTACCTCGATTTTTCCTGAGCACCTTTCTGTGCCGGGACTCATGCTGTTTCTGCATGCTGCACAGCTCACTGAGTTCTCATCATTGGTCTTCTTGGGTGTTCAGTCTCATCTTGTAGAGCAAGAAAAGGAGGTTCAGAAGCATTAGGTGACTTGCCTAAGGTCACATCACTGGCAGGGTTGTAACAGGAGCCATCTGTTCTAGTCCAAAGGTCATGTCTTTGCCACTGGCTCTAGCTACCTGGCTTGCTTTTCAAAGAACCAAACAGGGGGATGGTTCTGACATCAGTAGCCCCAACATCAAAATGTAACATCTTCATAAGTATTGTATTGCATGTTCTCCGTCTGTGCTGAGGACCAAACAAATGATAGTCCCTGTGATTTAACGTGCCAAGCAATTGGGCCAAGCACTTTGCGTGTATCACGCCTCACTTACCTCTTATACCAGCCCGAGGTCATCCCCTTCATACAGATAATGACTGTACAGCTCAGAGTCGGTCATAGAGTCAGGATTCGAACCCGTGAACACCGTTCAGAAGCCTGTTCTTTTCATCCCTGAACACTCCACCTCTCCCCACAGGAACTACCCTGACCTCTGAGATCCTGTATTTGTTTTTCCCCTTGGCAGATTAAGAGTTGGGCTCAGAGGTGCTATAACTGATTTAGTGAAGGAAGCTTTATGCTCTATGGCAAACAAAATTATTTTGAAACTCCTGTCCAGGACAGCAACCCAATGAAAACATTCAGGCCCTAGTGCCGTGGGAACCATGTTCCTATTGTGATTGAACCAAATCCTGCTTTGTCATTTGGCAGCCTTTCCATGTAACAACTCTTATCAATAAAATGGAGAAAATCCTAGGTCATTTTTCACAGGACTGATGTCAGGATTAAGCAAGCTGATGATAAAGCCGACAGGTATTGAGTATTGACTGTATGAGCACTTTACATTGGTCATCCCATTAAATCAGTATGATAGTCCTATGAGATAGGACCTATGGTTATTCCTCTTTTTTTTAGGAGGGGAAACTGAGACACAGAGAGCTTAAACAACTACCTCAGGTCACACAGCTAGTAAGTAGCAGGGCAAGGATTCCAAGTCAGGCAGGTGGCTCCAGAGCCAGAGTCCATACCATTCTCTCCCAAGTTAAAGACTCGGCATTGAGCAACTACCCACTTGCTGCTAGCTCTTTATAAGGTAAGTGGAATAACCAGAGTGAGCGTAGGTTTTTACTGAATTACGAAAGGTGGAGAGGATAGCACACAGAGGGTGACAGACCAGAGCTCCCTTCTGGGAAGTTGTGTTGCTAACCCTGCCTTCTCCTCCTTAGAGCCTCGCCATGCTGAAGGATGGCTTCCGCACAGACAGAGGGTCCCACTCTGACTTGTGGTCCAGCAGCAGCTCTCTGGAGAGTTCAGGTTACCCACTGCCAAAACAGTACCTGGACGTCAGCTCCCAGACGGACATCTCGGGAAGTGTGAGTAGTCAGTGCATCCAGGAGGCTGCTGTAGCAGGCAGCCACCTCCTCGTCTCTCACCTGGGGGTTGACCAGTGTCTCTCTGTTGGCCCGGCTGCTAACTCAGCCTTCTGGAGCTCCATTCTCTTGCAGACCTCTCGGCCCCAGGATGACATGGTGTGATGGTATGGAGGAAAAGCCAGCACTGACTCCATGGTCCTGAGTGTGACCTGGCCATGTGCTTGCATCTCTAGATGCTGCACACAGAGCCTGTCTAAAGGACCAGCATCTCTCTTGGGTTCCCTTCTTGTGGATTTGTAACACCATTCTGTTTTTCTTTCACTAGCTGTAAAGCAGGTGATATTTTCCTTCTGTTCCTCCCAAAACATTCCACGCAGCTTTCAGACAGCAACTCTTCAAAAGCTCAGTCTGGTCACAGTAGTGAACACTGAGACTGCCATCCAGATGTACTCTGTGAAAGTTTTAGAGCAAGACTGACCCACAGCTGTCTGGCATGTTTGGAGCACTTTTGTTTTCTTAGAGCAGGTGACATTAAGCAGACCTGCCTCCTAGCCTCCGTGGCCCAGTGCTATTCCATTCTGGTTCCAATAGGTGTGTCCCCACTTACAAAGAGAAGCTATATCCATTTCTGTTTGGGTGAGCCTTGTAGCTTCTTGCCACTCTTGACAAATGGTGTCCTATGGGCTGTTCCCCTTCTTCTCCAAACCACCCATGCTTCCAGCTACAAGCCACCTGTAGGACTCCCTGCCAGTTCTAGGGCCTTCTCCTCAATCATTCCGTGTTTCAGTCCTCCCTGAGTTTTCAGCTGAGCCCCTCTGCAGCTTCCTGACGATGTCTTTCTTGTATATTGGCTGCCCCCCCCCCCCCCGTTTCCTTCTGACCAGCTGTCCTCCATACTTCTGGGGCTTGAATGGGCTCCAAGCCTTTCAGGGCTGCAAGATGATATTCTAGGCTCTCATCTTTTCTTCTAGAAGTGATAGATGTCTGAGTTTGGGGGTCTTCCCACAGCCTGCAGGCAGGAAAGCGTCTTTGCCTGACTAGCTTCCCTGCTATCACACAGCCAAGTCGGTAATTGGGGGCTATTCTTAGCTACTTCCCACGCAAGCTGTCAAGTCTCTCATGAGCTCTTGAAATCCAACTCCGCACCGGCCACAATGGCCCTATAATTCCCGACTTTGTTCTTTCCCCCAGTTTGGCACGAGCAGCAACAATCAGTTGGCAGAGAAGGTCAGATTGCGCCTTCGATATGAAGAAGCTAAGAGAAGGTAATTAGGGGCTGGGGGCGGGATGGCTTCGATGATGATAACTACCATTGCACAGTGTCTGCTCCATGCCTGGCTTTTCACACGCCTCCTTCTCTTTAATCCTCTAAGATTATGAAGATAAGTATTAGGATATTTATATTTTAACCCCCCTCTGAAGCTCAGAAAGGAAATGACTGAGTCAGGGATGCTTCACTAGGTAAAAAGTAGTACTGTGCTTTGAACCCAAATCTGTGAATCCTCGAGCCTAGTTATTTTTCCACTTACTGGGCTCAGTTTCTATAATCAGGATTTTTCAGTAGTCCTATAAGTAGCCTGGTTTGAAGAAGCACAACCGAGGTTTTAGTGATAAGCCAAAAAGCAGTTGGATACTAAACACTTCAGTGTCTCCTGCCCAACAAGGAGCAACCTGTGCTTACAAACTGTGCAGACCCCAGTGACAGTTCTGTTGTTCCATGGCTTCAGTTGGGTTCTGCCAACTGAACAAATTAAACAATAATCAAAGCTGTTATTTTTAGAGCATCTGTTATGCACCGGGTATTGTATAAAAGCATTTGTATGTGTATCATCTCATTGCATTTTAAAAACAACCTTATAGCATAGTTTGTATTATCTCCATGTTAGAGAAGAGAAAGGTAAGATCTAAGATGTTTTATGACTTTTCAAGATGTTGGAGTCAGATTTTGAACTCTGAACAGTCTGGCTCTAAGTCCATGATCTTCTTGTACATGAAGCCAGCCTTCCTGGGAAAGAACCCACAGAGTGTGATGGCGAATGAAGCCAGGCATATTGCATCCATTCCTCTTTAGGCCACATGCTGCCTGGCCCACGGACATTCTAAGCCAGGCCACATAAAGGTGTGGCAGTGCCCAGCTCTGCCTCTCTGCCAACTCTGTGTGATTAGCAGAACCTTTGCAGCAGTAACAGAAATCCTACAGGAACTAGGAGAAGTAGAAAAGGAAATCTGTTGGCTTATTGAATTCCAAATTCTGAGGATAAAGCAGGTTCAGGCACAGCTGGATCCAGGGATTCAAATCATGTTATATAGACTCAGTTTCTCCCCTTTTCTCTACCCTGCTTGCCTTTGTGTTGACAGACTTTCCTACCAAAACGTAAAGGTGACCCCCAGAAATTCTAGAGTTATATACTATCAGGTTAGCCACCCCAGCAGAAGGAGGATCTACCTTCCCCAATAGATTTAACGGGTTTTGAGTTTGATGCTCCCTGGCTTTTCCTGGTGAACCAATCATTGTTGCAGAGTTGGAGGAATTAGAATTTTCTGAAGGTCCAGGCATGGGTCATGTGCCTAACTCTGGGAGGGGGATTGAGATCAGCTTTGTGGGAACCAAGTGACTTAAGTATGGGAGGAGCGATTTCCCAGAGAAAATTTGGAGCATTGTTAACAGAAGGAGAAATTGGATACTGGTCAGATAGAAAAAACACTGTGCATTATTTCAGCTCCCCCTAGAGGCCCAGTGAAACAGCAGGACTTCTGCATTTGGACAGCCACTTGTCCCCTCGGAAGGGGACCACTCTGAACCCTGGATCTATTCCAGCCTGCAATAATGCCTATCTTAGAGAATCAGTTCTGGAGAGACTCAAAGATTGAAATCTTCCCTCTGGGGTTGAGCCATTAAACTTCCCATCGCAGGGTCTTGGCTCATCTGCAGTTACCCAGCTTCAGGCCTCCCTTTTCACCCAGAGGTCATTGAAGTGTCAAGGGTAGAGCAGCCTGCTGAGTAGAAAGCAGAGGCTGCACGGCTTGAAGAAACGAGGGCAGGTGGCTGTAGTGAAAAGTCTGCATGCTAAATTTTGTCATGTGTGCATTTCTGCAGAGCCAGTCTAGTGCTTTTCATCAGATTTGCCAAAAGATGGCTGGCCCAAAGGTTAAGGAGCCCTGGGAAGGCGCCTCTAGAAAGTACATCTAAGCATTAAGCATCGATCACCCCTTCGATGTACTCCTTCAAAGTGGAGCCCCTGCCAGACCTATACATATCACTCCATCCTCAATGGTGGAAGCTACAGAGTTGCCCCAGATTACTCTCTTTGTGATGTGAAATATAAATTAACCAACTCCAAGAATCCCTCTGATGCATCTGGCTGGGAAATGAGCAAACCTAGATGTGTTTGTCTGCATGGAATTTTCAAGATACACTGTGGATATTTTGTCTCCAACAATGTTTTTATAAATAAAGGGTCGGGCCACATGTCTGCAGATAAGATCAAACTGGGAGTCAGGGGCCTGGGCTCTCAACAAGTATTGGCCATATTTATGACTTGCAGTCTTAGGTGAACCATACCTTCTGCAGACATCTGTCCAGCAGCTTTACCGCCAGATCTTATCCATGCTTTAGGGATCCGGTGGGGCAAGGATATGATAGCTGCGAGTCTTTGGGAAGGCTAAATCCTAAATCATGATTCCTTTGAGATATTTGTAGCACTCATCTTAGTTATGTTGTGAATCTTACTTTCATCCAAAGATAATTATACTTAATATCTATGTGGCACTTGCGAATGTATAAAGGGCTCTTAATGGTAAGTTTTCGTTTGTTTCTCATAACCCACCTTGCAGATTGCATCATTGACCCAACCTTACAGGAGGGGATACTGTGTCTCAACGAAGTTAAGGGATAGAGCTCCCAACTCCTTCCTTTTAATAATGCCTTCAGTGTACCAGGCACTGTGCTAGAAGCTCATGATACCAAAACGATTTAAAAATGGTGCCTTCTCACCATAAGATGAGCATGGGGTGTTATACTATATGTTGGCAAACTGAATTTAAATTATTAAAAAAAAAAAAAAGGAATGGTGCCTCCTGTTGAGAAGGCCAGAGCCAATACTCTCTGGGTCAAGGCCTCTGACTCCATATCCACAGTTGGTGACACAGTGCTGCCACCACTCTCTGGACTGGGAATACACAGTCAGCAATTGCATTATTTGCTGTCATTGTGGTGGGCCTCTGACTGCCACTGGTTGAGCACCTGTTATGTGCCAGCTACTCTGAATACATTCTTACTCATTTTCAGAATAAGACTCAGGGAGTTCACCAAACATTAGGTACCTAGGAAGTGACCAAACCAGGGAATAAAACAGTAGCAGCAGAAACATTCATTTGAGTGCTTACTGTGTACCAAATACCATGCTTTGAGAGTTCATGGAATATGTCTAAAGCCTTCCACCACAACCCTATGACAAAGGAACGTTTGTTACTCCCTTCAGGGAGATGAAGCGACTTGCCCAAGGTCACATAGCTGGCTGTAGAAGGCTCTTGCCTGGTGATGAATCCAGCTCTCTGTTCTATCAGGCTTAGTGTCCCTCAGGGCAAGGACATTGCCCTGTTTATATCTCTTCCCCACCCCTGCAGAGCCTATTCACTGTTGGCACACGATAGGCACCACATGTGTTTGTTAGATAAAAATATGTTCCTTGAGACGACATGCTGGTCCAAAGGAGGACAGTCGCTGCCAGAGATGGCTCAGAGTACGTAACCTTGGAAATACAGCCTGTTACCCTGCTCCCACAGTGCCACTGGGCACACCCGTCATGCTCGCCTCTCTGCCCACAGGATCGCAAACCTGAAGATCCAGCTGGCCAAACTGGACAGTGAAGCCTGGCCTGGAGTGCTGGACTCAGAAAGGGACCGGCTGATCCTCATCAATGAGAAGGAAGAGCTGCTGAAAGAGATGCGCTTCATCAGCCCCCGAAAGTGGACCCAGGGGGAGGTGGAGCAGCTGGAGATGGCCCGGAAGCGGTTGGAGAAGGACCTGCAGGCAGCTCGGGACACCCAGAGCAAGGCACTGACAGAGAGGTGGGGCTGGGCTGGAGCCAGGATGGGGCGTGGGACCCCACCCTCACTGCCAGTCTGTCCTCCAGCCCAGGCAAGGGAAGGGGCACAAGGACTCCCCTCTAAGAACACTCAGTGTAAAGATCTCGCAACTCCCCAGAGTAGCAGATTGGGGGAAATGATTGACCATCCAGAATACCAGTGCCCCGGGAGTTTACACAGGGAATCACAGTACCAAAACGTCTGCTCAGGTGCAGGTTTTCAGAAATTATCTTCTGCCTAAGGTAAGCTGCATAACCCTCTGTCATGTAGAGCAGTCATTTGCCAACTTTGCGACAGTGACTCACATGATAGAGAAGTTTCACAAAGCAGTGCATACCCTTTGAACGTGTGATAGCCCTCCAGTATGCTCTCTCGCATATTGCATTTCTTTTCATGATGGTCATGACCCACTGAACTGATTTCACCTTAGGCCAAGGCATCGCAAAGTGAGATGCTTATAGGGGCCAAGCAGGCGGCACAAATGCTGGAGGCCCACATGGTGGGAAACTCGGTCAGACTGGTATGCGCATCCCCCCCCCCCCCCCCCCCCCCCGCCCCCGCTTGTCTGCCTCACGTGGTGCCGACTCCCACCTCCAGCAGATGGGAATTCAGGCCTTGGGCTGCCAGGCGTCCTCATATTTCAAGAAAAGAGTTGCTTGTATTTTTAATTTTTAACCACCGGCAACTAATGCAATAACTTCAAAAAATATTGTGAAGGCTTAATCACCTCCATTCATGTGCGTGGTGTAACCCAAAAGCCATTGGCTTATGTTCTCTAGATAACAGACTATTTCCTTCAGTGTCCCACGAAGCTCCACACCCACCATTGCACAGAGCACAGCCCTGTGTTCAGAGTAGGCCCTGTAATCCTTTGATCTCATTCATTCATTCTATCCATCAGCCCATCATTTACTCATTTGAGAAACATTTTGTTGCACATATTCTCTGTACAAGGCAATTTGGAGGATTCAGAAATTAATAAGTCACAATCCCTGCTCCAGTGCCTCTTAAAATCTATCCTAGTTATTTTCGTTTTTTTTTTTTTTTTTTTTTTTTTTTGGCAGCAGACTTTGAGTAAGGTCCCTGCCCTTAAGGAACTTAGAAGTGAAGGTAGTGGTGTGTGTGTGTGTGTGTGTGTGTGTCTGTGTGTGTATGTATGTGTATGTGTGTGTGTGTGTGTGGCTTGGGCAGAGATGAGCAAGGGAATTCCTCTTTCCAGTGAAATCAGAGGCAGAAGCCCAGTTTATAAAGCAGGTGAACTTGCCTGCACCCCAGTGGAAGTAGGCCAGGCGTCCTCGGTGCCTGGGTGTTTGTTCTCTGTGTCACCTCGTGATGAGTCCTAAGACACCTTCAGGAAACCTTCTGAGCTCTACAGCACTCAACTCGCAATCATGCCCTGGCACCTGAATAAGCCCCACTTGCACATGTTGGGACGTTAGATGGATCAAGCTGAGCAGTGTCTGCCTGGCCTCTTGTAAGCAAGCACGTCAGAGACCATTTATCCTTAACCCCCTTCTCAGAATGGCTAAGAGACCTGTTGCTTTCTTCCCTTCCACCATCCCCTGGAGGGATGGCTGATAGACTGACCCACCACCACACAGGTGGGAGGAGGGGGAGGACAGAGCTTCAGTAATTGGTGTCTTGCCGCTCTGGAAGTACCTGCTAGAAATGTTCAGCCCCACCTCTCTATCCAACTCTCCCTGGGGCTACACACTGTGGGGAGAAGGCCTGTCTATATGCCCTTGCACCTTCAGTGTCAGTTGAAAGAATAAATGGTTAGCTGCCCTAAGCAGACCCTTCACAGACTTCTACATGAGTCTTCTGGCCTCCTTTAACAGTCCCCTGGGTCTTGCACTTGTTCCCAGACCCTATAGTAGCCATGAGGAAGCCTTTAGCCGTTCATCATGCTCATAGACTGCAACTGAAGAGAAGAGACTCGTGGCAGCCTCACTCCTTGTTGGATCAAAACAGAAACCCTTCCCACTGCTGACCTTGAGCAAGTCATTGACCAATATGGACTTTAGTTGCCTAGTAGGGAAAAAAATAATTACATTGAATACCTATATGGTCTGAAGATAGGCAGTTGCACCAGATTGTGAACTGATGCTCTTCCCTGCTCTAATACTATTGATTTCTTGAAAATAGGATTGGAGGTTCTCTTAGAGACCTGTGTTCTACATGCAAATGCTGCCCCTATGTGCCAGACCCTATAACCTACATCATCTTGTTGAAACCTTCCAGCAACCTGGAGGCCAATCCCTATTTTATAGGTCTGGAAACTGAGGCTCAGCCAATACCACCACATGGTAGAGCTGGGATTAGAACCCAGGTTGCCAGCTCCGGAGCCCATGCTTGCTTCAGGCTGCTGCCCACTCAGAAGGGCTTTTGTTATCACCTTCAATCCTGTATTTCCAAGGTCTGAATGCTGCCCCTCCCCAGAATGGCGAGTTGTCACAGCCGGGCGACCCAGAGGTCCCAGAGGTACATGACAGGGGAAGCCAGGGAGCCTGGGGGCAGGAGGAGTAGAGAGTCACAGGACGGGCAGGGACAGTGCTGAGGGCTGCAAGCGTCCTGCTGAAGAGAGAGGAGAAAGCCATCCCAGTGATCCTTTTTGCCTTTTTGTCCATGTCTATGGCTGTTTGCTTCTGGTCCTGTGTCTGTGTTCATTCCCCAGACTCTATTGTTCTCTCTCTGAGTCACTTTCTCTCCCTTTATTTCTTCTGTTCCTCTCTCCTGTCTCTCTCTCGGACTGGGAATATGTTCCTCACTCTCACACATCAGCCTCTCCACCCCTGGGGCCCTTGAGAAGGATGGGTATAGACACGTCCAGGAAGGGCACCACAGGCCCACCAGACCTCAATCACAGATCACTCACAGTTGGACATCCTAGCACCCCATGTCCAACCCCCCTTTCCATGGGCCCACCATCACTACTTGTGAAAGTTGCTGCAGAGTCACATCGGGGACTGATTAGAGCTAGACTCCCTGGCCTCTCCCCAGGGACTAGTTCTCCAGGCCTGCAATTCAGCCCAAGCTCTTTCAGTCTGAGCCAGCACCCCAGGTACTGAGCTACACTTGTGGGGATTCCAGCTCCACCTTCTGGATCTTCTCTGTTCTTCCATGCTTGATGTGTTCATGGCTTCCCAGCATGTGCCAGGCATCACACACAAATGCCATATGGCCTGCCGAGCCCAGCACCTCTCTGAGGATGCCTCAGCACCTGTGTATTGCTGCAGGTGGCTACACTCCCACGCTTGGGAAGTTGAAGCCACCCAAATCCCAGTCCCCTTGGCACTGTGGTAGGGCTCCAGGGCTCCAGTGGGACCTGCATTTTCTGTAGATTCCCAGAACACATCTCTGTGACTTTCCTCCCAAAGAGCAGGAAAGTGAAGGTAGAAATGGTGAGCCCCAGCTGCCTCGTGACTCTGCAACCTCACAGCCTTCTAGGGCTTTGCTCTTCTGGGGAGTGAGGAGATTCTACAGTTCCATCCATTCCTTCGAGAGTCAAGGATTTTGTGCACTACGTGCTCCATCTGCCGGCCCGCTGCCTGCCCCGCCAGCCCCAGGCGAGACTCTGAAAGAACAGTGCCAGGGATTGAACTGGCCAAGAACCACACTGAGTCCCTCACCACCTTGCTCAGTTGTCTAGAGCAAGTTCTGGTCTTCATTGCAGAACCTGTGTTAGAGGTCTGGGTGTGTTACAGGTAGAGGTTTGGCATGGTTATGTTTTTCCATGAGAACGAACTCTTTCTCCCAGGCCCTAGGCTGGATTGCTTATACTCTGGGGACAGGTCAGCTAGTCCCTCTCTAGCAAGATAGCATAAGGGGATATGAGCCCCACAGTGGAACACATCTGTCTGTGGGAGATATAACATCCAGATCTTTCAGCAGAGAGAATGAATTTTCCCTATCTCAACTGGGAAAAAATCATCCATGCAGCAAATACTGAGCCACAGCCATGTGGTAAACACCGTGCAAGGTGCTAGAAAAGCAGACAATGCAGCGGCTTGGAAACCTTAGTGTGCCTAAAAATCACCTGTGTACCCTAATAGAGGCGCAGATGCATGGGCCCTACCCCAGACTCTCTGATTCACTTTATCAAAGATGGACCCAAGAATGAGCATTTAGGAAGTGCTCCTCCCTTTCTGATGTAGGAGGTCTGCAGACCACACACAGAGAACCAAAAATGTAGTGGCTTCCTGAGGGCAACCCACGTCATGAGTTTGTAAGGGCATAGCCTTGCTTGATGGAACCCCTTCCCTGTCAGATCCTGGGACTTTAAGGTGGGTACTCCAGTGGTTAGAGGGAGCCACCCAGGCTGCCCTCCATATGGGATTTCAGGGGAGGCTGGGGCTAAGGGTTGGGCCTATATCCAGCAGTTTCTTCTAAATATAAGGATTTTGCTTCCAGAGTCATTACTGAAATGGGCTTTAGTATCAGCTATCAGACATGCCTCCATGCAGATCTTTGTGCCCATGTTCCAGAACATTCCACCACACTCACCTGCTTTCTTCTCTAGTCCCATTCTCTCAGGCTCCTTTGCCTACTATTGCCAGTTTATTCAACCTGGGAGTGCTGTATATACTCAGAGCTTAGTCCTGGGCCTTCCCTTTCCTCCCCTACTATATTTTACCCTACAGTAGTGCATTCTTGTGTTAGGGCTGCCAAGCGAAAATACCACAAAATGGGTGACTTCCATAGCAGAAGTGTATTATCTCACAGTTCTGGAAGCTGATGTCCAAGACCAAGGTGTTGGCAGGATTGTTTCTTTGGAATTTTCTCTCCTTAGCTTGAAGATGGCCATCCACACATGAACGTCTGCTATGACTTCACTTGGTCTGCTCTGTGTGCATGTCTGTGTCTTAATCTCTTCTTATAAGAATGTTGTCTTAGAGCTTATCTGCATGACTTCATTTTACCTTGATTCTTTAAAGGCCTTTTCTCCAAATACAGTCACATTTTGAGGCACTGGGTTACCAAAACTTCAGCATATGAATTTTGGGGTAGAGGGACACAGTCTAACTCATAGCATATGGTCCTCTCTTTCATGTGGTGATCTGTGTGATAGGGATCCCCCACCTTTACAACCGCCACCTGCTCAACATTTATGCCCACACATCCATAAGAGAACTCTTCTCTTCTCCTGGGCTGCTCTGCCCCTCACCTTTCCATCTCTATAGAAGCCATCTCAGATCTGTTTGGTTGCTAGTAGCAGGTACCTCCCAGTCTTTATCCTAAATCCTTCAGCCTTGACCTTCATCCAGCCTATGACCTTTCTTGGTCTCCTCCAGATGGCCCACACCATCTCAATAAATATTGTAACCACCCCAACTCTTGTCCCTGCCTCCTGTCCACAACCTTCTGCCCATTCTCCTAACAGCAGCCATGGTGACCTTAAAATGAAAGAGGTCCCTGCTGCGATTCCCTCTTGGAATGTTCTTTCACCTGTACTTTTCCTGGCCAACTCCTATCCATCCTTCATATCAGCTTAAATGTCTCTGCTAGTCAGGGGAGGCCACCTACTGCAAGAAACAACCTCCCAAATCTCCATGGCTTAACACAGTAGAAGTTTATTTCTTGCCTACATGGTGTGCAGTCAAGTTTGCCTGGCTGTGTTTGGTCATTTGGGGACCCAGGCTCTTCCCATCTGTGGCACCTTCACTTTTAGAGCCTTCCAGGGAGCAGTGGGGAAGATCCACTTCAGCCTGATGTGCCTTCTTCGCTCACATCCTACTGGCCAGAACCCTGTCCCAGATGCCCAGCTGCAAGGGAAGCTGTGAAGGGGTCCAGCAGTGGACTCAGAGAGCTGAAGAGACAGTAGATCTAGGGGAGCACCAACAGGGCCAGCCACAAAGTCACTTGCTCAAGGAGACCCACCTGCCAGTCTAAATTGGGTCTTTCCTACATTCTTTCCTACCATTCTCTACTTTTTCCCCATAAACTTTGACACACGCTGTGTTAGATATTAGATATTTGACTACTTTCTTCATATTTGTCCTCTCCCACTCTCCCCAGCAGAATGTAAGCTGTGTAAGAGCAGAAACTCAGAAACTAGTTCTGTTTTGTTCACATCTTTATCCCCAGGGGCCAACAATAGGTTCTGGTATGAGGTAGGCACTCAGCAAATATTGGTGGATGGGTAGCGGCCATGGATGGGAAGGAAGGATGGAGAGGGAGGGAGGGATGATTGAGTAGAATTCTAATTCTGACACTAATTCCTTAGCTTTAAGTAAATTATTTAACTCTAAAAGCTTCAATTTCCTTGTATATAAAGTGGTAAAACCATTTTTGCTGTGCATGGTTACTGTGCAAATGAATTAAAACAGTGTTATGCGTTTCTTAGCATGGCACCTGATATATAGTAGGTGATGAATACAGCAGTTACTATAGGATCCTATTTGGAGGCCATATCTCCCCAAATACTGCAGTAAAACACTTCTGGAAAATTTCTGCATGTGTGACTGTGGGTGTGTGCATACTTGTCCACAAGTACCTGCCTGCAATTCCCCATTCAAGTAGACAGAGGCTGATCTCCTCGGGTTTCCCCATTCATGCTCTTTGTCCCTTCAGGTTAAAATTAAACAGTAAGAGGAACCAGCTGGTGAGAGAACTGGAGGAAGCCACCCGACAAGTAGCAGCTCTACATTCTCAGCTGAAAAGGTGAGTGGTGGGCCATGAGTGTGGCCTTGGGGATGGCCAAATGCCAGCATCCCCAGGTAGCCCAGACTCTGCCCTTCCTTCATCCTCCACAGCTTGAATGTGGACATTTAGAAGCCCAGCAGGCAGCTGGGGAGGCTGGTGGCCTTGGACCGGGCCGGGCTTGGCCAGGGGCAGGGTTCTTCACTTCTCTGGACTGTGGCATTCAGTCCTGATAGCCCTGAGGAAAAGGCCCCCATCAGAGGCCAATGTGTCTCACTGAAGTCTCGAATACCTGCCCATTTGCTTTCCCGACACAGAGACAGCAGGCCCCAGCCTGGGCCTTGGTGGGCTGCAGCACAGAACTAGGATTTAATAACATTTTGTCCGGTCAGAGATTTGCAATGTTTGCCTTCTATTTGCAATAAGCAATAGGATATAAAGTCGCACTTAGAATATAAAGTTTCCTTTTAAGATGAATGTATTAGGGGCACATGGGTGGCTCAGTCGGTTAGGCGTCTGCTTTCTGCTCAGATCATGATTCCGGGATCCTGAGACCAACCCTGCCTCAAGCTTCCTGCTCAGAGAGGAACCTGCATCTCTCTCTCTCTCTCTCTCTGATGAATGGATAAGATCTCTTAAAAAAAAAAAGATGAATTATTGAAGAGTAAAGAATGAGTGTATTTGAAGGAAAATGTCAAGAAATAAGGCTGGATTCACACAGGGAAAAGTAGTGTGAAACTGGACTCGGCCCAGTGGAGGTTTGGCAAACAGAGGAAAAAGTGGAGTTTCAAGGCAGAGGACTTGGGTTTGAATCCCAGCTCTGCCACTCTCTGATTATGTGGCCTTCTCAGGGTATCGTTTTTAGTGAAATGGGGTTCATGGTCCCCCCTGGAGACTGTCAAGAGGGCCCAACAAAATGAAGTGTTCTAAGCGGCCGTCGTGGAAGGTGGTTCTGGGTGGCCCACTGCGCTCTGAGTGTTCTCACCCAATGTTCTCTCCCTGCCCCCCAGCCTCTCAAGCAGCATGCAGTCTCTGTCCTCAGGCAGCAGCCCTGGGTCCCTTACGTCCAGCCGAGGCTCCCTGGCTGCCTCCAGCCTGGACTCCTCCACCTCAGCCAGCTTCACTGACCTCTACTACGACCCCTTCGAGCAGCTGGACTCGGAACTGCAGAGCAAGGTGGAGTTTCTGCTCTTGGAGGGGGCCACGGGCTTCCGGCCCTCGGGCTGCATCACCACCATCCATGAGGATGAGGTGGCCAAGACCCAGAAGGTGGAGGGGGGCAGCCGCCTACAGGCCCTGCGCTCCCTATCTGGCACCCCGAAGTCCATGACCTCCCTGTCGCCCCGCTCCTCCCTCTCCTCTCCATCCCCACCCTGCTCCCCTCTCATTGCCGACCCCCTCCTGGCTGGAGACGCTTTCCTGAGCCCTCTGGAGTATGAAGACCCGGAGCTGAGTGCCACTCTTTGTGAACTGAGCCTTGGCAGCAGCACCCAAGAAAAATACCAACTGGACGAACCAGGAACAGAAGGCAAACAGTTGGGCCAAGGTAGAGAGCATCACATGGGGAAAGGGGGACCACGAGGATTGAGGAGGGTTAGAGCTGCACTCAGGCCTGAGCACAGACCCCAATGGTGATTATGGTCATCCACTGACTGCTTTCTGTGTGCCTGGCCTCTACGTGTATACCAATTCATTTAGTCATTCAGTAGGCATTTTTAATGTGCCTACTGTGTTCTAGGTCTTGGGCTTAGGTGTTATCTATGGTGGATTCCTTCACTCAACAGATACTAAGTATCTGTTAAAACTAAATGCCAGGTATTGTGCTAATGGATACACATGGATTCCTTCATTTGTTCATTCAACAGATAGACCATATGCCAGGCACAGGATTAGTCACAAGGATACAGTGTTGAGGACGGGCAAGCTCAGGGTACCTGTTCCCATGAAGCTCACATGCAAATGAAGGCACAGACAGTAACTGTACAGTCAGACCAATAAAAGCCCTAGAAGGAAATTAAGATGGGATATGATGGGGCCATTCAGGTTGGGGTGGCGCTGCCAGTTCAGAGCGAGTTGTGAAAGAAGATGATATTTGAGGTCCTTGAATAGTGAGAAGGAACTAGCCTTAGGAAAAGCAAGAGCGAAATCTGTGAGGCCAGAGTTTAGAGGTCCCCACCAAACCAGTGAACCAGGCAGAGTCCAAGTCATTTAAGGCCTAACAGGCCATGGTAAGGAGTTTGGATTTTATCCTAATAGCAGCAGGGACCCATATGGCCATTTGGAGCAAGGGAATGATATGGTCTGGCTCCCATTCTGCATGGGGTCAGAAGGAACATCTTGGTGTGGATTGAGATGCAGTTTGAAATCTTCAAAACAGAAGATGCTGGTGGTGACAGCTAAGATTTATCAGGAGAGAAATTCTTCATTTTTAGCAGCAACCACGTATTAGATAATAATAGTTAATGTTCATTGGGGTATATTATGTGGTGGGCAGTGTGCTTTATAAAGTGAAGTAGATTACTTCTATTACGCCCATTTCACAGATGAGGAAACAGATTCAGCAAGATGGTATTGCTAACTCTAGGTTTCCCAGCCAGCAAGTGGAGAAAGAAGGGATTGGAACCTGGGTTTTTCTGACCCAGCACCCAACCTCTTCATCATCATACTCCTCTCAGGACGTGAGGCAGCTCTGTGTGTCTGTTCTGGAGATACTCTGGGGCTCCCAGGCCCAACATGCCTATCTGGTATGAAGGCCAAAATGGAACAGAGTGCCCAGGAGGCTCACCTGGGGCTACCAGGCTTTCCTGGCTATGATTTTTTTGAATGTAGGTATACGAGATACAGTTACTGTTATGTATTGACTCATTTAAGCCTCATAACAGCTCTATGAAATGGGTGCTACTTCTATCCTCATTTACAGACAAAAGAAGTGAGGCCCAGTAGGGTCAGTGTCACAGCTAGGAAGTGGTAGACTCAGGATTGGCACCAGGACCACCTGTCCAAATCCCACACTAAGACATGTGCCAGCTGTGTATGCACAGGGCTCATGCTCCTGGCTCCTCATGAGGCCAGGGGGGAAAAGCTGAACCCATCTCAGCCTTAAGGCTCCAGAAATAGGCAGGAGGGCTGCTGCTATGACCAGAATTATCCATTCGTGTCCAAGGGCCAGTGGGGGCAATGTGGGGGGAAGACGAGATTTCCTGGTTAATTAAAGGCTCTGCTGGGTGAATGCCAGCCATTTCCTTAGAAGAGGAGCCGAGAGATCCCTGGGGCTCCCTCATCAGGAAGGGAGTCTTGCTGAGTGCTCTCAAACAAAAATAAAAACAGGCTTCGTACTATAGCAGGTGGCAAACTTCAGAAAATTGTCCCCTGGAGAGGAGCGGATGCAGGTGGAACCTCTAACGAAGCTCCAGAAGAGCTCCTGACACTCTGTCGAAGGTGGCAATAAGCCAAATCGGGGACCCAACAAGGTGCTGGGAGCCACCCCCTCCTCCCCGAGTACCCTTAGGGCTTATGGGCCAAGGACCGCACATGTCTCAGGATGGCGTTTCCTTCGTGCCATCTCCAAAAGCCATCCCTGCAGTGAACGATGCCAGCCTGAGCGCCGACACTAAGCAGGTTATGCGATTAATGCCGCTGTTCAGTCAGCAGACAAATTAATCTCCTTAAGTGGTTTAGTGGAGGGTGGAGATGCGTGGGTCTGAAGGTGGGAGGTCTCCGCTGGCCATAGCAGGCGTGGGACACAGGCTGGGAAGGCCGCACCCAGATAGCTGCTTGGCTTCTCCCGGCTCGCTGTGTCCCTCCAACACTGGCCTGCCCTCCAGTCTCCTCTCCAGGCTGCCCTGGTGCCTGGCACACAGCAGGCGCTCAAAGTGCTGGCTGTGAGCTCCAAGAGCCTGAATCTGGTCTTACCCGCTGCACGCAGCTCAGGAACTGTCCTATCCATCTTGATAGCTCTGAGCCTGTCAGTGGGCCTGGCACACCATCGACGCTTGTGACTTAAGGAGGGAAGGAATATGCAGCATGTGACAAGTGCCTATTTGGAGCCCTGGGTTGGATATTTTGAGGGCCTCCATGAAGGACAGGGTTGCTGAGGAGTTGAGTTAGGAGTGGAATAGAGGGGCGCCTGGGTGGCTCAATCAGTTAGGTGTCTGCCTTCGGCTCAGGTCAGATCCTGGGGTCCTGGGATGGAGCCCCTCATCAAGCTCCCTGCTCGGGGGCAGGGGAGCCTGCTTTGCCATTTTCCTCCACCACTCCTCCTTGCTTGTGCTCTCCTGCTGACCCTTACTCACTCTCTCTCAAATAAATTTTAAAAATCTTAACCAAAAAAGAGTGGAATGGAGTAGGCCTAGTGGGAGTGCTAGTAGTGAAATCCTCTCTTCTTCCTCTTGACCCTCCCAAGGGTCCCGGGGCTGTTATTTTGCCCCAGATGTGTAGGAATCGGTCTCAAAGGCATCACCACAGTGATGGGAATGACCATTGCAGTAAGGATAGTGGTACTAAATTTCATTGTCTTTTCCTGCATCAGCCTTTGTACTAAGGACTCTCTAGAATGTCTTGTTGGGTCCTCCTGACAGCCCCACAGGGTAGGTGTTACTCTCTCCATCCTCCAGACAAGGAACCCAAGGGCCAGAGAGCTGAAATCCATGTCCCAGTTGTCATGAAGCAGTAAGTCATGGAGCTGAGGTGTGAATCCAGGCACTTTGGCTTCCAAATCTGGGATGTTAAATACAGAATCCTACGTACCCCAAAGCAAGGCAGGACCTTGCTGTCGAATTCAGAGGTGGTATTTGGCAGGACCACCTAAGGACAAAGGGTGGATCAAAGTGTGTGTTGCAAAGACTGTCCTGATTTCTGAACCCTGCCTTGCCATCCCTCCTTTTCCCCCTTCTTCCTCCAGCTATGAATACAGCCCAGAGGTGCAGCCTGAAAGTGGCCTGTGTCTCAGCAGCTGTGTCAGATGAATCGGTGGCTGGGGACAGTGGTGTGTATGAGGCTTCCGTGCAGAGGTGGGTCCATAGGAGTCCTGGCTCTCTCTGGGACGTCTGAGAATGCAGAGCCCCGGGCCCCCTCAGGAGTGTGGGAGGGGTCCATAGGAGGACATAGCCAGGTGACCCCATCTTCCCCTTGGGAACCCTGTTTGAGGTGTGTTGGAGATGCAGACAGCACTGTTGTTCCCCCTGGGGCTAGGGGCATGGCATGTGTGCAGGGATGCTGGTTCCATGATTGCCACGAAGGACATCTGGCTAGGGGTGCAAGTCCTAAAGAAAGAGCAGCCCCTCTCAGAGAGGAATCCCGAGCAGTTGTGGGAAGGCAGGTGTCTGCCGGGAGTCTGAGCAGACCCAAACCTTCCTCCTTGAGGACCCAACTGCACCCTGCCAGAGAGAAGCCCGTTTCTGGAAAGTGGCTTTGGCCCTGGGTAACTGCTGGGAAGCCTGACCCTCCTCCCCTTGTTGCCTTCCAGACTGGGTGCTTCCGAAGCCGCTGCTTTTGACAGTGATGAATCAGAAGCAGTGGGTACCACCCGGGTTCAGATTGCCTTGAAGTAAGTGACGGGGAGCACGAGCGCAGAGGGGTGGTCGGCAGCATCTCCCCAGCTTTGACCTTCACGGCTGCCCCGGGACCTGCCAACAGTGTGGGCTCCCAACTAAAGGGGCCACCCTCTCCCTCCCTTTCAACTCCACATTTTACAAAGAGAAAAATGAGGTCTTGAAGACCTCCTAATTTTCCTGAACTCACTGAGCTGGCCAGTGGCAGAGCCAGAGCGTAAGACCCGCATCTTGATCTGTTTGGCCACTGTAGCTGTGGCTTTTCGTGTTACCATCATCCCACTGTGGTTTCGACCCTCCGGAGGCTACAGCCCAGATTGGCTGTTCTTGTTGCTTTCTCTTGAGGCAGGAGGGCCTCAATACTATTTTCACTGGAAATTAATTGCTGACATTTAAATATCAAGAAATTTCACACGAAATCTTCTGGCTTCTCTTTAAAAATTCAGACTGACGGCTCTGCATCTCCATCCCTGCATGGCAGCAAAGCCCTGGCCCTATGCTCTCGAGCTCACCAGAGTCCCCAGAGCAGCCAGCAGCCCCATCTGTGATCATTAAGAAACAGAGAAATGTGTCACTCATAGGTGCTCCATCTGCCCCTTTCCATTTCAGGTATGAGGAGAAGAATAAGCAATTTGCAATATTAATCATCCAGCTCAGTAACCTTTCTGCTCTGTTGCTGCAACAGGACCAGAAAGTGTGAGTACGTTGCTGACAGGGTATAGATTACCCTCTCAGCCTCTGTGGCCGTCCCCGGGAGTACTCTCCTGCTCTGCCCTGCTCCAACAATGGGCCCTGTGTGTCTTTAATATATATGACCGTAATGCAAAGTGTCAGTACTGTGAACGCGGATACAGGCATAATGGTAAACTCACTGACTATAAAGAGAAGCATCTAAACAGCTTCAGTTCCTTCACAAGTATGTCATAAGCACCTGTGCTGTGCCGGCACTAAGAATGGGGTAGTGAGCAAATCCTTGCCCTTGTGAGCTTGAAGCCTCATGAAAAAGAAGGTCACGGCCCCTTTTATCTGCTCTAAGCTCAAGTATGCCACACAGAAAGAGATAGGTCTGCTGTTCTCGAGAGTCATTGCCTGCCACTGTGCTTCTGTGGAAGGGTGTGAGGGGTATTAGCTTACAGTGGACGATCCAGCAAACACCTGCACTGTTGGCTTATTGGCTCTTCCCATTGCAGACCGGGTTTATGTTTCATTGCATTTCATCTGCCTACATGCTCCTTCTTTAACTAGACAGCACACTCAGGGCAGCAACAGGAGCTCCTGTTTCTGTGGTCTGTACCCAGCCAGCATCTGGAGCTGCCACATGTGGGAAGGGGAAAGGCAGGAGGAAAGCACGTCAAGCAGAAGGAAGACAAGATTGGACAGTAGAGTTGTTGTCAGCCTTTTGCTCTTACAGTGCCAGAATGAATAAGCTTCTCCATATGTCACTGGTCTTTGTTCAGGGGTACCCGTGGGAGAGCACCTAGAGGGGAGCTGAATGGGTCACCGGGTCAGGGCATCTATAATTTTGTCAGGACTGCCACATTCCCCTCCACCGGAGCTGTAGCATTTTGCCTTCTGACCGTCAGTGTGTAAGGATTCCTGAGTGTTAACAAGCAGACTTGCCGATCCTTCTGTTCATGGAAGTTTGCACATGGTTGGCCTCCGGCTCCACCCACTTTGAGGTTCTAGGGATTGGGGGATTCAGAAGAAAGAGCAATTCGTTATCCTTGGGGCCCTTTCTGCTTCCTTTACAAATACCTGCATAGCCACTGGAGAACATACAGACTCCCCCACTGTTGTTTTCTTAGGGATTTGTGGCAACTGCTGAGCCCAGCACATCAGCCCACACTTGGGCTGACCTATAGGCTCTCCTCTGTCACCCTCTAGGAACATTCGTGTAGCTGTCCTTCCCTGCTCCGAAAGCACCACCTGCCTGTTTCGGACCCGGCCCCTGGACGCCTCAGACACCCTCGTGTTCAATGAGATGTTCTGGGTGTCCATGTCTTATCCAGCCCTTCACCAGAAGACCTTAAGAGTCGACGTGTGTACCACCGACCGGAGCCATCTGGAGGAGTGCCTGGTGAGGGCCATGCCTGTCTGTCTGTCCATCTGGGCTGCCTTCTGTCCTTCTGGGGATGGGCGCACGTTGCAGTATAGGGAGAAGGCTTGGAGAAAACGCAGGCTGTAATGTAAGTGAAGCTCATCCGGGTTCCAAGCAGGGACTTGTGCAGGTGAACGGCATTCTTGCACTTACTGGGAAGGGGGCAAGGAAGCCGGAAGCTCCTTGCTGAGTTGACCGATTGCCAGGCCACATCCCTTGTGCCTGACACTGCATTGGCCTCGGACTCCATCTCAGTCTCCTTCTCTATAAAATCCAGCTAACACTGGCTACCTCACGGATGGTTCTCTGGGGATTAAGTGAGGATTAAAGCAGTGTTTCTGGAACTGAACATGCACACAGGTTACCCAGGGCTCTGGTTAAAATGCGGATTCTGATTCAGCAAGTTTGGTTGAGGGCAGGGGAGTGGGGAAGACACCAGGGGATCCTGCATTGGGGAAGCTCCTAAGTGCTGCTGATTGCTGCTGGTCCTCATAGCAAGGATGAAAATAGTAATGTGTCTGCACATACCAGATGCTCACTGGCTGTCATTCTCCACCCCCATCCCCCTCAGCTGGGGTCAGAACAACATCATTGCCATTTATGTGGTTGGTATTATTATTGGCCATAATGCGATAGGATCCATAGATTGAATGCACGTTATGTGGTGAGCACTAAGCTAAGCTCTCTCCATGTAGTTTGTCTACCCGCACTATAATCTTATAAAATAGGTACTCTAATGCTAGTGAGGAAATCAAGGCACAGAGAGGTAAAAGAACTTTCTCAGGGTCACACTGTCAGGAAGAGGCAGGAACATTTAGAACCGAGGCAGGTCTACTTGTACAGCCCACCCACATCAGCCCTGTTGTGTTTTCACCAGCATGGTGCTCTCCAGACCCCCAGGTAGGATAGTGGCTGAAGACTGTTGAGCATGAGAGACACTGGATGTTAGAGCAGAAAGCTTTTCCAAACCCAGGCTTTTCTGGTGAAGCATTTCCTCAGCTCTGGGAATTCCTCAATGAGAAGAGAATCCTATTTTCTTCTCCTAATTGGATGTCTTTTATTCCTCCTTCCTAATTGAAGTCTGGCCATTGCTGGTTGCCATGGCAGCAGCCAAAGCGCTCATCCCACTGTGGCTTGTCTCTGTCTGTGGCCAATGGGAAATCTACTTTCCCGTATCCTGTGGGGATGTAGAGTGTTGGGTTGCCGTGGTTTGGTGGCTAGAGGAGCAGGCGAGGAAGCAGAACATGAGGAGAAAGGCTGTGTGCTCCCATGTGGTCTCCCTACACTGCTGGGTTTGGGGAAATCCCTGGTCTGTTTTGCACTGCTTAATCACCCAGGATGGTCCCCATCCTGACCAGCATCTGGGTCTAGTACCACGCTAGGAACTCTGCATACAGTATCTCACTTAAGCCTCCCTAGTAGCCTGAGGAAGAAGCCTTAGGATTGCCTCCATCTGCAGATAAAGGATCAAGACTCCAGAAGCCTAAGTAACCTGCCCAGGCCATCCATCACATGGAGAAGCCTGCTTCCTGATCCCAGCTTCCTTCCACACAGCCATCGTACTGTCCTACCTCTCAGGGGGTTACTATGTCCCCCTGGCCCCAGACCTGGATTGTGGGCTTGGATGTATATGTGGCCTGCTTTCTCCAATATCTCGGGCAACAGTTCTACCAAATGCTTTAGCATGGCATAATGGGTCACAGGCTTTCCAGCTGGGCCCTGGTTGTCCACTCCCCAGCTGTTAGACTCAGGGCCACTCAGTGCAGGTTCTGTAGAGAAAGCCCACTTCCTGGGCCCCAATGCTATCTCATAGGTAACCATTACAACAAAGAGGCTCCCCTGCCCCTTTTCACCTTGCCACCCCCACTTGGGAAAACCCCAGCCCTGTCAAAGTGAACTCTCCGTCCATGCACTTGGAGGAAAACACAGCCATGCTATATGGTTTCATTTTAAAATTGTGGCCATAGGGGTGCCTGGGTGGCTCAGTTGGTGAAACATCCTCTTGATTTTGGTTCAGGTCATGGTCTCATGGTCATGAGATTGAAAGCCCCAGAAGCCCAGTGTCAGGCTCCGCACTCAGCATGGAGTCTGCTGGAGATTCTCTCCCTCTGCTCCTCCCCCTACACGCAAGCATGCATCTGTTCTCTCTCACAAATAAATAAATCTTTTAAAAAATAAAACTGTGGTCATAAACCTCACATGAGCCTTAATGCTACTCAGCCCTGCTACTGCATCTCCCTAGACCCATGTGCCTTCCCCTTGTCCCAGGGGCGAATTCTTGAATTTTTTTTTTTAAGATTTTGCTTATTTATTTGACAAAAGAGCATGCACAAGCAGGGGGAGTGGTAGGGAGAGGGAGAGGGAGAAGCAGGCTCCTCCCTGAGCAGGGAGTCTGATGTATGGTTACATCCCAGGACCCGGGATCTTGACCAGAACAGACATCTGATGCTTAACAGACTAAACCCCCTAGGTGCCCCCCAGGGGCAAATTCTTACTCTCTCCTCTGTCCTCAGCTCCTGCCCTACTCCCAAGCTCCCCCTGCTGAGGCCCTTGCTTCAGGCGGTTCCTGCCATTTCTCCTGGCTCTCCTGTTGGCCCCTCCCCGCTCCCACCTCTCAAGGACATTATACCACCAATTGTTGGAGCTCCATCCTCTCTTTAGTCTTCTCCCCTCCCCTGGATCTGGCCTGTCAGTATACCAACATGCTGTGAATCCCCCAATGCTTAGAAACCCAAAAAGCAAAAAAAAAAAAAAAAGTGTTTCACCCATGTCTCCCTCTAGCTACTACCTTGTTTCTTTCCTTTATAGCAAAATGTGAAAAGGGTGTTCATGTTCTTTCTGTAAACCAATTCACATGGGATTTTGTCCTCACCATTCCACTAGAAATGTGCTCAGCGAGGTCATCAGTGCCACTTCTCCATCGTCATCTCCCTTGACTGGGTTAACGGTGTTTGGTTCAGTTCCTCAGCGAGTCTTCCTCGGCATCCTCTGCCCTGACTTGGCTTCCTGGTCACCTTGCTCTCCTTGTCCTTCGCTTGTCACTCACTCTTCTGTCTCCTTCACTGATTCTTCTCAGTTCTGTTGATTGCTATATGTCAGAAGGCCCCAGCGCCTCTCCCTTTTGCATTTGCATCCACTGCCCTGGTGATTGAGACCTTGGTCCTCTGGCTTCAAACACCAGGCCAGATGTATGGCTCCAGCCTGAGCCTCTCCACTCACAGCTGCCTTACACCTCTGCTGTCTGTTCCACATCTTCTCTTGCCTGTCCAAGAAGCCTCTCAGATGAACTTGTTCACAAGCACACTCCTGATCTTTCCTCCAGTGTCTCAGTTGACGGCAGCTCCATCCTTTCACTGCACCAGGCCAAAGATCCCAGGGCCATCTTTGACCTCTCTCTGTCTCTCCACCCAACAGCCAGTCCTTTAGGAACTTCTGGCAGGGATGCATGGGTAGCTCAGTGGTTGAACACTGCCTTCCATCAGGTCATGATCCTGGGGTCCTGGGATCGAGTACTGCATCCAGCTCCCCACAGGGAGCATGCTTCTCCCTCTGCCTGTGTCTCTGCCTTTCTGTGTCTTTTATGAGTAAATAATAAAATATTTAAAAAAAGAAAGGAACTCCTGGCAGCTCCATCTTCAGAAGAGGCCCGCACCCCAGCTGGTTACCACAGCACTGGCCCCACTGACATTTGTCACCTGGATTGTGCAGCAGTCTCTACTGGGTCTCCCTGCACCTGTCCTTTCATCTCTTCTCAACACAGTAGCCAGAGTGATGCTATTAAATTGCAAATCTGTGCGTGTGACCCCTCTACCTAAAACCTTAGAGTAGCTTCTGTCTCCACCTAAAGTTAATTCCTGGGCCCCTCGCCTGCCACCCAAGGCCCTTGGGGATTTGCCCCTTGTCGTCCCAAAATGAAATCTTGGGCCTCCTTGTGCCCCTTGGATACATCAGCATACTACCATACTTCCAGCTGTGCCCTCTGACCGGATTCTGTTCCTCCCATATACTGATGGGCAAGGCTCGCTCCCCCGCTTCATCCTGGGCTTGCCCAAATGTCACCTTCTCCGTGCAGTCTTCCTTCTACCCTATTTCAAATCACATCCCGCCCCTCCCCTCTCTCAGAACCCATCATCTCCTCTCCCTGCATTGTTTTTCTCCTGCAGCACGTTCCCCCACCTAGCATTTGTCTATATCACAGATTTTAGGGGATACATGATTTTCATATTTTATCAAATAACTAAAATCAAGATGCAATTTATAGTAGGTGACAAGTCACGTACTATAACTGGTAACTGTTTTTCTTTCTTAGGGTGCATAAAATAGTGAATTGTATAATTGATGACATCTTCGATTCTGTGAAACACAATATAGCATTTACTTAGTGATTTGTTTATCTGACTCCCTGAGACTGGAACGTAAGCTCACAAGGGCAGACATTTTTATTCTGCTGTATCCCCAGCACCCAAAACAGTGCCTGGTTCATAGAGGCTACATAGCACGTATGTATGTATCAAATAGGTAAATGCATTCCCTCAAAGTGCATCATTTACCAAAGTGGACCATATTCTCACCTATGAGCCAGCCTAAAGTAGACCGTGTATCTTGCTGAAATTAATAATAATCTGGTGGCAGTGTTATACCTCAAAGTGGTCATTATATTCGTTCCCCCTTGCCCCTCACACATGGCCTGGCATGTTCTGAACTGTAATATCTGATGCATTTGTCTGTCTTCCTGAGAAACTCTGAGTCCCTTGAGGGCAGAAGCCTGTCTTACATGTTTCTGTGGCCCCAGAGTCTACAAAGTGCTCAGGGGATATTTATTAAATGAATAAATGAGTAATATATACATATTTGTATATATTTAAATTTATTACAAGTGCCTAAAATGCACCAGGCATTCAATACCTGAATTGACTGTAGTCCTGCAGGTAGGAATTTGTGTTCTCCACTTACTCACCACTGTTGTAGAAATTAACCTTTAGCCACACAATGGGTTTACACAGTCTGTAGCACACCCTGGTCCATCCTGATAGAAGGAAAAACTGGGGAAAAGGATCCCAGGTGGATTGGAGAGCCCTCTCCTCATCCCCAGTGCCACTCAAGCCACCACTTGACTACTGGCCCACTTCACAAATGGGCCTGTGGCATTTCTGCTACCCATTGGCACAGCAACTGCTGTGTTTGGGGATGGTGAATCAACTAAACCCCAGACTTGATCAGGGCTCTTCAAAAGAGAACATGTTGAAACAAAAAAACCCTCTGAGGAATGATTAGAATTATTTTATCATCCTTACCACTAAGGATGTATGTCACTGGAAATAAATCCTCTCTCTAGAAGGTTATATTCAGATTGGCTAATTTGATGTAGTAGTTTATTTTCATCTTAAGGCACCCATTTACACAATTCAGAGAAAAACTGTATATAAAGATTAACTGAAGAGAGATCTTGCTGTCCCTGCCCTTGCACCCAATACTACCACCTACCCTATATAGCTAACCACTTTGATTAGTGTTATCTTTATCTTTCCATTATTTCTCATTGCACATATGTTCATGCGATAATGTTCACTCTCCCTTGCACCTCAAATATGTTGCAAAATATATGTATGTATCTAGAGAGAATATATATATTCTTATCCCTCTTTCCATTTCTTTTTTTTTTTTTAAGATTTTTTATTTATTCATTTGAGAAAGAGAGCAGAGCAGGGGGGAGGGTCAGAGGGAGAAGGAGAAGCAGGCTCTCCACCGACCAGGGAACCTGACATGAGGCTCCATCCCAGGACCCTGGGACCACCACCGAAGCCAAAGGCAGACACTTAACTGACTGAGCCACCCAGGTGCCTTTTCCATTTCTTATACAAAATGTAGCGTACTGCATATTCCATTCTGCACTGTTGTGTTTTTTTTCCCTTAACAAAACAGCCTGAAAATATCTCCACATCAGCATCTAGAGATCTTCCTCATTTTTTGTACATAGCTATATAATATCCCATTGTGTAAAGATATTATAGTTTATTCCTCCAACCCCCTGTTGCCAGAGCTTTGACCTGTTCACAATCTTCTTCCTTGACACTGGTCTTAGTGATGATTTTTTGGATCTGACTCCAAAAGCACAGGCAACAAGAGCAAAAATAAGTAAGATTACATCAAACTAAAAAGCTTCTGCACAGCAGAGCAAATCAACAAATGAAAAGGCATCCTACCAAATAAGAGAAAATATTTGCAAGTCATATATCTGATAAAGGGTTAATATCCAAAATGTAGAAAGAACTCCTATAACTCCATAGTAAAAAAGCAAACAATCCAGCTTAAAAATGTGCAGAGGATCTAAATAGTCATTTTTCCTAAGAAGACATACAGAAGGCCAACTGGTACAATAAAATGATGCTCAACATCACTAATCAGAGAAATACAAATCAAATCTACCTCATACTTCTTAGAATGGCTATTATCAAAGAGATAAGAAATAGATGTTTGCAAGGATATGGAAAAAAGAAAATCCTTGTGCACTGTTGATGGGCTGCTATGGAAAACAGTATGCAGATTCCTCAAAAAATTAAAATGGAATTACGATATGATCTACCAGTCTCGCAACTGATCAATATCAAGATCAATATCCAAGATCTTGAAGAGATACTTGTCCACCATGTTCATAACAGCCTTTTTTCATAATAGTCAAGAGACAAAGGCAACCCAAATGTGTGCCGGTAGATAAATGGATTTAAAAATGCGGTCTCTGATGCACCTGGGTCACTCAGGTAAGTGTCCCATCTCTTGGTTTTGGCTCAGGTCATGATCTCAGAGTTATGAGATCGAGCCCTACGTGTGGAGCCTGGTTAAGATTCTCTCCTTCTGGGATGCCTGGGTGGCTCAGCAGTTGGGTACCTCCCTTCGGCCCAGGGCATGATCCTGGAGTCCCGGGATTGAGTCTCACATCGGGCTTCCTGCATGGAGCCTGCTTCTCCCTCTGCCTGTGTCTCTGCCTCTCTCTCTCTCTCTCTGTCTCTCATGAATAAATAAATAAAATCTTAAAAAAAAAAAAAAGATTCTCTCCCTCTGCCCTCCGACTCACTTGTGCATGCTCTCTCTCTAAAAAAAAAAAAAATGATCTCTGTGTATGATGGAATATTATTCAGCCTTAAAAAGGAAAGCAGTCCTCTCACATGTTGTAACACAAATGAACCTTAAGAATATTATGTTAAGTGAAATAAGCCAGTCACAAAAAGACAAATACTGGGTGATTCCACTTATGTAAGTTTTCAGAAGTAGTCAAATTCATAGAAACAGAAAGTAAAGTGTAACTAAGGACCAGGGAAAAAGAAAAGGGAAGTTGCTCAATGGGTATAGAGTTTCAGATTTGCAAGATGAAAAAGTGCTGGAGGTCTGTTTCATAACAATGTAAATGATAACTCTATTGAACTAGATACTTAAAAGTAAGATGGCAAAGTTCATGTGACAACATGGATGAACCTTGAAAACATTATATTAAGTGAAATAAGCCAGAGAGAGAAAAACAAATACTGTATGATCTCATTTCCACATGAAATCTAAAAAAACAAATTCATAGAAACAAAAAACAGATTTGTCATTACCTGGGGTGGAGAGAGGTAGGAGAAATGGGTGAAGGGAGTCACCAGGTACAATTTCCAGTTATAAGGGAAATAAGTTCTAGCCATGTAACATAATATGGGGACCATAGTTAACAACACTGTATTGCATATTTAAAAGTTGCTAGGAGAGTAGATCTTAAAGCTCTCGTGGTAAGAAAAAAATTGTAGGGCAGCACAGGTGGCTCAGCAGTTTAGAGCCTGCCTTCAGCCCGGGGCGTGATCCTGGAGTCCCAGGATTGAGTCCCACATCAGGCTCCCTGCATGGAGCCTGCTTCTCCCTCTGCCTGTGTCTCTGTCTCTCTCTCTCTGTGTCTCTCATGAATAAATACATAAAAACTTTTTTAAAAAATTGTAACCATAAGATAACGAATGTTAACTAAACTTGCCGTGGTGATCATTTAACAATAAATACTATACCAACTCTTTATTTATTTTTTAAGTAAGCTCTACACCCAACCTGAGGCTTGAACTCATGACTCTCAGATCAAGAGTTGCATGCTCTACTAACTGAGCCAGCCTGGCACCCCGCAAAATCCTTATATCGTACATCTTAAACTAGTACAACGTTACATGTCAGTTATATTTCAGTAAAACTTGGGGACAGGATGGTAAATTTTGTTTTTTATCATAATAAAAAAAATACATGCAATAGGTGTTCAATAAAGATTTGGTGTATGAGTAAACCAATGAATAAGTTAGTGAATGAGTAAGTTATTGGAAATGATTAACAACTAATCCTTTCCTCTTCGTGGAAGCTCCTATACCCTCTGGGGATAGTTTTCCTACTTTTCCCAGGAGCCAAATTCCCCAGAACACCTTGTCAGTCTGTCTTATACTCTTGCCTTTTCCCATCCTCAACAGGGAGGTGCCCAGATAAGCCTGGCTGAGGTCTGTCGGTCTGGGGAGAGGTCGACTCGCTGGTACAACCTCCTAAGCTACAAATACTTGAAGAAACAGAGCAGGGAGACCAAACCAATGGGAGCCAAGGTCCCCACCCCAGGGCCTGAAAGCACGGTGAGCAGGGTCTTGGGTTGGCTCTACCCTTCTATGTCTGCAGCAGCTGGATGGATGGAAGGAAAAGCCTCTCCCAGAATTGGAGAGGGCTGGGCATCAGAGGTGGGGGGAGCAGCAAAGGGTATTGGAACAGAGAGAGAGGAGGGCAGGATAGGAGAGGCCTCTGCTAAGGGGCAGGCTGCCCCCCCATCTGCAACTTTGCCCCTTCCACATCTGTGCTCTCTCCCCTTCTGCACTTTGCTTGACATAATATAACTCACCTGACAGAAACCTTAATTTATGTGTTGTTGTTGTTTTTTTTAATGAAGTGGAGAAGAAAGGAGGAACCTATGGAAGAAAGAAACTTAACTTTTATTGAGATGCTGCTATTTGCATAGTGGTCAGTAGTAAAGACTTGCTCTAAAAGGCAGCAGAAAGTCACAGGAAGGACAGTCAGAAGACTGGGTATTTGTTGGGTGACGGTTCAGTCATTTCACTTCTGTGAGCCTCTATTTTTTTCATGTCTAATCTGAGTCTTGGGGGGTCATTAGGAAGATTTGAAGGAGAACATGTAAAGAAGAGTCAGTACGTGGTTACTTTGTATAGTCATTGCCCAGAATTTCAATAGAGGGGAGAGGCTAGGTGGTACAGGTGAGGATAAGGGTAAGGATTAAATCTGTTTCCTCCTCCCTACTCCCACCTGCTTTTTCATCATCCTCATCATTTTCTGCACTTCCTTTTGTGTCAGGCACTGTCCTGCTTATCATATGCCATTTACCAAGACTCAAAAAGGTTACCTAAGGACATCCAATTAGCAACACACAAAGCTAGGTCTCCGTCACTCCAAAAAGGAGTCAGTGAGCTGGCAAAGGTCTTGAAAACATCCTCTGGTTTCTAGAGCTTGTCCTTGGGTAAGTGATGTGAACCCTAGGCACATTAGTTTCTTTGTTCCCATTTCTCAAGGGAATAAATCATAAGGACTACCTATCAGAATAGTTGTTAAGATAAAATAAGATGCTACACATAAGCTATCTATCAAGGCCTGACGTATACCAGGCCTTTGATTGGTTTTTGTTCCCTCTTCACCAAAAGATTTCAAGGATTTTCCAGGCTTGGGCCCACAGTACCAGGGTATTTGCAAATTAACTATGTGCTCAGAAAACTACAAGATCAGTTTTTGCTTTACTATTATCTGCCATTTACTGAGTGCTAATTATGTGCTCAGTGTTCTTCTTTATACCTTATATATATATATTCTTATTTAATTTTCATAACAACCCTTTGTAGTAGTTATTAGAAACTACTGTAGAGGAAACTGAGTCTCGGAGAGGTTAATTTCTTCAAGTCACACAGGCTTCCTCACTGTAGACACCATTCGGTATAGATGTTCTTCCTCCAGAAAGTCTTCCCTGAATGCAACCTCCAAGCTGACTTTGCCATTGTTCCTTTATTCCTAAACATCACATTGTTTTGTTATTGACAGTTCATGTGATGGTCTCCCCAACTACACCATAATCTCTTTACAGCCAGAGATCTTAATTCTGCCTCACTCAACTACTAAACTTGACTGTCTTCCAAAAGTCTGTCCATGCATATAGGGGTTATTCTCAGAACTGCCAGTTAGATGAACTAAGTGCTGTATTTCCAGTTTATAAGTGACCTGGGGGCAAGAGGCTTACTCACTCTGGTCTTCAGTTTTACTCTCAGTTCATGGGGAGGATCACACTCTAAGCTCTGATTCTTGCCAGGTAAGGTGGTCCTGGTGGTATGCCAATGAACCCCTGGGCCTTTGTCTCCACAGGATGCTGTATCTGCTCTGTTGGAACAGACAGCAGTGGAGCTGGAGAAGAGGCAGGAGGAAAGAAGCAACTCACAGACTCTGGAGGACAGCTGGTAAGCAAGGGCTCCCTTGGGTCCTCAAGAACTGATCTGGCTTGGACCTGGACACAGGAATGAGGTGCCCAAACTCCAGGGCAACCAAGAGAAGTGTTTCCCAGGGAAAACAGAACCTCTCTCCACATGGGTTCTCTACAGGTGACAAGGCAGTACAATTGACCCTTGAACAATATAGGGACTAGGGGCACCAAGCCACCACACAGAAAACACACATATAACTTTTGACTTACCCAAAACTTAACTACTAAGAGTCTACTGTTGACCAGAAGTCTTAACCAATAACATAAAATCTATTTATACGTACTTTTTATATTATATGTTTGATATACTGTATTCTTACAACAAAGTAAGCTAGAAAAAAAAGTTGAGAAAATACATGTACAGCACCGTAGGATATTTATCAAAAAAAAAAAAAAATCCACATATGAGTGGACCTGTGTGGTTCCAAGATCAACTGTACGTAGCCTGGTATGATGGTTCCCAGAATTTCTTCCCAATTTGTCATTTTGTGATCTATAAATCACTCGTGCTATTTCACATATTAGTGTCTGCATTGACTCACTGATGTTTACTTTGGTTAAAAAAAAGTTTCCTATTACTGTAAGTGGAAAGTAAGTATAATCTGCCATAAATTGAAGATGTTTCAGAAAGGAATTGCATTTGACTACTAGTAACAGAGAGGATAAATAATCAGCTCAAATAAGATAGTTTATTTCTTTGTTACTTAAAAAGAAGAATGGGAAGAAGCAATCCCAGGTTCATCTGTTAGCAACAAATGTTGCTGGGAACCCAGGCTCCTCCTCTCCTTCCTCTTCGCTCTGCTTACTAGGTGACTGCCATCACGGAGGCAGCTTTATAGCTCAGAATGGCTGCCCAATCACCAGCCATCAGGCAGCCATCAGAAAAGAGGAAAGACAAAAGATATGCCTGTATGCCTTTTAACCAAAAGTCCCACCCAGCAATTTCTGCTTGATTCTCCCTGGCCAGGCTTAGACATTTGATCTTTGATCTATCTAACTGCAAGGAAGGCTGGGAAATGAGATCTGTTAAGTTGGGTACAAAAATCAGGGTTCTATTACCAAGGAAGAGAGTGGAGGTGGACACTGGGTGGGCCATGAGCAAGTCTGCCTCAGAAGGTAACTGGAAAATTAATGAAAATACAACAAATATATTAAAACCCACCTAGACCTATTGCTTGCTAAGGCTCTAGGCCTGATGTCTTCTGTCGTTTTATAACAGGAAGATTAGTCAGTATTTCAGCAATATTAAAGACATGCCACTGCCAGAGAGACTTCTTCTTGTGTCCAAAGAACTGGAGACAGCTTTCTCTCTGTTTGCTTCAATGCTTCTTAGTCTCTTTTATCCCAAAAAAAAGAGGTCTCATCACCCATTTAGGAAACAGTGGTATAGACCAGAGTTCACACCTTAGCTTCATCATTTTTTATGTCACCTTTGGCAAAGCATTTTTAACTTCTTCTTGTAGTATGACACACTTAAATAAAATTTGCCCTAAGCACACATCTCAGTGAATTTTCAGAAGCCAAAGTATCCATGTAACCAGCATCCAAATCAAGAAGCAAATCATAAGCAGCTCTCTAGGAGTCGGCTCTGGGCTTCCTCCTGGTCCCTGCCCTCCACCCCAGGGGCAGCTGCTGTCATGCACATCATTCTAACCTGTCTAACCTTATCTGAGCCTCATCTGGAAAAGCAGGATATCACACCGACCTCATGGACTCATTGCAGAGGGCTGAAGGGAAAGCCACTGTAATGAAGGTTGAGCAGAAAGCTCATAGTGGACACTCAGTAGACGGTAGAAATTATCATTTGGAAAATGAGAAGGAACCATGCCAACTACCAGCTAGGAAGGCAGAAGGCAAATCCCATCTCAGAAATGACCACAGCCTGTGAATTTGCCATTTGGGAGGAAGTAGGGTCCGGCTTAAGTGCACATGCTCTGAATTCAGACAGCTAGGGATTTGGAGTCTTGCTCAGCCAGCTTCCTGTGGGATCCTAGGTCTGGGTGAGGCCCGAGCATCAGTGAGTTTTAAAAGCTCCCTGGATGATCCTAATGTACAGCTAGGGCTGAAAACCATGTCTCTAAACCTCCATTTCCACCTCCGTGAAACACAGATTTGATGAGTGGCCACAACACTTGGGGTATTTTGTAGACTCAATAGAATTATGCACGATAGCACTTAGCACGGACTTTGTCCCACAAGAAGCACTTAGTAACTCTTCTATATTATTCTATTACAGCCCCCAGTTATACATTTAGTCCCAGAAAGGGCCTTTCCATAATATCTTTTATTCCAGGGGTCAGCAAATGTTTTCTGGAAAGGGCCAAATAGCTCATAAATGTCTGTTTTGTGAGCCATGTGGATTCTGTGCATCTATTCATCTCTACGGTTGTGGTGTGAAAGGAGCCCTCGATGACATATGCACCAATCATCATGTCTCTGCCATTGAAACTTCACTAATGGATGCTGAAATTTGAATTTCATTTAATTTGCCCATGTCATGAAATATCATTCTTTTTTTGATATTTTTTTCAGCCATTTAAAAATAAAAAACCAAAAAAAAAAAAAAAAAGAAAGAAAAGAAAGAAAGAAAAAAAGGAAAACCACTCATAGCTTCGGCTGTCCAAAATAGGCAGCAGGCTAGATTTGCCCACAACCTCACCCCTCTTTTACTCTTCTTTTTTACTATTTTATTTCTCCATGTGTTAAAGGGTAGGGCAAGGTTCCTGAATTTTTGTATGTTAATTCGTTTGTTTTAGGGGTCTCTCTCAATTGTGTCATTTTCTCCTTTTCCCTCTTTCTCCCTCCCTGTGTCCCTATCTTTCCTGTCTCTCCTCTTCCTTTCCATCCCTTCCTACTTCGCCTTTCTCCCTCCCTCTCTCACCTCTCCCTCTCTCTTCCTCTCTGTGGCACACTGCTGCTGGGCTAGGGTGGGCTATGCAAAGGTCTGATGCCGGAAACAGGCCCAGGACCTGTCGTCCAAAACCCTGGCACAAGATCAGTGGTTTCTGCCAAATTCCAAGCTTGTGGTGAGACTTTTCAAGCCATCCCCTAGCAACTGCCTTCTGTTCTCTCTCCCTTTGTGGCTCCCTCTCTCCCCACCCCTGCCATTCAAACTTCCCTAGACACTGACTTACAAAGAGGACCGGGAATCCTAGAGCTGCTGTACTGGAGTAAATCCATCCGCAGCCCCCCTACCCCCAGACTGGAGGCTTCTTTTGGTGTTGGAATGTTAACTAGCTTTGCTGCGCCTGCTCCCCTCTGGAGTCGTGTGCAGAGGTCCGCCAAAGACTGACCCTCCCTTCTAATTTCCTCTCCGTCTCTCTCAGCACCCAAGGGCCAGCATGCCATAGTCACTCCCTCCTTTTATTTGCTTAGGTTTCTTTAGTGCATATAATCACAAGCCTGGATTATTTTAAGACCCACAAGCAAACCAAAATTCTAAGAGTATTAGAAAATAGACTATAATTCCAGACGATGCTAGGGTGAAAGTCCTGTGTTTGCCTCCTTGGGAACTTGTGTGTGTTTGTCCAGGGCAGAGGTTGAGAAATGGCATTTCTGAGTCCCAGGGCATTTGTGCTTTATATTTTAGTAGGCATTGCAGAGTAGTTCTCAAATAAGATTGAACTAGTAAATGCACCCCCCCCCAGCAGTCATTAAGAGTACCCTTAAGCCTACACCCTCTCTGATGCTCAGTATACTCTAACTAGAGTACGTAATCAAGAATACATACATGTTTCATCTTAGCAGATACTGCTAAACTGATTTCAGAGTGTAAATTGGCTGCTCTGATATACACTCCCTGCAGGGAAATGCCTATTTCCCATGCCTTCACCAGCACTTATTTGCCACTCCAATGAGTAAAAAGATGTTGTCTACTATAATCATTTTCCTCCTGACAATTGAGATTTTTTTTCCTTTCTGGAAATATTTACATCAGACACATGGTCAAAAAGAAAAGATTTCCCTCATGGTTAAGCACCGAGTGGAGTTGGACAGCCTTGTTTGGTAACCTGGCTGCACCACTTAGTGGTCTGTGATGCTGGACAAGGCCTATCAACTTTCTGATCCTCAGCTTTCCAATCTATACAATGGAAACAATAATCGCCTTCAGTGTTGTTATAAGGCCTTAGCATAGGACGGGTGCTTGTTAAGCCTTCAATAAATGCCGACTGATGTGGCATCTGTCAGATTCTCAGGGAGGTGCTTATTGTGTGTTCTCATGTTGAGTGACCCTTTTCTGAGTAGATCAAGAAGCTGTGGGGGCAAAAGAGAAAAGTAAGGAGGGTCCATTAGCACCAGTCCCCATCTAAAAGCAGGGGAGGTTTTAGTCATGGGGCTGGAGCTGGTGATCCAAAGTCTTTCCTCCCCATCAGGAAAAGCCCAAGGGAGGTTTTATGTTTGTCCAGAGTCTCACTGAGCCACCTAAGGGGATGTCAGATTCTTTTGGCTGGAATTCCTTCCGCTCAGTATGGCAACACTGTCTCCTGCTGATCAGATGCCTGGCAGCTCTGTATGTCTTTGAGAAGATGGGATTAAAGATAAATTAGTAATTAACAAATGCAGTCCATTTGTCACAACAACTCCTCCCAACCCTGGAGTCTGAAGGGAAATAATAATTATGAAAAGTGTCACCAAAAATAAACTCTCTTCAACAAACGGTTCTGGAAAACCATTAGATATCCATATAGGAAAAAATAATCTCTGAGCATCATGTACAAAAAGTAATCTTAAATGGATCATACAGTGAAACATAAATGGTAAAACTATAAGCCTACTAAAAGAAAACATAGGAGAAATTCTTTGCAACTTTGGGGTAGGCAGAGATTTCTTAGATAAGACAAAACAGCACAAACCATAAAAGAAAAAAAATGATAGATTGGACTTTATCACAATCAAAAGCTTCTGTTCTTTGGAAGACACTATTTAGAAAATGAAAAGACAAGCCACAGACTTGGAGCAAATATGTGCAAAGGATTCATATCCAGAAGATGTCACGAAATCTGACATCTCAATAATAAAATGACAACCCAGTTTTTAAACAGGCTAAATAGTCTAACAGACACTTTGCAAAAAAAAAATATATCAATGGTCAGTAAATGCAGGAAAGTGCAAATTAAAACCACAATGAGATGCAAATATGCCCCCAGCAGGATGACCAAATTTGAAAGTCTGATAGTACCAAGTATAGATGAGGAACTGGAATTCACATAATATTACTGGTGGAAATGTCAAATGGCACAACCACCTTGAAAAACGTTTGTTTTTCTTTTTTTTTTTTTAAGATTTTATTTAGTTATTTGAGAGAGAGCAAGCAAGCAAGAGAGAGAACATGAACCAGGGAGTAGAGGGAAGAGAGACACAGGAAGAGGGAGGTTCCTCTAGAACCTAGCAGGTTCTCCACTGAGTGAAGAGCAGATGCTTAACCAGTTGAGCCCCCTAGGTGCTCCAGTTTGTCAGTTTCTTAAAAGGATGAAACCATACTTACCATAGGACCCTGCTTTGCTCCTAGGTGTATATCTGTTATGGTCTGAATTGTACTCACCCACTCACCCAAATTTATATACTGAAGCTGTGACCCTCATAAACAGAATGTGACTGTAGAGATAGGCCCTTTAAAGAGATGAGTAAGGGATCCCTGGGTGGCGCAGCGGTTTGGCGCCTGCCTTTGGCCCAGGGCGCGATCCTGGAGACCCGGGATCGAATCCCACGTCGGGCTCCCGGTGCATGGAGCCTGCTTCTCCCTCTGCCTCTCTCTCTCTCTCTCTCTCTCTCTCTCTCTGTGACTATCATAAATAAATAAAAATTTAAAAAAATAAATAAATAAAGAGATGAGTAAGTTAACATGAGGCCATAAAAATTTGGGTGAATCCTAATCTGATATGACTGGTATCTCTGTAAAAGGAAGGATGTGCACACAGAGGGAAGACCTTTTGAGGGCACAGCAAAAAGGTGGGCACATGCAAGCCACAGAAAGGCCTCAGAGGAAACCAAATCTGCCCACATCGTGATCTTGGATGTTTAACCTCTAGAACCATGAGAAGGACATTTCTGTCTGTTAAGCCACCCCGTCCATGGTATTGGTGCTACAGCAGCCCCAGCAGACTAACACAATATCCAAGAGAAGTGAAAACCTGTATCTACATAGATTTATAGGTGAATGGCTATAAGAAGCTTTATTCATAAGTGCTAAGAAATGGAAGCCATTCAAATGTTCATCACCAGGGGTGCCTGGGTGGCTTAGTCAGTTAAGCGCCTGCCTTCAGCTCAGGTCATGATCCCAGAGTCCTGGGATTGAGCCCCGCATCAGGCTCCCTGCTCAGCGTGGAGTCTGATTCTCCCTCTCCTCTGCCTTTCCCCCTACTTGTGCTCTCTCATTGTCTTTGTCAAATAAATAAAATCTGTAAAAAAAAAAAAAAAAAGTACATCACCAGATAGATGAATAACTATATGAATTGTGATATACCCAATCCGTTGGGAATGCCACTCAGCAATTAAAAGGGTCGATACAGGGATCCCTGGGTGGCGCAGCGATTTGGCGCCTGCCTTTGGCCCAGGGCGCGATCCTGGAGACCCGGGATCGAATCCCACGTCGGGCTCCCAGTGCATGGAGCCTGCTTCTCCCTCTGCCTGTGTCTCTGACTCTCTCTCTCTCTGTGTGACTATCATAAATAAATAAAAATTTAAAAAAAAATAAAAAAATAAAAGGGTCGATACAGGCACCAACATAGTTGAATCTTAAAAACTTTAGACAAGAGAGAATGAAGCCAGAGACAAAAGAGCACATACTGTCTGATTCCATGTATATGAAATGCTAGAAAACTCAGATTCAATCTGTAGTGATTGATCAGTGGTAGGCTGAGGGTAAGGAAAGGTTAAATAGGCAAAGGTACAAGAAACCTTCGGGGATAATGGAATGTTCTGTACCTCAAGTGTAGTAGTTACACGGAGGAGTATATTGGTTGGGAATACGTTGGTGGAAACTCATGAAACTATACAATGAAAATGCATTGTGTTGTATGTCAGTTATACCTCACTTTTGTTTGTTTAAATGTGTCCTCAGTGGTGAAGAGGCTTGGAAGCCCTGCCCTGGGTACATTTAAAAGCAAGTGAGTGGATCAGAGTGGTCTCTGGGCAGGTAACCAAAGCTCTTTGTCATCACAGGAGGTACGAGGAGACCAGCGAGAATGAAGTGGCAGTGGAGGAGGAGGAGGAGGAGGAGGAGGAAGGAGAGGAGGATGTCTTCGCTGAGAAAGCCTCACCTGATAGGGACGAGTGCCCAGCGTTAAAGGTAGGCACCTCCAGGGAGACCGGAAGAGCCATCTTGAGGAAGTAGCCCTCGGTGCCTGAGTCCAGGCATTCCACAAAGGCTCCTCTAGCATCAGGGGACAGGTCCTTGGAATAGGGTGACCTGCAGAAGGTTCTATAGAAGTGTCCCTGCCTGTAGTTCAGGTCATCTTAGTGACAGTAAACAAGGAGAGGCTGGCTCTCCCCTCTTCTGTCCTGCCCTCTGCAGCTCACTTGTTTCTCTAGACCTCAAGCTTTGTAGCCAGATGGGTCTGGGTTCAGATGCTGGCTCTGCCACTCCCTCGCTGTATAGTCTTAGGCAAGTGACTTCATCCCTCTCCAGCCTTCATTTCCTCATCTCTAAAATGGATACAATAATGCCAACCTTGTAGGCAGGTTCTAAGGTTTCAGAGGAATGTATTTCTTTGTTTGGATCTGCCCAAAGTACAGTAGGAAAAAGGAGTCCAGTCAAGTTCCCCTCACCACCTCCTTCCCTGCTGCACTAGGGTTACACACTATAACCAGACTCACTCTCCATAGAGATTCCCTCTTTTTTGCACTGGCAGGAAATAGAGCACCCCATTGTATGCGAGCAGGGCAGCCAGGGGTGGAGCTGCAGGTTGTGCACTGCACAAAGGTACCTGGCCAAGAGGGGCTAGAGAAGAACCTAGGGCCACCTTCCAACTGCTCCACACCAAAAGGAAAGTCTTTTTGCAGTCTCTCCAGCCTAAAGGGGCACCTTTTGCAAAATTACACAAAGGCACTGTGTAGGCTAACAGGGCCTGCATTTAGGCATTCTTGTTTGTTTGTCTGTTGCTGGCGATGACTATAAAAAGACAGTATGAAAACTTGAAAAGGGCTGAGATTTGCTGATTGCCTCCATAATTCCAGAAAGGCATCTGCAGTTCTTAGCTGCAGTGCTAGAGGCCTTGGGTGTGGCTTTGTTAAAATGCACAGACGTCTTAAGGGTATGAAGTCCAGGACATCCATCCATATACTGTTCAGTGAGCTTGTTTGGGGATTGAATATGCTCCAACCCACACAGAAGAATAGGGGCCAGCATGTGGGGTCTTGGGCGCTGTCCTGGCTGGCAGGGCCAGGGCCTAGGAAGCCCCCAGCTGTATCTGTGGGTCAAAGGCCAGATGATGGGAGTGGGGAGCAGCTGGAGACTGTGCCCCATGAGTCTTGGTGGCCTCAGAGCTCTGACTTCTTCTTCAGGTGGACAAAGAGACCAACACAGAGACCCCGGCCCCATCTCCCACAGTGGTGCGGCCCAAGGACCGACGGGTAGGCACACCATCCCCAGGGCCCTTTCTTCGAGGGAGCACCATCATCCGCTCTAAGACTTTCTCCCCAGGACCCCAAAGCCAGTATGTGTGCCGGGTAAGCAAATGCATGGTACTGCCCTCTTCCCAGAACACCTGCCTCCTGAGTAGTAGTGAGAGCCTGCAGGCTCACAGGGTTCTGGGTGCAAATTCTGATTACTCTTACTTTGTCTGCTATCCTCAGATGAGTTAACGCGTCACTGCATGTGGAGTTAGTACACCACAAAGGATCGTTTTAGGGATTAAATTAGGAAAGCTTGGTAACCAGTACCAGGCCAATGTTTTTGTTTTGTTTTTTTTAATTCCAACCAACTCTCCTCTCCTTCTTATTCATACTCTTCCCTTCCCTTCTACACAACCACTTGGCTGAGATCAGATGGACCCCTCACTGTCCCTGAGCAGGCATTTCTTCCCCACTTCCAGGGTGATCCTGGCGTACAGCCTGAGGTTGCAAAAAAACAACATACCTGTACTATTATGCCACAGGTTGGCTGGTTGGTTTTAATTGAACCTGCTGGTAACATTGAAAACCTAGGGAAGGCAATTAAAAATAAAATAAAAATGAAGAGATTTCATGTAAAATTCTAGTTTCTCTTGAAAAAGAGAAACTGCCTGCCATCATGGGCTACACATTCTCTCATGGCAGCAATTATCTGGAGCTAAGCAATGGCAACAGCCACCCATAGATGATTGGCGAGAAGGGGCTTTCAAGTTCACCCTGGCCACCTGGCCCTCTTGAGCTATTTTGGTTGCTGGCCTTCTCTAATAGGCTGCCCTGGAGTTTAGAAGTCCTATGGTAGGCTTTTGCTCCCTCATGCCGTTCCCTGAGTATCCATCTCATTAGTCTACCCCTTCCTAGGCCAGCCTCCTTCTTTCATTCTACTATAAATGGCGGGTCTGAGCACTTAACCACATCTGAGGGGTTCCCAACCTTCCTCAGACATGGCACAGGTATGACACATGCACACCTCACCTGAGTCCTGGGCTCAGGTGATGTGTCAACATCCTGCCTGACCCTCTGCCATAGAGAACCAGCAAACATTAGCTAGAAGCATAGACAGAACCTTCCTTGTCTAATATTCCAAGAAGTCATCATAGAAGGAGAAGCCCAGGCAACCCGGCCTATGTCATCAACCTGCCATCTATTATAATTTGGGAGGGAGAGGGGATTTTCAGGGCCATTTTCAATATCTGATATTCAGTATCCAAGACAAAGATTATAAGATTGAGTAGAGAAGCTAATTTTTTCATGATATGGCAGTGTCACTAATTTACTAGCTACTTACCCATTATTCCCTCACAAAAACATTCCCCTGGTCCCTCCCAGAAATAACATAAACCCTTCCCTTCTGTGTCAAGCCTCTAGCTAATCATTTGAGCTTGTAAGCATTTGCATGTTGGCTGCATATCTTGGGAAAAGTACAGAGTTTCCTAAAGTCACCGAATGTAATTTTGATGTTAGGGAATTCCTGAATCACAGGTGAAGAATCCTGCAATTAAGCCAGCTCACAGGTGAAGAAGAGAAAAATCCAACTCATGTTGCAAATGTGAATAATTTGAAGGATTTAGAAAAGTCTTTAGGCTAATGGTTGAAGCCCTCTGGTCTGAGCAAAATTACCATTTTTATGACTGTGCAGTGGAATTTAAACACAAACTAAAGAATATCACTTGTCAGAAAAATCACACAAAAAGAAATTAGTGTTTGATTCATTCTTTTTCATCAGAATTAGACTGCAGTTGTAATTTTGTCAAATGGAAGACAAAAGATATAACTTTGGTAAAGCATTTCCCCTTCCCAACTAAAGACTCAAAGTTTTTTCCCCTTTACTTACTATGAAATTCTGATCCACTGTTTAGGTGGACTCACTTTAAGTGGCCCTTTCGCAGGATTGGCATCTTTGAATAACCAGGAGCTCTGATCCTATTCATTAAGCGTCTGTAACACACCTAACACTATAGGGGGCCCTTCCCATATTCTGTTATCTGGACCAGTTTCCAACCCTGCAAGGCTGCAAAGGAAGAAATCCCCATCACATGCAACAGGCAGAAAGGGCCTTTCTTATAACAAAGCCAAAGTGACATAAAGTGCAGAAGCAGTTACCATTCATCCTTATGGAAAATTTTTTAGCATTCCCAGACCTAAAACATAACCTCTCATGGTTTTCTGATGCCTTAGGACACATTTCACTAAAAGATGTGCAGCGTAAACCAGGATAAAGCACAGATGTTCATAGACACAATTCAAAACTATGGGATCTTGGTGCTGAGATGCTCAGCATAGTTCTGAGGAAGGAGCTTGGTGGGGCCCCATCATACTCGGTCCACCGCTGCCTCCGTAAGGGCTCACTGCAAAGCGAACACCGCGTATTGTTTTAGCTTTTGTGTTTTTCATAAAAGTGAAAATCCTCTTCACATTTCTTTCAGCCAGCAAAAACAGATACTAACATAGGTCTTTTGTCAAAGCAAACTAATGTAACATGAACTTTCAAAAAAGTAGGGGTATCTGCATTTTTCCTTTCTTGCTTTCTGACCGTCCCACTTCAGCTCAAGGTTATCTCTTTCTTGTAAAATCTTTCTGAAGGCTGCAAGAAGAGGCCAGTGGTACAATACCTTTAATATTATCCTGTCATTTCCCATAAAACTCTGTCAGCATGCTGTCTGGTAACAATGTAGCCTTCCATTTTGAACCCACAAAATGAGTATTGACAAATTCTGTACAGGAAATTTTGGGGTCTGTGCCCCACCCCTCCAGCACACAGCCAGCTCCCTGTTTTCCAGTCTGGGACTTGGGGCGCTCCACTTCCTGTCATCAAGTCCTATGCCAGTCAGGTTCTTAACAGAAGCAACAGAAACAGATTGTGAGCAATATATGCAGGAAAGAGTTTTTTGAAAAGAAACTAAGTAGCTCACATATTCATTGGAAGACTTGGAAGGCTGTAGAACCAGCCTTGGAATCAGATGGGAAGAGACCAGAACACAGCCAGAATCGTCCCACAAAATCAGTCAGGTGAGGATAATACCAGTGCTGCTGCCAAACTGGGCCCAGCTGGTCCCACTGCTGCCACTGGGGTTCAACATTGATACCTCCCCAGAGGCTCCTGCCCCTGCAGTAGGCCAGAGCAGCTCTGCTTGCTTCTGCTGTCACCACTCCTTATCTGCCTGAGATGCTAAGAGACATGGCATGCTCATGGAGCAAAAGCACCTGGGCTGGTTAAATCTGAGAGGCCCAGTAACAGAGCATTGGGTCCAGCTGACCAGGTTGTGATTCAAAAGCCTGGGGCAGTTGCATCCACTGGACAGAGCCTAGTCCTGTGCCTGCTTGTAGCCACAAACGAGGCTGGGAAAGGTAAACTCCGGCACTTCTAGTTTCCTTAATGGAAGGTGGGCTTTGTCTCCCACTGTGAGGTCTAAGCTGGGGATTTCGGCACTCACGGGATGAAGTTTCAGATGCTCATCAGCAACTTTTCCCCACAAAAAAAAAAAAAAAAAAAAAAAAAAAAAAAGCCTATGTTTTCTGTATCATCTAATCTCAGAAACAACCCTGCAAGACAAAGTGTGTTTACCCCATTTCATAGATGTGGAAATTGAGTCTCAGAAAGTCAGAACACTTGGCTGTAGGTCACACAGTTTATTAGGTGCAAAACCAGGAGTCTGACTCCAGAGCCCACAGCCTTTCTATCACTCGGAGCCACCGCCTGAAGGGCTCCCTTTGCCTTCCCCAGGCTACTTAAAACTTGTCTATTCTGCTGGCCTGATGCCACCCTTCTCCATACCAAGTGTCCTCTGCTGGCCGTCTCCCTTCCTTGACAGGCTTCAGCACAGCCTGTGTCATCTGGTTAGTTTCCCATGATTGGGTCCCGCCCTGAACTTGAAGTCTGAGAGCATAGGAACAATGTATGACCCTCCCTCCAGCTCTCCACACTGCCTGGGTATTTGACACCTACATAGTCAGCAGCAACGCTGTCACATGTGTTGGTCAGCTCACCCTTACCTGATGGACACAGTCCTTCCAAAATTCTCCTTCCCGAGCTACCTGCCTGGGACAGTCGGTCCTTTTACCTCTTTGTTCCTGGTTTCCCTAGCTGTTAGGTGGAAGTAATAACAGAGCAACAATATTCTCTCCCCTGCTGGAGATTAAATGCAGCAAAACATCCCTACATTAGGAAAAGTTAAGTTTAAAGATCTAATGTGGCTATTATCCCTCTTCTCTAACATCATTGTTGACTCCTGAACAACTACAGCTTAAGGATCAGGTGCCTTGATGAGTATTTCCAGTCAGTGGGACATATAGTCTGCTCCTTTGGATTGGAACAATGTGGTATAAAGCCCCCTCCCGGGATGCTATCCAGCCAGTGAGTTTGTATGAGTCCACCCCCATCAAGATGTTCCACCCCCCACTACGTACACATCAGCTCCATCTCTGAGCCCTCTGTGCACCCCCAGGGGGCCAGAAAAGGATGCCCAAACATAGACTGACCAGACCTTAAACTCTTGTCCAGATGCTTATCAGCCTTGTGGTTTATAAAAGCTTAATCTCCCTGGGCCTCCATTCCCTCCATTAGGACTGTTGGAGGATTAAATGTAACTGTCCTTAAGGCACATAGCACACACATCGTTATCATTGTTTCTGTTACTCTCGTCCTGGTTCCGATGAGGACTCTGCCTCCTGCAGTAGCTTTTGTCACTTACGTCCCTGGGGTTGCCGTGTCCATCAACCTTATGGAACTATTGATAGCATTATTACTAATAATTATCAATAACCGCAAAAGTCACAGTACAGACAGCTTCTCAAGAGACACCTGAGAAGTGCGCAGACCACTGCCAGAGCGAGCAGGCTCTGTTGCCTCAGCCTGAGATTCTGAGGAAGGGATTGCTAATAGAGCCTCTCTGCTCATCTTATACATTGCATACATGTGTATCTTGACAGTGGCTTCATTTGAGCTATGAAAGCAGGCTTCTGTGGGTGACAGGGAAGGGCCAGTGCAAACAGGACTTGTGGTGGTAGGTCAGGAGGGCATTAGAGCCTGGAACCACACTATCTGCGGTCAGCCCCACTGTGCTGCTGACCACATGGAAACCCCACCACCCTTCTGGCCCCAGGGTGCCTTCCAGATGTACCCTAGTCCCAAGTAACTTCCCAGGACTTTTCTTCTGCAGCTGAACCGAAGTGACAGTGACAGTTCCACACTGTCCAAGAAGCCACCTTTTGTTCGAAACTCCCTGGAGCGGCGCAGTGTCCGGATGAAGCGGGTAAGACAGTCACCTCAAAGCTATTCAGATGTCTGCTTCATCATCATTTCCCCAAGCATATCCCCCAGTGTCTGACCATTTTTTCTCAGCCACTGGTTTGAAGAAAGTTGCTTTGGCAAGCATGATGGTGTTTATGAACTGTAAGGCCTATGTAGGCACTGGGAAAGGTGCCAAAGGGTAAATGTAACATGATGATGATGAGTCGATCAGACCTGAAATTAAAGTCACTAAGGACTAACCAACTCAAGGTGTCACGGTCACTGATGGAAGCCTGCCTCTCATGCAACTCTGCTCAGCATGTCATCCCGCTGACTGAGCAAAGGTTCTGACAGCCCTCCCTGCTGGCAGAGAGGACCAGGTACCTCCAAGCTGTGACCAGAAATAGGGAGGTGCAAATGGGCTTCTCTCAGTCCAGCTGGAAAAGCACTGGGAAGAGACCACCAGCTGCCTTTGCAGAGAAATCTCACCTTGCCTTATGGAGACTTGGCTCAGAGACCAGGGCAGGACAGTGTCAGGCAAAGGACTGACTCCTGGTCTGCACTTTGGTACAAGTCAGAGCTGCAGGAGATGCAAAAGGGCCCTTCCCACTCTGGGCTTTCAGCATAGACAGACTTTACAGCAGTTCTGGTGAGTTTGCTGTGGGTGACAGGGAAAGGCCAGTGCAAACAGGACTTGCGGTGGTAGGTCAGGAGGGCGTTAGAGCCTGGAGCCACACTATCTGCTGTCAGCCCCACTGTGCTGCTGACCACATGGAAACCCCACCATCCTTCTGGCCCCAGGATGCCTTCCAGATGTACCCTAGTCCCAAGTAACTTCCCAGGACTTTTCTCCTGCAGCTGAACCGAAGTGACAGTGACAGTTCTACGCTGTCCAAGAAGCCACCAGGCAAAGGACTGACTGAATGTCAGGAAGAAACAGGCATTAGAATGTCAGAAAGACCTGTAGAGAGAACAAAACAAAAAGAGTGGGCAGGGAGGCAGTGCCAACAGCCCCAAGCAGGGAAAGGCTCCTCCATACTTCCTACAGACCTGCTGCTATCAGGACGAGGTCCTTTGTCTGTCTCCACTGTGCCCCCCCCACCCCCATCTACAAGTCTCCATACCTAGAGAGCCACAGGGAAGGGCAAGAGTGTTGGCTGCAGGGGAATACAGCCATGGCCTCAGGTGACAGGGATGGCCAACTGCCTGCCTGGGGTCCCCTCCTACACCTTTATCTACTGTAGCTGGTGCTGCAGAGTCCCTGGAGCACCAAGTCTTCTGGGGGCGGGGAGGCTTACTGACGATGCACATTTCCCAGGCCACACTCCCAGGCACTGGGGTGGGGTCCTGGAAACCGCATTTTAGTAAGCTCCCTGGAGAATTCTAGAGCTGGTGTTCCAGGATCCACTCCTGGAGAAATGCCCCTGGAAGCTCCTGCTTGCTCCCCCTGCATTGCTTTCCCTGCATTGCTGACAGCTCCCTATCAAGACAGGCCTACACAGTTCCCCCTTCTTCACCTCTTCTTCCCCTTACCCAAGAGGAAAACCTACTGAGAGAGCCTTTGATTGATAGATCTGAGCCCACATTTCCTTCAGGTGCTGTGATCTGAGACATGGGAGAGTCCTGAGGCTGGGCCAGAGCCCTTGGGCACTACAGTCCTACTCAGTGCCTGAACTTTGTCTCTTGTCTCTCTGCTTCAGCCTGTCCAGGCAAGTTTCCGGGACTGGGCATCATCAGTCAGAACAAAACAAAAGAACCTTCGTTTGTTACTCTGAGAACTTGAGTCACACAGATCACTCAGCTGGATTTCCTGACCCTGCTCATTTATGAGCACAGGCTAGACAGTGGTCTCCCCCTAGCAGTTCTGCACTGAGCTGCTTCATCGCCCCAGAAGTATGCTTGCCAGCCTTACCTGAGGGCAGCTCTCATAGTAATGTTTTATGTATCATTTCTCAACTCTGTCAGCCGTCATGTTTGTTTTCTGTTGCTGCAATAATAAATCACAGCAAACGTAACAGCTTAAAATAATACAAATTCATTACCTTATAGTTTGCACTGGTCAGGAGTTCAGGCACAGGTTAGCTGAATCCTCTGCTCAGGGTCTCACCAGGGTCACATCCAGGTGTTGACTGCATCCTCACCTGAAAGTTTGAGTAGGGAAAGATTCACTTCCAGGCTCCCTTGGGACATTGGCAGCATCCCTTGTCTTGTGTTTTCTTGCTAGCTGCAGGCCTGGAGGTCAGGGTCTGCTCACAGCACCCAGAGGTCGTTCTCAGGTCCTTGCCATGTGGCCCTTTCCACAATATATTGTTAGTTTGAGGCCAGCAGAAGATCTGTTTCCAAGGATGGCCCAGTTCACCTTTGTGGGGCTCACTGGATTGGGGTCAGGCCCACCTAGGAATATCTCCCCTTTGAGTAACTCAGAGTCAACGGATCAGTTACTTAATCATGAGAGTGCTATCCCATGGTATTCAAAGCACCTCCCCCCCCCAAAAAAAAAAAACACTGAAGAGGAGGGCATTCCACAGGCATGTATATCAATGTGTATTAGGGGTGGGAAACTTGGGCCCAACTTAGAATTCTGTCTCCCTCAGTTATGTAGTTATTTTGTAATCATTACTATTTCTTGATAGGAGAAGGAAAGTAAGTGGTTGCATTACTCAGGATCTTTTATATAAAGATAACTGAAGAATGCATATATAGCTTGAAAGTGCAAGAGGGAATTTACTGGTTCATTTAATGGAAAACCCCAGGATTTTGGACTACCTTCAGGCATGAATTGATCCTTCATCGAGATAATTCATCAAGCCTCAGTCCTCCTCTCATGGCACTGTCCCCCCAGATAGCTTAATTCTTAAAAAGGGTCACCACATATAGTGGGAAAGATGGCCATGATCAGTTCCAAGTCTATATCTTGCTGATCTCACAACCTCTGGGTAAAGACTCTTTTTTCCAAGGTGCTCAGCAAAAGTGCCAAAGTTGAAGGTTATTGGCTGGGCTTAGACAACATACTCACCCCTGAAGTGGTCACTGAGGTTCTGACTGTCCAGGTTCAGGTCACATCCCTGTCCCTGAAATCCCATGTGAACCACCTTGTGGGTTGAGCATGCAGGAGGAGTGGATCCCCAAGGGAAGCTACGGGCTCTGTTTACCGTCAGACCAGGGAAGCGGGCGCTGGACATGCAGAAACAACAGATGTCCATGACGTCTCCTTTCCGGGGGGCACAGACCTGCACTGAGGAAACAACTTCAGGATAATGACAAGAACCCGTTAACCGAGTGTAAATGTTGAGGTCACTGAGAGCAGGGAAACGGGGCAGTGTGGGGAGTGAGTGAGGGGGTTCTGGAGCCAACTGCCAGGGTGGAATCTCAGACTTACCACCCAGCACCCTGCCTGGGGCATAAAAATGCTCAATGAACAGAAGCTGAAGACATGGGAGAAATCGGGATAGGCCCTGGGGGTGGGCGAGCCCCGTTTTTGAAGTAGAAGCCTGCCGATGAACAAAGGAGGGTATCTGAGGTTCAGGGGGGCGGGTTGTTGGGGCTCACGGAACCCAGCCCTCTAATAATCAGCCAAAGCTGTCCCTCCCCCCGCAGCCTTCGTCGGTCAAATCCCTGCGCGCCGAGCGCCTGATCCGCACGTCGCTGGACCTCGAGCTGGACCTGCAGGCGACCAGGACCTGGCACAGCCAGCTGACTCAGGAGATCTCGGTGCTGAAGGAGCTCAAGGAGCAGCTTGAACAAGCCAAGAGCCACGGCGAGAAGGAGTTGCCGCAGTGGTTGCGTGAGGATGAGCGCTTCCGCCTGCTGCTGAGGATGCTGGAGAAGCGGGTGAGAGCCACGCAAGAGGCAAGGGAGGCGGCTTGCTCTGCCCTGAGGGACTGCCCAGTGCTGCAGGGGAGGGAGGCCAGAGCTTTGAAGAGGTGCAACAGTCCTGTGACCCACTAACAGTGTTCCCAGGGCCCCTCACTCCCATCATCAAGACGATCCAGGAATCCCTTTGCCCGGTAAACTTTATTAACTCTCGACCTGGCTGCCGGGCCCTTCTGCATTTCCATATTTATGTGTGCAAGGCCTTATCATTCACACTTTTATTCATCAAACATTGGGTACCAAATCTGCACTTGGGCACACACTTGAATAGAGTAGATACAGAACACTGACCTGCCCCAGTGTCGGCCCATGTGATCCCACAGCATAGCTCTCTCTAAAGATACAAGTTCGTACATGGAGGAAGTCCCTCATGTTGGAGGTCTCCCAAAGGCGACTGCTCTGGGCCACCACCTAGAAGGGAGGAGGGCAGTCCTCCTCAGCAGCACAGGAGGACTCTCTGGGTCAGGGTGCTCCAAAGCAGGAGCAGCTTCAGATCTTTCATGGCTCTGGGCTTTATCTCATCTGTGGCTAGCAGATAGTGGGCACAACTTCATGGGGTATGCAAAGCTGGCAGTTTCTAAATGGATAAAAAAAAAGTCTGCTTGTTTGAACCACATTTAAAGCAATTGGATGCCTTAAAAATTTGCCTTTGGCACCAGTGAGCTGACAGGTCCCAGCCTGTCATGAAGACGTAACAACACAGGGTCAATACACAGAAGCCATCTTCAACTCATTTATACAATATCTGCCACTCCTGGACTGTCACCCATGCAGGAATGACCTTTGCTGGTTTCCTCTGCGTACAGCCAGACAATGCACCTTGCAGAGGGTACCGGCCTCGGTTATTTTTTTGGGAGAGCCGTTAGCCGAAGCCCCAGCTCTCAGTGCCAGTGATAATGCCTGAGAGTAGGAAAGTGGTGGTGGGCTTCTAGGGTCTGGACTAGCTGAGGGGCTTCAAATTGACTCTGGTAATTCAAGAGTTCCTGCAATGTTTATTTCTTTCTAATTCGATATATTTATACTCTGTATACTTATAATAGGTAATGCCTTTAAAGAAAAAAAAAGGGGGGGTGCCTTCGTAACTCAGTTGGTTAAGCATCTGCCTTCATCTCAGGTCATAATCCCAGGATCCTGGGATCGAGTCCCACATCGGGCTCCTTGCTCATCAAGGAGCCTGCTTCTCCTTCTATCTGCTGCTCCCCTTGCTTGTGTGCTCGCTCGCTCTCACTCTCTGACAAAATCTTTTAAAAAGGAAGGAAGGGAAAGGAAGGGAAGGGAAGGGAAGGGAAGGGAAGGGAAGGGAAGGGAAGGGAAGGGAAGGGAAGGGAAGGGAAGGGAAGGGAAGGGAAGGGAGAAAGAAAGAAAGAAAGAAAGAAAGAAAGAAAGAAAGAAAGAAAGAAAGAAAGAAAGAAAGAAAGAAAGAAAGAAAGGAGAAAGAAAGAAGAAAAGAAAAAAGAAAAAGGGAAGGGAAGGGAAGGGAAAGGAGAAAGAAAGAAAAAGAAAGAAAGAAAAGAAAGAAAGAAAAAGAAAGAAAGAAAGAAAGAAAGAAAGAAAGAAAGAAAAGAAAAGAAAAGAAAAAAAAGAAAAAACCTGACCTCTCAAATAGCAAAAGAATAGTACATCGTGACTGTCTGATAATGGCCTACTAAATAACCACTTAAATGATGGCTTCATTGGGGCACCTGGGTGGCTCAGTCGGTTAAGCGGCTGATTCTTGATTTCAGCTTGGGTTGTGATCTCAGGGGCCTGGAATTGAGCCCCACATCAGGCTCCATGCTCAATGGGGATTCAGCTTGGGGATTCTCTCCTCTCCCCACCTCTCTCTCTCTCTCTCTCTCTCTCTCTCTCTCTCTCTCAAATAAATAGGTAAATCTTAAAAAAAAAAAAAAAAAAAAAAAAAAAAGATGGCTTCACCGACCAAAATTCCATCTTCATGCAATTAAGTTTCAAGTTATGTGATACATGGATATTTTAGGGCTTTTTGTGGTTTGTTCTCAAAAGCGCTTACATAGGTTTGCATTAGGAGGAAGGGATACAGCATATCTAAAGCCCTTGAACACAATTGCATGATTGGAATTGTGTTTCCAACACTTCTTAGTTGTTTGACATCATCAAAGAAATGTCTTAACATGCCTGAGCCTCAGTTTCCTCCTCTATAGTACAGAAGTAATTATAAAATGTACCTTTCTAGGTGGCCCTGGGGCTTAGAAAGGTAGCACACATTTCACTAGGCAGCCCTCATCTCCTTACACATAGGTATTCAGTTCCCTGGCCCCAAAAGCCTGTCCACCCTGACACATGATGGGGTCACATCTTCTCACCATTCTAAACAGAGGACCCAGCAGTGGAACGGGAGTGAGCATGCCTGTTCTGTGACCCTCAGACCTTTTGACTACACTAGACTCCTCATGTGTGCTAGAAAGCTGTCCTTAGCTGCCCCTTTCTAGAGGCCCTGAGGACTCCGTAGCACCTCACAGCCCTGCTTGCTTTGCCCTGCAGATGGACCGAGCAGAGCACAAGGGTGAGCTTCAGACAGACAAGATGATGCGGGCAGCCGCCAAGGATGTGCACAGGCTTCGAGGCCAGAGCTGTAAGGAGCCCCCAGAAGTGCAGTCTTTCAGGTAAGCAGTGGGCACCTGGCCAGCCCGCCTTCCCCTTTCACATGCAGCCGACCCAGCCTCAGTCTCACCAGCCCTGGCCCGTGCTCCCTCCGCTAGCAGAGCACCAGCCCTCCTCGGAACAGATGCGTGCCCTCTGCCCAGCCGCCCCGGGCGGTCTGTGAGCGCCGCAGTGCTTTCCCTCAGCTGTCCTTATCAGTCCCCGCACAACTCGAGCTAATTTGTTAGATCCTCTTGTTTAACGAATGAGCCACCTGCTCCGGCCTTCCCTCTGAGTGTTTCCATCACCCGTAATTATGGAGGACTGGCTGAATGATAAATAAGCCTGGGGTGCTTGCCGGGCCTCCCTGACTCTGCCTGCTGCCTGCCAGGACCTCAGGGAGGTGCTTTCTTGCCTGGATCCAGGCATGTCATAGGAGGGCCCCAAATGCCCTTTGGCTAGGACCTCCCATTCACAGCATTTAGACTCATGATACCGTCCTAGATAAGGCACTCATGGTTGTGTATGTGCTTTAAAAAAAAAAAGAAAAGAAAAGAAAAGAAAAACTTCCTGGAATAGAAATATTTAAAATATGCTGTCATTTGTGTAACTGTATTGGGACATCTCTTAATTTTTAACCAAAGGGGAGTCTAAAATAAACAAATGAGCCCCACCTGTGGCCCAAGGGCCCTTTTAAACTCAGGCCCTTGATTTGAACTGAAGGTGGCTGGTCCTGCTAATGTCCCTAAACTAGTGGTTCTGAACCAGGGATGATTTGGGCACCGGGGGGACCTTTGGCAATGCCTGGGGACGTTTTTGGTTGTCACAACTGGAAGGAAGAGGGGGAGGGGGGTACTACTGGCACTGAGTAGCTGGAGGTGGGAGATTCTGCTAAACATCCTACAATGTGCAGGACAGCCCCCACCACAAAGAACGGTCCTGCCCATAATATCTATACAGTGAGGTTGAAAACCCTGCTCTGAAGGTCTGGCCTCTCTTGCAGGGAGAAGATGGCATTTTTTACCCAGCCTCGAATGAATATCCCGACCCTCTCTGCCGACGATGTCTAATCGCCAGAAAAGTATTTCCTTTGTTCCACTGACCACGCTGTGAACATAGACTGTGGCTAAAGTTATTTATGTGGTGTTATATGAAGGTACTGAGTCATGAGTCCTCTAGCGCTCTTGTCGGTTTGAAGATGAACAGATTTTTTTTTTTTTTTTAGTTTGGGTTCTATTATTATTAAAAAAATAAAAAATAAAAAAATAAAAACAACAAAAACCAGCATTAAAATGACAAGATTGTATAGTTTGTATATTTAGGAATGTATTTTTGAGAAAGAAAATTTAAATGAACTCAAGCAGTGTTAAGTTGCTGCTCTTCTTAAAATTGTTTAGATTTTTTTCTTTTTTTTTTTTTTTTTTTTGTACAGCTCTACCTTCTAGAGGTTTCACTGCAATAAGAAGTAATGTTTCAGGGACGGTGATCCTAAAAGGACGTCCCCTGCAGGTGTCAACAGCACAGCTGACCTTTCCTACTTAACACATTTTGTATAATATTAAAAAAAAAATGCCTGGAACCATTTGGGGGGTTCTGAGGTACATTTGCGAGTCTTGATGAGCTGTGGTGTGTTTTGATGTGGCCGCCTGACGTGGAATGGGCAGCACGGAGCAGGCTGAGCAGCCCAGCCCGTGCTGGCGACAGGCCTGCCCACTCCGGTCCCGGATGCCCAGTGAAGCCACTGAAGTGAGTGAGGGAGGGCTGTGGAGAACTCCTTTCGGTTTTATCTCCATCAATAAAGTGGCCTTTCTGAACGAACTTTCGCTCTCTCTTTTTCTCTCCCACCCCTCACTTCATCTGTGTCTCCCCCATTTTTTACCTGTCCCTTTCTAACCATTTCCTCTCCGCCTGTCTACAGGCCAGGGGATGGTTTTTCCCTTACAGGCACCACTACTCATTCACTCATTGGATTCAAACCCCTGCTCAGGGGTGCTTGGGTGTCTCAGTGGTTGAGCATCTGTCCTTTAGCTCAGGGTTTTGGGATTGTGTCCCACATCGGGCTCCCTGCGGGGAGTCTGCTTCTCCCTCTGCCTATGTCTCTGCCTCTCTCTGTGTCTCTCATGAATAAATTAAAAAAAAAAAAAAAAAAGAAAAAAAACACTGCTCAGCTAGGGCTGTTGCAGATAATGGGAAATCAGCCTTTAACAAACAAGTAGCCAGGTCCCTTCCTCCTTGCTTTTTCTGACACTATCCTGTGCAGCTTTCCTCCCCTCCCCAGACCCTCTGAGCCACCCTTTCTCACCTGGGATGAGCCCAAAGACCTGCTTTTATCCGTGTTCCCACTGGAAGTAATATGCACACCAAAGTTTGAGGGACCTACTAGTATAATGCAAAGGAAGCTCAGGCAAAGACAGGGGCAAAATGGTGAGGCCCTGCAGCCTAGGAGAGAGTCACACAGGGCACACTAATATGCATGGCCCTCTCCAGGCCACTGAGGACCATTGCAGGGGGGGGTGATGGAGAGAGTCAAGACCATTTCCCTTGGCTGTGGAGACTCTTCCCCCACTTCCCCTCTATATCTGTTACCTGGCTGTTTCTTCCATAGGAGAAACCTATAGAGGTGTAGAATTTATCCTTATTCCCCCACATGGTTTCCAAGGTTTTTGATAGCTCAGACTCCCTGCAACAATACAGTCCAATTTCTCACCATCAACCCAGGGGCACCCCCTTCCCCAGTACTGCACCCTCTAAACACACCAGACTTCTGTGCACTCTCTCTTCTTCTGTGAAATTCCACCCCATATGTTGAGGGTTGGCTTTGCAATTTCTTCAAATGAGTGTCAGCACTGTCCCTGATCCATCACAATAGGCCCAAGGACACAAGGATTGTGTCCCTGCTGTCTTGTGACCCCTGGTGCCTGCACCGCTCAGAGCTTTGAGATGTTGTCCTTGCTGGCCCTGCCCTGGTGTTAAGGGCATTGGCTACAGCAATGGAGCAGAGGACCCAAACTGGATAGTCAAGAGTGACCCATCCCATTGGCTGTCACAATTAGAGCGAGGATATGCATGAGACCAGTGCTGGGCCAACCAGTGCCCTTCTTCAGCATTTCTACCTGAAGGTTAGAGACTAAATTTTCCCTTCCCAAAGCTATCTGTAGCCATGGTTCACTTTTCTGGGATCAACCTCGCAGAGAGAAGCAGTTATAAGAAGTGGGGAAATTAGGACTTGACCTGGGGTTTAAATCCTCCATTCTCTCTCTAGCTGTAGTCTGTCTGGTGAACCAGATCAAGAGAGCCAATAAAGGGGCACTGGGTGGCTCAGTCAGTAAAGTGTCTGCCTCCAACTCAGGTTGTGATCTCAAGGTCCTGGGTCGAGCCCCTTGTCTGGCTCCCTGGTCATTCATTCTCTCTCTCTCTCCCTCTCTCCCCGTCTCAAATAAATAAATAAAATCTTTAAAAAAGAGAAAGAGCTAATAAAAATGTGAAGGTCACTCAGTACCATTTTTTTTTTCCCTCAGTCACACATTCATCCACGGTCATCTCTCCCAGCAAGGCTCAGCCCCTCACACTCCTACAGCATCAGCTTCTGGGAAGCAGAGCTGCTCACACCCCCCTCGTGTGGGGGAAAGGCTGTGTGGAACCAATCCTCCTACCCAAGCACTATGTCTCAGTATTGCTTTAGCTGACAGAGCATTTGCAGGCGGCCCTCTGTCCACCATAGCCTTGGATTCTCTAAACAGTTCACTGGCACACCAGCAATACATCCTGTCATTTGCCTGACGAGAAATTGAAGAATAGATAAAGAAATTCCACTCAGACTCACGCATGTATGTTCTCCAGAATCTTCAGGAAATATAGTTTCAGAAATGTGCAAAGATCTGCTCTAGGTCTCTCAGATAGGAAATGGCCAGAGCTAGGACACAAATACCATCTATCTCCGAAATGACTTTTGTGTTTCAGCTCTGGTCTCTGTTTCATGGCACTGTGGTCACATGTGGGCCCTACCCAAAGGGAATTTGAACATTTGGTTTTGAAGAGTGAAGTCATGAAATCCTGTGGTTTCTCTGCAGGGGAGGATAGGGAGGTACGATAAAGGTGGTGTGACTAGGACACTGGCCTGAGAAAAAACTGACCGGCTCTGACCCATTCACAAAAGCAATGGTTGCCTTTGACCATAAACCTTTTTTGCAATGTATACATTAGCAATCTTTGTGCTTCCTGCATCCAAGAAAACTAATAAGATTTGTCTAGTTACCTGTCCCCCTGCTAATCAGACTCCTTAATTTTTCTTTCCTGTATTCCCACATTTCTTCTCTGTATTCTGTATTTAAGTTCTAGTTCCTTCTGCCCAGTTCACTCTTCCTTCATGTTTCCGCCCTGTCTTCTTACGGCTCTCTGTTTATCAATATTCTGATCCTAGGTCAAGCCTGACCCCTTAGAGAAACCCCTCTCCATAACCCTGGGCCACCCTATCCAACTTACCCTCCCATATGTCACTCTCTGACACAATGACCCAATTTGTTCAGAACGCTGTTTCTCTGCAGTAATCTTGTTACATCCCCTCATCTATCTCTTCCCTCTAAAATATAAGATCTTAAAACAGGGACTTTGTTTGCTGTGCTCTCTGTTGAGTCTGACGCAGAGTGGGTGCTCGATAAATATTTGTGGAATAAATGAACAAGATCAAATGTCTCCCCCAGAGGTGTGTTTACTCCCTTTGTCAGGCCTGACCAGGGCAAAGGAAGATTCTGGGTGGAATAAGAGTACTGAAGGGCGTTCTTTGGGGTGCCGGGTTGTGGACACCTCTCTGATCCAGCTCTGCACTTGCCCCACCAAACATGCACACACCACCCTAGAGCGTAAAGAAGCAGAAGTGATTGGGATGGCTAACACTCACACACAATGTTTACGTTCTTTGAGGGAAAAGTCAGGTTATTTACCCTGAAATCATTCCTCTCTTGTAACAATTAGTTGTGTTGCATTAATAGCTAATACTTACATACCACACAAAATCCAGAGGGTACACAAGAGCTTCCGTAGCAAATTCTTCCACTCACAGTAGACCTAGGCACTGTGCTAAATGTTTACTTATTTTGAACCCATCCTCACCACAACCCCATGAGGTAAGCACGTTATGATCATTCATATTTTACCATTGAGGAAACCGGCTCAGAGGAGTTGTTTGCCCAACATCTTACAGATGGTAAGTGGTAGAAACTGGGATTAAAACCAGTGAATGTTCTCAAGACACCTCCCTACAGTGACCAGAGACTTCCTACCTCTGCTACCACCAGTTCCTCCTTCAAGACATTCTATATTGCCAGTTTATCCCATGATCCTCCCAGAGATAGGCAATATATTGTATATATGCAATGAATGCATATATAATCTTATGTGTATCATTTTCTCCACCTCAAAATGCATACTAAATGTAATGTCCTATACTTTGCCATTTCTCAGTATATTTGTAAACAACTTCATTCTTCTTAACAATGATGTAGTATTCCACTGAATAGTGTACCATAAATTAATTGATGGACATTGATGTTGTAGCCCAGTCTCTTCCTTTAACAGCGTCTAAGTGGTCTTTGTACATCCATCCTTTCACATGTGTATGAGCATATCCATAGATTAAGTATTGCCTACATTTTTGAAATGCACCATCAGAGCTCCACATGAAAGTGTGAATTGCCTCTCGGACATTTCTTCTCAGCATGTTTGCTACCCTCACTAAGTGGCATGAAGAGTAGCAGAGATAAATAAATAAATAAATAATAGAGAGTAGCAGAGATAATACACTTTAGATACTGAACAGATAGATATAAGTTGCTAATGAATGGTAGGGAAGTTATGTTCTAGCAGGGGACTACGTTCTAGTTGTTATATACCAGATACTTCTGAGAATAAATTTGAAAGCTTGTCCTAACACCATTAGTAAGACTTCTTCTAGGGCACTTGGGACTAAATAAATTTATGTAGGAGACAATGATAAGTCTTAAGTTTATAAGCAAAATGTATATTTAGCCAATCAGAAGTAACAAGGGGACATACGCTTGACATAGTATTTTTTACCACTTGCATTTACCTGTTTGATCTTTTGGGATTTTGGCTGGCTGCTCATGACAGTGTTGGAGATGGAAAAGCAGGCATCATTCATGTCTTCACTATTTTAATCCCCAGGGCCAAAACAGTCCCTGACAGAGGGCTGACCCTCAAACAATTTTTTGGTGAAAAAATAAGGCTAAAACCAAAGTTCTAATTCTAGTCCTACAAAGTAACAACAGGAACTTGGGTGAATATTTTCCCGTGGTTTTTGACCCTCTCAACAGGCTGTCTTGATAACAATGACTTGATGCAGTGTTTCCAAAAGGGAAGTATCAAATAAAATGCTAGATGGTACCTAACTGAATTTTTTTTTATAATTTTATTTTAATATGCACATCAAACCCATGAACTCAAAGACATTATGGCTTTGGATGAGGATAAATATTTAAGTTAAAGTGAATCAATTTAAGAAAAAAATCACATAATATCGTGGCACAAAGAAATGGCAAAAATACTGATAATGGAAACACATTTGGGAAAGTCTGAGTTAATGTATCTGGAATAGGTCTAAACGGTCACCTTGCATGATCCTGCATTTCACAGATAAGGAGAGCAGGCCCAGGAGCTGTGGCTTACCAGCAATAAACAGCTCTTGGTAATGCTTCCCATGTTTAAACATTTACATCTGCTCTACTTTATATTACTAAGTGCCCCTCCCAATCTTTTTTTTTTTAATTTTTTTTTATTTATTTATGATAGTCACAGAGAGAGAAAGAGAGAAGCAGAGACATAGGCAGAGGGAGAAGCAGGCTCCATGCACCGGAAGCCCGATGTGGGATTTGATCCCAGGTCTCCAGGATCGCGCCCTGGGCCAAAGGCAGGCGCCAAACCGCTGCGCCACCCAGGGATCCCCCCCTCCCAATCTAAAATCACCATATGGAATATGCTTTTTACTAATATATCTGCCTCATCTAGAAATTTTAATAAACCCTTCCCCCACCTATGTTCTTAAGAATTACTGATCTAGAAGTGCCTGGGTGGCCCAGTCACTTCTTGTCTGCCTGCCTTCGGCTCAGGTCATGATCTCAGGGTCCTGGGATGGAGCCCCACATCAGGCTCCCCGCTCAGTTGGGGAGTCTGCTTCTCCCTTTAAGCTATTTGTGCTCCCTCTCTCTCATGTTCTCTCTCAAAATAATAAAATCTTTTTTTAAATAAAATAAATAAGGGCAGTCCCGGTGGCTTAGCAGTTTAGCACCACCTTCCGCCCAGGGCATGATCCTGAAGACCTGGGATCGAGTCCCACGTCGGGCTCCCTGCATGGAGCCTGCTTCTCCCTCCACCTGTTGCTCTCTCTCTATCTCTAATAAATAAATAATCTTTTAGAAAGAAAAGAAAGAAAGAAAGAAAGAAAGAAAGAAAGAAAGAAAGAAAGAAAGAAAGAAAGAAAGAAAAGAAAGAAGGAAGGAAGGAAGGAAGGAAGGAAGGAAGGAAGAAAGAAAGAAAGAAAGAAAGAAAGAAAGAAAGAAAGAAAGAAAAGAAAGAAGGAAGGAAGGAAGGAAGGAAGGAAGGAAGGAAGGAAGGAAGGAAGAAAGAAAGAAAGAAAGAAAGAAAGAAAGAAAGAAAGAAAGAAAGAAGAAAGAAAGAAGAAAGAAAAAGAAAGAAAGAAAGAAAGAAAGAAGAAAGAAAGAAAGAAAGAAAGAAAGAAAGAAAGAAAGAAAGAAAGAAAGAAAGAAAGAAGAAAGAAAGAAAGAAGAAAGAAAGAAAATTACTGATCTAGTTTAAAATGCAAGAGGCAGCAGAAAGCAACCACAGCAGCAACATCCTCCCCGCCTCCTCTCCCCAGTTCTAGGCCCAACCTCTGTGTTGGTACCAGCCCCCACATCTGAGCCATCTCCTATTACTGACAGAAGAGAGAACACAGATGACAGTTCTGGTTCTGTCATGGGGCTCCAGCAATGGTGACAGTAACCCTACTACCACCATCCCCCAAAACCCATTCCTCTTCTCCAAGTGCAGACCCAGAAGCCTAGAGGGAATGTTGACCCCCGAGTCCCATCCTTCAACTTGGCCTTCAGGGTAAGGTTCCACCTGCCTATCTCCACCAGCAATGCTCCTTTCCACTGGAATGTACCTCCTCCTCCCATACCTAGCCCAAATATCACCTCTAGAAGCCCTCCCTCCTTATCACCTATCACCCAGGCCTCCCCACCACCACCAGCAACAACCAACACACATCTTCCTTTTCTAGATTTGTTTAATGTGAGGTGCACCTCCATGGCTCAGTTGGTTTGGCAGCCGACTTTTTATTTCGGCACAGGTCATCATCTCAGGGGCCTGGGATCAGAGCCAGGTGGCGGGCTCCGTGCTCAGCAGGGAGTCTGCTTGAGATTCTCTCCCCCCTCTACCCCTGCCACAACATTCACTCGCTCTAAAATAAATAAATCTTTTTAAAAAATGGATTTTGAGGAGCACTGGGTGGCTCAGTGGTTGAGCGGCTGCCTTCAGCTCAGGGCGTGATCCTGGGGTTCTGGGATTGAGTCCCATGTTGGGTTCCCCGCCAGAACCTCCTTCTCCCTCTGCCTATGTCTCTGCCTCTCACTGTGTCTCTCATGAATAAATAAACAAAATCTTAAAAAAAAAAAAAAGTTTGATGTGAGTTATCTCCCAATAGACTAGATTGTCAGCTCCTTGTGAATACAGACTATGCCTAATTCATCGCCAGTTCTGAGCCATGGGGGCTGGTGATGTCAGGACACAGGGAGATAGCTCTCAAAGCACTGGCTGTTTCACCATGGGGTTAGTACAGGAAGCTTTTATTCAGTGTATTAGGGGTTAAGGGCAGGGAACTTGCATAAGCACCCTAGTTCAGTTGCACATGCTTAGCTTGTCAACATTCTAGTACATTCACTGTATGTTCAAGAAATGGCAGAAAACTCTACCCACAGAAGGAGATCTTAGTATTATAATGAGCAAAGGTAACTTCAGGTCAGCTGCCGAGGGGTGGGGTGGGGGGGTGGGGGGCGCTTCCTTGCAAGTCCTCAGCTCTGATCCAGCTCAAACTGACTCATGTAAGGGCTATCAGGTGAAACACTAGTTGAGCATCTCCCTGGTTGGAGCTCTTGGTTCTGCAAAACAAAACACATTCCCTTCCTGCTTTGTGCCTTTCCTCCCTTCTGCTGATAGTTTTCAGCCCTCTGATTTGAGTAGTTTCCCGTTGCATCCTAGTTCACAGTGACTGTTGAACAAGGAAGTGGGTGAAGGAAGGAAGCAACATGGCAGGGGATGGGGAGATGTTGATGTCAGGCTGAGCTCTGCCCACCTCTGCCCTTTAACCCTCAGAATCCCAAGGGTGCTTTTCCAACCTGGGGAAGGTTAAAGGGAAACGGCCACTGCCCAAGGCTCCCAAACTTTCTCTGGTTTCCTCCTGCGTGAGTGTGAATCCTGGTGTTGAGTAACCAAAGGGTTAAGGTCTAGGCAGAGAGAGATTGGAGGTCCCTGACTCCCCAGACTAGGCTCACGCAGGGGGCTACATGACCAGGCTTACAGAAATCCCAGATGGAGAAACTCTGAGGTGTCTAAAACCAGAGATAAGGGAAGAAACCAGACCACCTGGCCCTGGATGTCAGGGAGAATATTTTTTGGCAGCTTCATTGTAATCACAGAAAATGACCAGACCTCCAAGAAGTAAGCCATTAAGGATGTTATCAATAGTCCTTGCTCAAACCAAGATGGCCCAAGAATTTCAAGGCCACAAACTTCCTCAACAGTTCTCCATAAAAGACTGCCAGTAAAAGCCCTCAGTGGCAACCCATTCGGGACTTCTCTCACTCTAGAGAGCTTTTTACTTTCCTTTCTGTGCTCACCTTCACTTAATAAACATTCATGTCACTTCACTCTTTTGTGTCCGGGTGATTCATTCTTGGACTCCGTGAGACAAGAACCCTGTAATCCTGTAACACTGTGACACTGCACCCAGACACAAGACGGATCCTTGGGAAAGAGAGGCAGGTACCATCTCTCTGATAGCAGGAAGGGGACAAGGAGGCTTTCAGATGCGTTGGGGAGGATATGCCTCCTATTAGGTCAGGGCCTTGCCCCAGCCCCAGCCCCTCTCTGTAGAAGTCACTGTGCTGAGGGGATTTTCATTACCACCAGGGTAAGAAAGGGGGCCAGCGCTCACCTAGAGCCTCAGTATAGGAGCTTGGTGCCCCTTTATTTTTTTTAAGTTTAGAATTTGTTTTCTATTGTTATGTGAGGAAGGAAGAGACATGGTAAATAACAAAAACGCAGGTACTACAGGACATAAGATGAAAGTTACCCTCATTCTCTGGAATCTACAATGAATACTAGCTAATCTAGTAGTTTCCACTTTAAATAATTGACCTTGTTAAACAAAATGCAACTGCATATATTTGAGGATCTAATTTACTTACTAAGTGATTCATGAATCCATGGCATCCCATCTAGCAAATACCAGGGTGCTCTGAGGAGTTGTACAAAATGGAAGGTTTTGTGGGAGGGAGGGCAGGACAAGAAGTTATTAACAAAAGAAAAGAATTGTTTCGGGCAAGATCATCTTACCTTTGGGGAAGGCAGGGAGTCTTATGGCGCAGATTATCTCCTATTCCTTTGAGGGATAGAGAGGCTCATGTGGCGGATTACCTCATTGAAGCTGGCAAAAAAATTCCTGACCAACCCGTTAAGACTACATTTCTGGGGGAGGCTGAAACTGCAATTAGGTTAGGTATTAAGTGTAGACTTGGTGACTTGGTTTAAGTGATACCATTTAAGGTCTGTGCTTTTCTTTTTAACAATTCCCCTCTTTTGATTAGACTGTCAGCCTGAGAGATGTGCTCAAAATTTAAGGCATTAGTACTTCTGTCAGCTACCACTCTGAAGCTCTTGCAGTTTCTTTTCTCCCTTTGTGTGGTATCTACCGGTCATGACATTTTTTGCTTAACCCTGTGATACTCTCAGATCACAACTCCAGGCTTATCATCTAAATCAGTCATTCTCTTTGCTTCTTCAATGTTCCAGTCTCAGGGAGATGGAGCCCCACCTCTGGCTCCATGCTGTCTGGGCATAGAGTCTGCCCAGCATCCTCTCTACCACTCCCGTCCTTCCCACGTGTACACACTCCCTTAAAAAAAAAAAAAAAAAAAAAAAAAAACTCTTGAGAATATAATGCACCAGGAAGATTATATTAGAGTTTACTTTGGAGCCATGGTCCCCAAGACCCAAACCAATCAAAGACCCCATTGCAGGAGTCAGCCTTTTAAGCCAGGTGGCTTGCTCAGTGATCTTAATAACTGAGGTTCGGCTTCCCCAGAAGTGTTAACACAGATACAGCAGGTGGTGTTAAGCATAGCACAGACACCTCCTTACTCAGCTAAAAGATAATAAAGAGCTATTCTACTATCAAAAACAACTCTGGCCGGACAGGCTAAGAATCTTTGCCAGGCAGCTATTGCTTTAGTAGTAAATTCTGCAATGATTTCAAGACTTATGAAATTTCTAACAGAAGCTTTATTTTCATTTATCCTTAGCTAGGGAAATAGGGACCCGCCCAGAGGAGTGAATACTGAATCCTGAAAGTCTCCTGCTAGGTACTTTCTAACTCCACAGTGTAAATTCGGGGTGGGGGCGAGGTACAACTAATGAGATCTCTTACTTTGTGAAAAATTAGGGACAATTAGATTTTCTTGTAGCCTGACATGAAAGTTGTTGTAAATTCAGGTTACCCATCCCTCTTAGCAATGTTATAGGAAATACAGATGAGGGCATTAATTTCCCAAGAGAATGTCAGAGTAAAGGAAAGGATAAGAAGAAAAAGTGTTCACAATATGAAGTGGAAGCAGTCTATGTCAATACCAGCTACTTATCTCTCTTGTCAGGTTGATGGGGAGGTCTCCAGCAATGTCAGTGGTCAAGAGCACTTGAGAGGCGCCTGGGTGGCTCAGTTGGTTAAGCATCTGCTGTTGGCTTAGGTCATGATCCCAGGGTCCTGGGATCAAGCCCCACATTGGGCTTCCTGCTCAGTGAGGAGCCTGCTTTTCCTTCTCCCTCCACCTGTCACTCCCCCTGCTTGTGCTCTCTCCCTCATTCTCTGTCAAAAAATAAATAAAATCTTTTGAAAATAGCACTCGGTAAGGTATCCTCTAACGAGTCTAGGGCCATCTTTTTATATGCTTCCAGAATATCTAGTCACCAGGCTTAACACTGTGACTGTACCTAGGATACATGAGCACCTGGCTCCAGGGGTTGCAAACAGACCATTATCCGGCCACTCACTGCTAACAAACTCCAAAGGCAGAGAGACAAGTGGTGGTGAAACAAGAAAGGAATTTATTTTGGTGAGGACAACACCGAAAGAAAGTGGGCTAGTGTCTCAAAGACTGTCTCCAAAGTGCTGAAAATACCTTCAGGTTTATATAAAGAAAATGTAAAACATCGGTTTGTGGACGTATGCAGGTGGGCAGTGAAGGTCAAATCCATCACAGGCCAGATCTTGCTGGCTCAGGGCAGTCCTTATTGTTGAGGGGGTAGCTTTGGTTCTCTTCCCAGGATGCTTTGCCAGTAGGGTCTTTTGCCTGAGTTAACAAGTAGTAAAGAACTTTTTTGTTTGTTTGTTTAAGATTTTATTTATTCATAGAGACACAGAGAGAGGGGCAGGGACACAGGCAGAGGGAGAAGGAGGCTCCATACAGGAAGCCCGACGTGGGACTCGATCCCAGGTCTCCAGGATCACACCCCAGGCTGCAGGCGGTGCTAAACCGCTGTGCCACCGGGGCTGCCCAACAAGTAGTAAAGAACTTAATCAATGAGAAAGTTTGCAGTCAAAATGGGGGTAAAGGCCTTTTTCATGACCAATAGGATCCTTTGAATTGGGAATCCAAGAAGGCTTCTTAAAACTGATGACAGTCTTGAGTATAAGATATCAGAGACTTTGAGTAGCTAGTCATACTAGCATGAGACAAGATCAGCAGAAGATTATATGCCAACAGACATTGGTCTGCCAGTGACTCTCATGCAACATGAGTTTATGTTTCCAGAATGATGAACTTCGAACAGTCAGCAAGACCAAAGGCAATACCTTTGGCCAGGAAAGTCCAGTAGTTTTTGTAAGATTAGAAGCTTTAAGTTTGAGGATCCCATTATCAGTGAGCCCTCTTGCTCAACTATGGACCACAATAGTTATTCCTTATCCCACTTTCTTGAGGCTTTGACAATGACTGCAACATTCCAGTCAACAAACCAGAAAAGCCCTGATAGCAGTGGAACGCCTAGAAGACCACATTCCTGCCCATGGTCACAAGCTGAACACACACTGACCACCACCCATGATTACATGCTCCCTATCTGCTCTCTTGCATTTACCCCCCTGAACCTTTTCCTATAAAACTCTAGGTGTCCATCTTGTCAAGAGAGAAGTGGGTTGTTAAGGCTTGAACTTGCTATCTCTCCCAGCTGCCAGCACCCAAATAAATTTCTCCCTTTCTCTTCTACAAATCCATGTTTCAAGCTATTGGCTTCTCTCGCAGTGAGTTTATCTGAGTTTGTTCAGCAACAGTGTTGACAAATCCAGTCAGGAGTTGTGGTTTTGATTTGTACATCCCCCTTGGAATTCCCTGGGATAAAATAGGTGGTAGCAGTGCCCGGGCTTTCCTGTTCATTTCCTGAGTTAGTGGTTTGAATTGGGTTTGGTAACACCACTCATTCTCTCAACTTTGCCTGATGACTGAGGATGATAAAACAGTGTTAATTCTGCAGAGTTTGCAAGATTTTCATTAAGGTTCATCTGATTTGTCCAGCAAAGTGGGTGCCTCCATCACTGGAGATTATGGAGGGTGTACTCCAAGTGGAAACAGTCTCTAATGGTTCCTTTGCCACTGTGAAGGCACCAACCTATTCAGAAAACATACATATGACAAGAGCATATTGATAAGACATACTAAGTGGCAGCTGAATGAAGTCTCACAGCAGATGTTCAGAGGGTCCAGAGAGAGGAAGCCTGAGGCCACTGGGAATAAAAATAGTTTTTCCAGGATTATGGTCCTGACAGATCAGACATTGTAGGTTCTCTGTTTCTGCAGTTTTATGGAAGTCTCCCTGCCAAGGTCTATTCATAATCCAAGTCATCTTAAACGTGCTGTGTTGGGTGAAGGAATGCAAACACTGAAAAATGGGGTTTGTCAGGTAGCAGAGAAGATCTGTCTTGGATTCTCTATAGCCCCAACTGTTTAATTTATTGCACCTGCTTATCCATCTTAATTTCTCTGATTCAGGAGCAAACTGTTGCCATGGTACAAGGATATCAGACAGCAAAAGTCTGTTTTTAAATTATTGCCATAAAATAGATATGATAATACAAAACTTACCAGTTATAAACTGGATTGAAGTTTGCTTTCTGGAGGATGGAATAGACTAAGTTTACCGGTCTAGGTGGCTAGAACTTTGTAAAATATTTGTGGAAAAGACACTTAAAGGTTTGTATTTGTCCTTGATAGGTCAAGTTCTAAATCTCTCTCTCACACACACACACACACACACACACACTTTTTTTTTTCTTTTTCTTTTGATAGAAATTTCCATCCCCTGAAGTTTGCATATCAAAGAGATGGTTTAGGTAAGAGTTATGGAAAAGATTCTGGATATACCACTTATATCTCAAAGACATAGGTGGGAGTGGTGGAAAAAGCAAGCTCCTCCTAGAACTTCTTTTAAGGCCAGAGTTTTTACAATACTTACAAGTCTTTTGAGATAAACAGGGAAAAATCAGGGATTAGTAAAAAGGATTGTTGAACTTTGAATTGTTTCTGGAACCACACCTCTGGTCCTGCAAAGACTAGATTTGTAAAATAAGAACATCTGTTTGTAATTCATCAAAGAATTGGGTTGCCACCTAAATGATATCAAGGACTGACACCCCCATTCACCTCTGTTAGGATGCTTTCCTTTCCATTTGGGTACATTTAGCCTAGGGTTGAATGCCTAAAGAAATTCCTAGAAGGCTCTGAATCACCTTCCAATTTAGCCAAATTTCTGATCATAGAGTCATTAAATTCTTTCAAATATCTTGTCAGGATTCAGCTGGGACAAACAGAAAATATTTCTGGCAGTATTAAATGACTTCATGGACCCAAGAAGTGTCCTCAAAGAGGGCGCAAAAGATACTATCTTCACAAGATCTAGAGTCACTTCCAAATATAGCCGGAGAAAGGACCTACAACCTGCGTGTCCCAGGCAGACAAAAAGCCAAGCCAAGTCCTTAGGATGCTGAAATGAGACAAGAAAGAAGGCAATAGCTATCTATTCCTGAGAGAGAAAGAATCAATAACCAATTAGTTTAGATTTGAAAAGGAAGGGACAACATGAAATTTTATTTTCCTCTCTCTATCTCTCTTTTTACTGAGTTCAGGAAGTAATCTATTTACAAAAACTTTTGAGGATCCTCCCTGGATTTAAGAAATTCTTTTGGCCGTGACCAAGGAGTGAAAGAAAGATACCTGAAAAGGATTGCCTGTAGTCTCAGGTTGTCTTATGTTAAAAGGTAATGTTTTAATAAGTCTCTTCCAAGTAGAAAGGCAATTCAGACAGAGGATTACGAGAATGAGCACTCGGGTAAAGGAGGATAGAGGGGAGCAGGAGAAGTTATGTCAGTCTTATACATCAGTCTTTGGCTGTAGGTAACTTTCTTCTCCTCAATTCTTCACTAGACCTTTGCAAGGAATCTCTCAATAAAACTATTTTGGAAATTTGTAACCTCCTCGAGGCTTCTGCATGCAATTAGTTCCCATTGTGTTTAGTTTAGGAACTCTTGCTTTCAAGTGCACAAATGATTCCATCTAATTGGACCATTCCCCATAGTGGCCATTGTAATTCTAGGTTGGCTTTAGTAAGATTTTGCCATTTTACTAGATATTTGCAACTTCTGAGACTATGGTTCTTAGAAAACAAAGTGTGCCAGAACATGGCAGGCTCACCTCCCCAAATTTAAAGAACTCCACTTCTTTTAAAGAGGTCTTTTGTTTTCCCGGAGCCCCACTAATAATCTAAGGGGTGTGGAAAGAACCGAACCTGCAGGCCCAAAGAATGCAACTGTGAACTGATTCCAAACAAATGGAGAACTTCCACCAGCAATTCTCAACTTGGAATCTGGGAATCTGGAGAGGAAACTAAAGGGCATCTTCTTTTTTTGGGTAACAAGACATCACTTAGCTATAGCCTTTGTTAAATAAAACAAGGCACCCAAACCTGTACACCTTATCAGCAGCAACTGAGAGATGTTACTGCATCCTGGCCACAGAAGATCCTGTAGGCACCATCACCAATTCCCATAGAATGTTGCATTGAGGGAAAGATTGGACTTCCAAAGCCTCCTATATTGGTTTGCTAGCACTGCCATAACAAAGTAGCACAGACCAGGGGCTTACACACTAGAAATTTATTTTCTTAGACTTCTGGAGACTAGAAGACTGAGATCGATATGTTGGCAGGCAAGGTTGGTTATTTCTGAGGTCTTTCTTCTTGGCTTATAAATGGAATTCTTCTCCCTATGTCTTCACATGGTATGTGTGGGGGGTGTGTTTGTGTGTATAAGGATATGGATCAGATTGGATTAGGTCTCATACGCATTACCTCATTTTAACTTCATTACCTCTTTAAGAACCCTCTCTCCAGGGGATCCCTGGGTGGCACAGAGGTTTAGCACCTGCCTTTGGCCCAGGGCGCAATCCTGGAGACCCGGGATTGAGTCCCACGGCAGGCTCCTGGTGCATGGAGCCTGCTTCTCCCTCTGCCTATGTCTCTGCCTCTCTCTCTCTCTGTGTGTGACTATCATAAAAATAAAAAAAGAACCCTCTCTCCAAAGACAGTTGTCAGATAGCCCACTTCCTCAACTATAGACACCCATCAGTTTAAACCAGAAATAGACAGGGCTGCTTAACTCATGCTCTAACTAAAACCCATCGTACTTATTTCTTATCACACTTCCTTAAGGCATTGATGAAGATGTTTTACAATAACTGGAACATTCCAACTGTCAGGCCAGAAAAGCCCTGATAGCAACGGAATGCCTTAAAGACCACATTCCATCCCTTTCCCTGCCCAGGATCAGGCACTGAACACATACCAATCCCCACCAATCCCCACCTACGATCATGTGATCCCTGCCTGCTCTCTTGCATGTACCCCTGAACCTCTCGCCCTGTCAAACTCTAGGTGTCCATCTTGTGGATGAAGAGGTTGGTTATTGAGGCCTGAGCCGTCTCCTCTGGCTGCCAGCACCCCAAATAAATTTCTCCCTTTCTCTTTTCCAAATCCTCATCTCTTGGCTTCTCTCTCTCTCTCTCTTTTCTCAAGATTTTATTTATTTATTCACGAGAGATACAGAGAGGCAGAGACATAGACAGAGGGAGAAACAGGCTCCATGCAGGGAGCACGATGTGGGACATGATCCCAGGATTCCGGGATCACGCCCTGAGCCGAAGGCAGACACTCAACCACTGAGCTACCCAGGCATCTCTCTTGGCTTCTCTTGCAATGAGTTGTTGAGTTCTGTTTGGCAACAGGTTTGGCAAACCCAACCAGGAACTAAACTATGCTTTTGATTAGTCTAGCCCCTTCAAGATTTTCTAGGACAGAGTAGTTGGCAGAGGCAGCGTTCCAGGGCTTCTTTTGTTTCCTGAGTTAATGGCTATGATAGATCGATAGGTAACTACAGAGGCCACTTTTAGACAATAGGCTTGAGCAGTGGAAACTTGATCAAGGCAAAAAGGCCTACAGTGACCACCTGGCTGAATACAGACAGGCCCAACAGGCCGATCCCCCTCAAAATATCCATAGGTCCTAATTAGCTAACGGGCTGTGTACAACCAGGCACAGCTCCCAAGAAAGGGAGAATTCCATACATCCCCTCACCTCTTCATATTCCCCTTTAAAAACAACCCCTACCCACTGCCTCTTTGCAGTCTCTCATTTGCTGTCCTGCTTGCAGCTCCCTTGCGGTGTCTTAATTAAATTTCCATCTCCTTTGTTCTGCCTTTGGGTGAATCCTTTCTCTGCCTGCGCCATCAGTCTCCACTAGATCTTTGCCCAACATTTGGGGGTCCCCAACTGATTGGGAGACACACCGCAGTAATGCAGTCCCGCTCTAAGGTACTAGGGGTTAGGACTTTGACATGAATTTGGGGGGAATACAGTTAAACCCAACACATCCCTTTCTGAAAACAAAAAATTATACTCCACTACCCCCATGCAAAACCTCTAGTGGCTCCCATCATGCTTAGAATAAAATTAGAAACCTCTGCTCTGATTTATAAATTCCTATATGCTTCACTTTTGCCAATTTCTCCACTTGGCTCACATCCAATCCCCCTCTCTTCTATTTCCAAATAAATTTAGCTCCTGCCTCAAAGGTATTTGCTTTGAATACCTCTCTACTGAGAACCCTCCTATTCATTCAGGTAGGAAGCAGTTTTTGAGCAATGCCCTGTGACAAGCACACTCCAGGTAAAGGATCTTCCAAACTGCCTATATGCATCTTGACATATAGGAAGATATTCCTAGGGGTAGGTGGATCTGGATACATTAGAGAAATCCATCTGCAGACCTTGAAGTTTTGTATCCTCTTTCCTAAAATTTATTTGCCCACCAATGCAGTTATCCAACTTTATTTTTATCCTCCCCTGTTCACAAGAAAAGGCTTACCACCTCCCCCACTGCTATAGGTGTAAAATAACAGGAACTGAACAAAGTACATTTCGAGAATACACCTCTCCTGAAGGCAAATCCTTGAGCACCCGGCGAAAGATACTTCGTAAAAAGATGGCCCTTACTTCCTGCTTTATTTCAAAGGTGGTGGTCTATCTGTCCATTGATTCGTCCATCCGCCAACTCATCCCTCCTTCTCCTCATCTTTTTCTCTTTGAATTTAGAAAGAAGAAGGTGTCACAGGAACATATATTCACTTTCACTTGTTTTAAACTATAAAAATAAAGGTAAACTTTTAAATTAAAAAAAATAAGTACATATGATTTGAATTATTTGGTTTGACAAAGAGAACTGGCTTTGCCAATTAATTAATATGATTAACATTCTGGATGGGCTAAATATACAGCTCTATAGGTTTTTGTTTGCTTGTTGCAGCTCTACAGTTTTGATGAAAACACATGGAGAGCACTTCTACAAGAAACATCACACCAGAAAATAGGCCACTGCCACTATTTAGAATGGTGACAAGGGCACCTGGCTGGCTCAATCCGTACAGCATGCTAGTGACTCTTGATCTCAGGGTTGTGCACTTGAGCCCCATGTCAGGTGTAGAGGTTACTCAAAAAATAAAATCTTAATAAAATAAAAAGTTGTGACAAGAGTTTTGGGGTGTCAACTTTTAAAAATCTTTATTGGAATATAATTTTTAAAAATCATTTTATAAGACATAGAAGCAATAAGGTTTAGAGGCTGCTGTCAAGTACTGGGGCCATAGAGAAGAGTGAGAAAGACCATTCATGTCCCTGTTTTCTCAGAACTTAAATCCCAGGTTAGCTGTTTAAAAAAAATTTTTTTTTAAAGATTTTATTCATTTAGTCATGAGAGACACAGAGAGAGAGGCAGAGACACAGGCAGAGGGAGAAGCAGGCTCCATGCAGCGGGCCCGACGTGGGACTCGATCCCAGGACCCCGGGATGATGCCCTGAGCCGAAGGCCGATGCTCAACCCCGAGCCACCCAGGCGTCCCAGCTGTTTAAAAATTTTAACTCACAACAGAGGTCTTCCTGACCCAGGTCACTCTCTCTACCACATTATCTTTGATAAAAGGAAACCGTAGGGCCCAAATGGCGTCACTTCCAACAAATCACCACACCGGGCTTGACACCTGCACTTTCAACCTCTCCCAGAATCACAGTCTTAATTGGAGTCACAAATTTTCAGGTCAGAGAGATGCCTAACTGGCTCCAGCGGCGGCTCTGGGGACTCTCGCTCTCGAGGCTGTGCGTTCAGGCCCTACGCTGGGGGTCCTGGGTGCAGGGATTATCTAAAAAATAAAATCAATCTTAAACACATGTTCTTCTGGTCAGAACCAACAAGGTAATCTGTTCACACGGGCCCTCTCCATGCTCCAAAAGGCAGATGCAATGCGCCCACTAAGACCCTTTGTCTCCAAGGAAAGGCGACTTCACCCCAAATAATTGTTGTTGTTGTTGATGACTCCTCTGCCTTATTTCTAGAACCTTTCCTTTCCTGTAGCCCTTTGGAGCTCCCTTACGAATCGCTTGATAAAAAGTCAACCGGATCTCCGGACTTGCTTGAGCTTAGTGCTTTGCCGCGACACCTGACACCTGCGAGCACGGCGGGGTCGAGCGCCTCTCCTGGGGAGCTCGCCGTCCGGTCTCGCACGCAGCTTGCGGCCCAGGGCCCACCGCGCCGTCGGCCACGCTAACGTGCACGACACGTGCTGGCTGAGAACACGACGGGATTTGGGCGAACCGAGGACCCGGTGAGCGCTCCCGCCCGCGCTCCCGCCCGCCCCGAGCGGCTCTGGCCCGACGCCCCCGGAGCCCAGGCAGCGTCCAGCATCTCCCCGTCGTCGTCCCCGCAGTGTCGCCGGGATCCCGCCAGGGGGCAGCACAGGCGGCGGCACACAGAGGGCAGCAGCGGGAGGCGCAGGGACCGGGGCTTCCGCTTCCGAGAAGAGCCGGCCACTTCCGCTTCCGGAGCCTCGGGGTGTTCGCCGCTGACGGGAGGATGGAAGGGCTGGTGGCTCAGTGCTCCGCGAGGCTGTTGCAGCAGGTAGGGCCGCATGGGGCCAGGAAGGGGGCTCGGCGGGGAGCGAGGAGGGTCTGCGCCCGCCCGGGGGCGGCGCGGCAGGGGGGCGGGGGCGGCGCCCGCGCTGGTCCGCGCGCCCTGAGACCCGGGCCTGGTCCCCCGGAGCGAGCGCCCCCGCCGGGATGCCCCGGCCCCGCCCCCAGCCTGGCCCCGCCCCCAGCCCGGCCGCGAGCTCCGGCGCCCGGCCCAGCCCCCCGGCGGCTCCCGTCCCGGCGCGCGGCGTGCTCCGTGCTCCGTGCTCCGTGCGGGCCGACCCTGAGCCGCTCCCTCCGCGCACGCGCACGCGCCGCCCGGGGTGCGGGGTCGGCCGGGGGCGGGGCGGGGGCCCGGGAGTCCACACCCCCCGACCTGCGCCGACGGGGCTCCTGGGGGCCGCGGCCGCAGCGGACCCCAGCGACGGGGCACATCCCTCACCGTCGGCTCGGGGAGCGAGCTGCTTTCTAGGAAATCAGCAGTTACACCGTACGGCTCGGCCAAGGAAAGCGGAAGGTTCGCGCTGGAGCCGAGCCCTGTGTTCTTTGCCGGGGTGGGGGTACAGGTACCCTAGCATTCCGTCGTGATGAAGAATTACAGACCTCAAAAAAATGAAGTAAAAAAGAAGAAGGCCTCAGTTTTTGGAAAATGTTTAGCTGAGCGCATGGAACATAATATGCTCGTGTCGGGCAACCTGGTTTTGCTGTGGTCACCTCCTGATAAGCAGTCTCCCATCTCGGGAGAATCTCCCCCTTAGTGATTCTGTGAGGTTGGGAGGTTTATTTCCTTCTGAATTGGCATGTTTTTAGTTTTAGGCATTAGAGTTAAAAACCCGGCCTAGGACCTGAGACACAGTGGAAAACTAAGGGAAGAATTGGGAAATCATTTTGTCTAAGAAAGGGCAAAAGGCAGACACTTGAGCTATATTAAATGTGACAAAAGGCATTTCCTTTTTATTTTTTTTTTAAGATTTTATTTATTTATTCGTGAGAGACACAGAGAGAAGCAGAGGCACAGGCAGAGGGAGAAGCAGGCCCCATGCAGGGAGCCCGACGTGGGACTCGATCCCGGGACTCCAGGGTCTGCCCTGGGCCAAAGGCGGTACTACACCGCTGAGCCACCAGGGCTGCCCAAGGCATTTCCTTTTTTTTTTTTTTTTTTTTTAATTTTTAATTTTTTATTTATTTATGATAGTCACAGAGAGAGAAAGAGAGAGAGGCAGAGACACAGGCAGAGGGAGAAGCAGGCTCCATGCACCGGGAGCCCGATGTGGGATTCGATCCCGGGTCTCCAGGATCGCGCCCTGGGACAAAGGCAGGCGCCAAACCGCTGCACCACCATTTCCTTTTTAAAAGAACCCCAAGTCCTAAGATTTAGGAACAAAGGTTGGTCACCCTTGAACGTAACTAGTCCTCTTCACTAAATCAGAGTGGTTTACTGAGACAAAAAAAAAAAAAAAAAACCCTCAGGATAATAAGGCTTATCCCATTATGTGCTTAACACACCGGTTCCTCTCCAGTATACACACATAAGTCTTTCATTGAAAGGATAGTGTGCTAATGTAGTGCAAAGTCTCTGGAGGGAAAATCACAGCTTATCAAAGGAAACGCCCATTATTCCCATCACCTCTGCCATGCTGTTGGAAAGAGGAAAAGAAAGAAATTGACAGTACTATTCAATTCATCACGTTAACGAAAGTTGTCAGTCATAAGTGGACTGTGGACTGAACAAAGTGCCTTTGCTTTCATAGGAAAAAGAGATTAAGTCTCTGACTGCTGAAATAGATCGGTTAAAAAACTGTGGTTGTTTAGAAGGTTCTCCAGATTTGGAGCAGTTGCGAGAAGAAAATTTAAAATTAAAGTATCGACTAAAAATCCTTCGAAAGGTAAGTACTGTGGCTTGTTTTTCGTTTTATAATTTGCATTATTGTAGCTTTAAAAAAAAAAAAAAACTTTTGTCAAAGATTCAGAAAGTATACCTTGAGGAATTTGGAGACATGAGGAAAGAAACCCTATCTTTTCCCCCGGCTAAGACTAATTAGGACTAAGTTGTTGGTGCAAGTAATGGTGAAGTTGGTGTAGACTTGTCCTTCCAGGGCCCCTTGAAATGTTTGATACGCTAAATATTTGGCCCACTTGAAGTAGGCTTCCAATAGGTTGAGACATTTAATAGTTTATGTTGGTGCCTTTTAAAAAAATTTTTTTTTGAATTTTTAATAATTGCCTCAATCAAAAGAAAATATAGAATACATGCACAGTCTTTCTGTGCCCTAAGTTGGTTATTTTATAATTTGATTTTTATATTTCAGAGTGTCATTTTTTTCCACTTTTATTTCAGAACTTCTTTTTCCTAAGAAGCTTGTGCTGTATTTGTTATTTAATAATCTTATAATCTAACAGTGTTTATCAGTTTTGTCAAAGAACTGAGCTTGTTTTAGTGGAGGTTTTAATTTCTTGGCCTGCCTTTCATGTCTGCTGATGACACATCCTGGGAGATGACCTCACTGGCATAATTGTTCTCCAGTATGTATATACTACTTCTTAGCCAGGCTACACTGACATTATATTCTTTTTTCCAAAGCTGACCCCATTTTTCTTATCTTAGGCTCTACCCACTCCACTCCCATGAAGTCTTTTTATCACCTACTTGTGATCTATTCTGCTTGAAATAACTTTGTCTTTGAATCTTCTAAAATGACATTTCTTTTCCATGGAGTCTTCCCCCAAATACCTCAGCTTTCTGGTTACCTCATTTATTCTGTACTTATTTATATTCATTTTTATACTTTAATTCAGAAATATTATTAGATGCCTCATGTTTGGTAGAGGGTCTGAGGAAAAACACAAAAGTACATTGTATTATTGTTTTAAGATTTTTTTTTTTAAGATTTTATTTATTCACGAGAGATACATGGAGAGAAGCAGAGACCTAGGCAGAGGGAGAAGCAGGCTCCTGATGGGGAGCCTGATGCAGAACCTGATCCCAGAAGCCCAGGGTCACACCCTGAGCCAAAGGCAGATGCTTAACCACTGAGCCACCCAGGCAGGCACCCCTATTTTAAGATTTTAAGTAATCTCTGCACTCAGCATGGGGCTTGAATTTACAACCCCAAGATCAAGAGTCCCACGCTCTTCCAATTGAGCTAACCAGGCACTCCAAGTACAGTATATTCTAATACACATGTGTTTCCATAATGCACATTGGCTCCAATGTGTAAATGTTAGAATGCTGTCAGTGTAATGGGTGGGTGGGCACATTGATTCTTTCACAAATACTTTGCCCTACTGAGTAATAGTACCTGAAGACAAGGTATACAACAAAAACCAACAAGTCATAGATGAATAAAAATACTGTGTCAGACACCCATTCATTTACTCTACCTTCATTCCCTGGGTCATATTGGTCACGTGCTCTGACTTAGCAACACTTACTGGATGGTTGTCCTGTTATGTTTTTCAGTATGTCCCAGATATGAGAGTATCGCACAGTGTATGTTACCTTTTGGTATTTACCTTCTCAAGACCTTGAAGATTCCTTACAATGTTTGGGAATATTTTATATGATAATTTAATATTTTGTTGACATTTTCCTTCTTAGAGTCTTCAAGCAGAAAGAACCAGACCAACTAAAAATATGATTAACATCAATAGCCGACTACAAGAAGTCTTTGGTTGTGCCATTAAGGCTGCATATCCAGATTTGGAAAATCCTCCTCTCATAGTGACACCAAGTCAACAGCCCAAGTTTGGGGACTACCAGTGTAATAGTGCTATGGGTATCTCTCAGGTGATTGCATTACTACAAAGCATTCTTACTGATTTGGTTTTCTTAAGTATTAATCATCGTTACTTTTACATAAATAGTAGCAAATTGTATTCTCAATGAAAAGAACATTTTCCACGGTTCTGAAAAACTTGAGCAAAGGGGATGTTTTTAATTTTAAAACACAAGTTTGAATATTCAGTTAAATTTTATATGTATTTTCAGTATTTAAGAGTGGTAGTTGATACTCCTGGTACTTGCCTCCTGTTGTGTCCAGGATTGCTTTGTGTTATCATTGATGAATGTTGGAAAGTGAGAGATTCTCAGTGAGCCATTTATCAACCAATGTCCCCATCACATACTTGGTGCAGCTGTGGGGTCTCTGGGTTAGACTTATATATTTCATTTTTAGTTAGAGGAATCTTCTCCTGCCCTTTTTTTTTTTTTTAGTAAGAAACAATTTAAGTTACTTTAAATTTTTTTTTTTTAAGATTTTATTTACCAGAGAGAGAGACCAAGCACAAGCAGGAGGAGCAGCAGGGAGAGGGAGAAGCAGGCTCCCCACTGAGCTTGATCCCTGGACCCTGGGATCATGACCTGAGCCAAAGGTAGACACTTAACCTACTGAGTCACCAGGCGCCCCTACATTTTTTAAATATTTATTTGTTCGAGAGAGAGAGAGAGAGCTGGGGGAGAGAGGAGCAGAGAGAGAGGGATAAGCAGACTCCGTGCTGAGTGCAGGGCATGATGTTCAACTGACTGAGCCACCCAGGTGCCCCAGAATTCCCCATTTTTAATAGCTGCATTGTATACTGTGTTTGTGATTAATTGGCCCTGGTTTGGGACTTTTTGCTTTCCTTTCTTTGTTGAGTCAAAGGGTTTAATTCAAAATGTCCAGATTTTCTTCTAGATAATTTTTATATGTCTACATTGGGGTTAAGTTTATAAGGGTACTATTTTTATTACCCAGGTCTGAATATTGCACACTTTCATGATTTGCAAATTCCAAATATAAATATCCTGGAAACCAACATCATAACTAAAGGTTTTGTTATGTCTTCATAAAAGAGTTCTAGGTATGTGGGGCAGCTCACTTTGAAATGGAGATCATGTGGTTTGGGCATTTTTGTATTCCTCTTGGCCCTATTGATGGTTGATGCTTTAATCTGTCCATTTAGAAGGCCGTTGGACTCCATGCTTGTGCCTCTTGATGGGTCTTAATGTCAAATGTACCTCTTTATCAGTTGTGTATTTCTGAGTAACTTGCTGGAATCTATTGTGTAATGAATCATTTTATATTGTGTTATAGATGCTCAAAACCAAGGAACAGAAAGTTAATCCAAGAGAAATTGCTGAAAACATTACCAAACACCTCCCAGACAATGAATGTGTTGAAAGAGTTGAAATTGCCGGCCCTGGTATGACAGTGTTATCCTTCTTAAGGAGTTGTATTAATATTGATTCATATAATATATGAATGTAGGCTTAAGCTGTATAAGGTGGTGAAAACTCCTCGGATTGAAGTTAGGAAACTGAGGTTTTAGTGTGGACTGAGTTGCCTGGTCTTTGAGTTATTTTACCTCCTGTGACTCGGTTTTTCAACAGCATGAAGGAGATGGATAATGGCAGATAAATTTATCATAAAAGGGGCACCAATTTTCTGTTAAGAGGTGAACAAATCATACACTGAGAGTGAAGGGGCCCAGGATTAAGTAGGAAGCTTCAAGAGAATGGTAATGTTTGAAACAGATACTGAAATAAGGAATTACAAGAGGGCTTCAGGTGGTGTTGGAATCCGTAAGTTTTGCCAGAGCCAGATCAGCACTCTGGAGCCAGCATAAGTGAAATTGAGAAAGACTGTGGGAGTGAGCAGTCCTTTAAGATAGGAAACTATCTGATTTTTCTTTCTTTCCTCTTACTGTTCATTAGGTTTTATTAATGTCCACCTAAGAAAGGACTTTGTATCACAACAGTTGACCAATCTTCTGGTGAATGGTGTTCAACTACCTGCCCTTGGAGAGAATAAAAAGGTATGTACACAGTTTGCAATGATACATTAACACCTTACAACTGTGGGACAAGGGCTGTGATGAGACTGGCAGTTATTTTTTTATATCGAGATTTAATCATTAGTATTCAAGATTATGAAAATTACTAAAATAACCTTTCTCCTGGGTCTTGGCTTCTTATGTAGTTTTTCTTTTCTTTTATTTATTTTATTTTATTTTATTTTATTTTATTTTTATTTTATATATTTTTTATTTTATTTTTTTATTTTTTATTTTATTTTATTATTTTATTTATTTTATTTATTTTATTATTTATTTTATTTTATTTTAAGATTTTATTTATTCATGAGAGACACAGAGAGAGAGAGAGAGTCAGAGACACAGGCAGAGGGAGAAGCAGGTTCTCTGCAGGGAGCCCGACGTGGGACTCAATCCCAGGTCTCCAGGATCACACCCTGGGCTGCAGGCGGCGCTAAACCGCTGTGCCACCAGGGCTGCCCTGTTTTTTCTTTTCACTGTATTCCACAGAGCATTTGGGGTAGCCAGCTGGTATTTATGAGGTTTGGCTAAAATAGGGTAGATTATTTGTATAAACAGATATAATTCTTTTTCAGTTAATAATGGACAAGTAGGTATACTAGAAACCTAACACAATTGAACTGCAATCCAAGCTGTTATTTAAGTCTGAGTTTATTTTTAAATGTTATTACTAAATGTTAACAGACTAAAATGTCTATGCCCATTTAAAAATTAAAAAAAAATAAATAAATAATTTAAAAATTTTAATTGAAGGTACTTGATATAACATTGCAAAATTAAGATATACAGGTGTTAAACTTTGATACATTTATATACTGTAACATAATTGCCATTGAGTATATTTATCACTTTAAAGTACAATATTGTCTAAATTTTTGTTTTCTTTCTGTCTCAGGTTGTAGTTGACTTCTCGTCTCCCAACATAGCTAAGGAGATGCATGTAGGCCATCTCAGATCAACTATCATAGGAGAGAGCATGTGCCGCCTCTTTGAATTTGCAGGATATGATGTGCTAAGGTATGTGCTCTTGCCTCTAGAAATATCTATAGAAAATGGGAGATGTTGTTTGAGATAGAATCTTTGACTAAATTAGTGATTTGTAAGTATGGTTCTGCTTCTAATCACCAAGTGGGCTTTTTAAATAAATTATGTCCTGGGCTCCTCTGAACTGTTAACTTTTAGACTGTCTGGGGATGGAGCTAAGGAAAAACTCTCCTGCTCATTCCACAAGTACTTGAGTATCACTCCTGTATTCTGTATTAGAATATATCAGGTTATATTCTAATAGGGAAAGGCATATGCAAGAGATTATGCTGGGCCTGTAGGCAATAGTAGGAAATTGGGATTTTATTCTTAAGTGTGATGGGAAGTTATTGGAGAGTCTTAATTAGGAGGAGCAATGCAATCTAATTAAGGATTAGTCTGGCTTCTTTTAAGAAATAAGGCAAAGAAGGCCTAACTGTAAGTTAGAAACCCTATGACAACAATCCAGTTAGAGATGATCTGGTGAAGAAAAAAAAAAAGATGATCTGGTGGTTTGAGATTAAAAACAGTAAGGAGTGTAAAGTGGTTGGATTGACACATTTTGAAGAATTTTATCCACTGGTGTTTTAGAACCACTGGTCTAATTATCTTAGGGAGATAGTTGGCTGAGAAGTTAAATTTTCATAAAGTGGTAATTATCAACATTGACTCATCTGTCCATGTCTCAGTTAACTACTCAGAAAACGGATCAGTCTATCAATAGGAACCTCATTGACCACAAATACTGGAGGCCTGTCATGTGCAACCTCTGTCAGCGGGTATATATTTCTAAATGTATAGACGTTGTCCTCGCCTCTCCTAAAGTATGCATACCAGTGAGGAGACAGCCAAGGAAACAGATGTTACTAAATGTGATGTACTGGCACTTAAATGTTAGTGGTTCCTAATGGAATATAGTTTGTCTAGTTTAAGCATGTTATTTTAAAATAATTTTGTATTCTGATTGGCATTAGATTAAACCATGTAGGAGATTGGGGAACCCAATTTGGCATGCTCATCGCTCACCTGCAAGATAAATTTCCAGATTACCTAACAGTTTCACCTCCTATTGGGGATCTTCAAGCCTTTTATAAGGTTAGATACCATTTATTGTTACAGTAATTGTGTGTTTACCAATTCATCATAATTTTTAGTTTTCTTTAGAGAGTTCAGATTGGTATTTGAAACTACTGTGGGGTTAAAACTAAACTCTGCCCCTTAACTGCATCTTTGTTTTTTTAATTGGTGTATGTTAAAAATTGAACTCTACCACATTACCCTTTTTTTTTTTTTTTAAGATTTTATTTATTTATTCATGAGAGACACAGAGAGAGAGAAAGGCAGAGACACAGGCAGAGGGAGAAGCAGGCTCCCTGTGGAGAGCCTGATGTGGGACTCAATCCCAAGACCCTGGGATCAGGACCTGAGCCAAAGGCAGACGCTCAACCACTGAGCCACCTAGGTGCCACCACATTATCCATTAAGTGAATTCAGGAGCTTGGTAATCAAAAGATACTTTAGTATTTAAAATTTTTTTGATACTCTTCTCAATTTTATATGTTGAAAATTTTATAGTATATGTAAGAATAGTTTTTAAAAGACAGATGTACTATAAACCATAATTTTAAATTAATCACTGTGGTCAATATACTTCCACTTTGACATCCCTATACAAATCTTTACATTGGGGCAGCCCGGGTGGCTCAGTGGTTTAGTGCCACCTTCAGTCCTTCAGGGCGTGATCCAGGAGACCCCGGATCGAGTCCCACATCGGGCTCCTGCATAGAGCCTGCTTCTCCCTCTGCCTATGTCTCTGCCTCTCTCTGTGTGTGTCTCTCATGATAAATAAATAAAATCTTAAAAAAAAAATCTTTACATTGTGATTATAATACTTTTGTGTTTAATGTTTCATTATCAACTTTTACATTACTGTATGGTTTGGCTGCACATTGTTTTGTTGGATTGATGTACTGAAGTTTGTATTAATCCCTCTTGTTGGGGTTTTTTCCCCATTTTTGGAGTGCTTTTATACATTCGGTAAATAACTTTGTACATACCAGTTTTTCTCTTTTTAAAATTATTTCTTTGGGGTACCTGGGTGGCTCCCCCAGCCTATGTCTCTGCCCGTCTCTCTTGTGTCTCTCATGAATAAATAAAATCTTTGAAAAAAAATTATTTCCTTATGATAGATCATTTCCAAAGAATAGGATTACAGCATTAAAGTGTAAATATCTATGTGGGAGTTTTTTTGTTATTGTTTTTTGGGGTTTGTCTCAGTAACCATTTTCTAATGAAATAATTGAAAACAATATGTTTGTTCATGTGAAACTGGTAAATTACATAACTAATGTTATAATCTATTGGAATTCTGTGCTCTAAGTATAGTAAGGCAGATCTGTCAATGCAAAAAGTGTTTATAATACATTAGTAAGTTGTAAAAACACTGTATGTTCCAGTTTTTGCTTGAAATACATAGGTATGTATTTGCAAAGAAATGTCTAGAATTAATGCAGCAAAACCTTATCCCTGGTTAGGTTGGAGTAGGATTAACAAAACTTTTTTTCTTTTTTTTTGCAGTAAGCATGTGTTGCTTTCAAAATAGACATAAACAATGAAAGCAATTTTATTTTTAATTACAAAAATTATTTGTCCAGGACCACATCCAAAATGGAAAATGAAGTGCAGAAAATTGAACCCCACCTGTTAGTTATTCTTTATTATTCTTGAATATTGGTGTGAAGAAGGTTTTTGTGAATTGTAAAAGTGGAGGTAGCTGTGGTGAGAATTTTGCATTTTCAAGAAATGATTTCAAAACAAATAATAGGGTTCTTTGGCACATTGATTTGTAACTATTGACTTAATTGAAATAGAGTACCTACTCTGTTGCTTTTGTACTAGTGTTGTAAATTTTCACTTTTCTCACTTTGGGTTTTTTTGTATTTGTTTTTGTTTTAGAAATGAATAAATTCTTTACCCAGAAATATAAAGTTGGCTCTTTTTTTTTCCCCCCTCAAACACAGGAATCCAAGAAGAGATTTGATACTGAGGAGGAATTTAAGAAGCGAGCATACCAGTGTGTGGTTCTGCTCCAAAGTAAAAATCCAGATATTATAAAAGCTTGGAAGCTTATCTGTGATGTTTCCCGCCAAGGTGAGTTTCTGGGCTTCATTCATTCATCCAAGAAATACCGTTGCAAATGGTTTCCTTGAGTCTTTACTCAGTTGACCTTTAATGACATGTTAAATTCTGAAAGACCGGCAAATAGATTTTTTTCTTAAGTATTTTCTAACACTGAAACAACTATTAAGAAAGTTCATTAAGAGAGTCAAGTGCAAATTTTAACTTTCTTAGACCAGGAAAAATTAATTAGGAAAAAATTTCAATTCAAAAAAAAAATTTTTTTTAATTAGGAAATGAGGTAGGAAAGAAAGTGGGACAATCCTATTCATAGTGGCCATCAAAGCTATAAAACACATTGGAATAAACTCATATAGAAAGTGTCAGACCAAAGTGAAGAGAAATAGACAACAGAAAGTGAAAAATAGAGAAATAGACAACTTTAATTGCAACATTTTAAAGGAAGAAAATTAATTATATTAAAAAATATATGATACAGGGGTGCCTGGGTGGCTCATTCTGTTAAGCATCTGACTCTTGATCTCAGCTCAGGTCATGATCTCAGGGTGGTGAGATCAAGCCCTACCTTAAGCTCTGCACTAGGCATGGAGCCAACTTAATAAATACATTAATTAAGTAAAATGTTGCAGTTAAATAGTATGTTTCTTGTAATGTATGGTGTATGTCTCCTATTTAAATTCTTAAACTTTTTTTTTTGGTGACCTTTTTTTCCTAGAGTTTAATAAAATCTATGACGCATTGGACATCTCTTTAATAGAGAGAGGGGAATCCTTCTATCAAGACAGGATGAATGACGTTGTAAAAGAATTTGAAGATAAAGGTAGGCATTCTACCTTTTTTTTTTTTTTTAAGCTTTTCATTATGGAAATTTTCGAAGAGGCAAAAGTGAAGAGATTGTTAAAATAATCTTTCTAAATCATTAGGTTTTTTTTCAGTCTGTACATTTGTTATATATGTATGTGTGTGTGTGTGTATATATATATATATATATATATATATATATATATATATATATATATATATTCTTCCCTACCCTTGCTTTTTCTCTTATTCTTGAAGAAACTGGACCATTTGTCGTAAGAGAATTCCCATATGGTATTAAAACAGTTCCTCCGTCTGTATCTTCTGAAGAGGCTGATCAAATTCTGGTGTGTTTTTTTGTTTTGTCTTTTTATTTGCAAGTATGTCAGCAATGTCTGGTTGGCTCTCTCTACGATGAGATGGATTTGTAAGTTCAGGTGTCAGCCTGATCTGTCCACAGATTTTCCTGTTAGACTTCCCCATATTGTTTTTAGCAGCTGTTCATGATCAGGACTTTGATCCATTACTTCATTAGAGGTTGGAAAATGGTAGTGTTCTATTCCTTCTTTGTTATCTTGAGTTACCCTGTGCAGAGCTTTGCCACATAATTATTTTGGTGGTTCTAAAGTACAGTTAACCAAAGACATATAGTATAAATGTATGATTCTTTTTTTAATTTCTCAATGTCAGAGTAGTAAATTAGTTTCTTAGCATCTTCCAGATCAACTGAGTTATTTTTAGCATTATTATAGACAGGATTTAATATATTTTATTTCTCAATCATTTGCTTTAATTATACTTTTTAACATTCATGGTCCCGTTCTTGGCTAAAGAGAGCCTCCTCAAATTGGCTTCTTGTTTTTTATCTTTTTCTTGACCCCTATATTCTGTTGTCTTTGATAGTTTACTTGCTTTCAGGTACACAATATTTTAAGATTTTTTTGTGTATTTCCTGCCTTAGATCTAGAATCCACTAACCGGATATCTCCAAGAAAGATGGTTTCTTGAATAGGAAATGGTTTTTATTAATCACAATCTGTGGCCTAGGGATTACACCTTTAAGGTAATAAAATTTTAGGGACTTTTAGTGATGAGAAGGAAGCACAGAAATCAGTAATTCGCCAAGGTCACACAGCTAATAATAAGTCTGAGATTCAAACCTGGGCAGTCTAGCCTCAGAGCTTGGGTTTTGGGGGTTTTTGTTTGTTTGTTTGTTTTAATTTATATTTTTGGTAGTTAACATATAGTGAAGTGTTGGTTTCTGGAGTACAATTCAGTGATTAATCACTTACATATAGGGGGGTGGGGGTGAATGGGTGACGGGCACTGAGGGGGGCACTTGACGAGATGAGCATTGGGTGTTATTCTGTATATTAGTAAATTGAACACCAGTAAAAAATTAATTTAAAAAAAAATCACATATAGTACCCAGTGCTCATCACAAGTGCCCTTCTTAACGGCCATCACCACTTTAGCCCATTCCCCACCCTCCTCCCTCCATCAACAGTTTGTTCTCTATTGTTAGGAGTCTCTTATGGGGGATCCCTGGGTGGCGCTGCGGTTTAGCGCCTGCCTTTGGCCCAGGGCGCGATCCTGGAGACCCGGGATCGAATCCCACGTCGGGCTCCCGGTGCATGGAGCCTGCTTCTCCCTCTGCCTGTGTCTCTGCCTCTCTCTCTGTGTGACTATCATAAATAAATAAAAATTAAAAAAAAAAAAAGGAGTCTCTTATGGCTTGTTTCCCTCCCTCCTTTTTTTCTTTTCTCCTTCCCAGATACTCATCTGTTTTCTTTCTTAAATTTCACATGTGAGTGAGCTCATACAGTATTTCTTTCTCTTACTGACTTATTGCATTTAGCATAATACACTCTGGTTCTATCCACATCATTGCAAATGGCAAGATTTCATTCTTTTTGATGGCTGAGTAGTATTCCATTGTATATATGTGTGAGTACACGCATACACACACCACATTTTTATCCATTTCATTAGTCGATGGACATTTGGGCTCCATCTTTGGCTGTTGTTGATAGTGCTGCTATAAGCATCGGGGTGGGGTGCATGTGTCCCTTAGAATCTGTATTTTTGTATTCTTTGGATAAATATCTAGTAGTGTAATTGCTGGATGGTAGGGTAGTTTTCCTTTTAACATTTTGAGGAACCTCCATACTGTTCTCCAGAATGGTTGCACTAGTTTACATTTACACCAACAGTGCAAGAGGGTTCCCCTTTTCTCCACATTCAGAGCTTGTTTTTAACTATAATTTTATACTGCCTTTGCCTTACCAAGCCCCAGATTCCTAAAAGGTAAGAAAGTAATTCTAATAGTATTTGCTGCCTAGAGTTATGTGAAGGTTGAATTTTAGACTTAATGGAATTTGGTACATAGTAGCAATCAAAAAAACTTTGTTACCATCATCATGTTCTTGTCCCTTATTGCATCAGAGTTTTGCCTTTTGTAATGTGAATATATGAACATGATTTTATTTTTTCTTTCCAATAATCATTCCAAATGCTAAACCCTGCCATGTTTGTTTCTTGGACCCTGGTACAGTTTTCACTTCCTTTCAGTACATTTCAAGAGACAGTGATAGAAATTGCACTTTTTCCCCAAAGGAAGTATATGGCTCTACCTTGAAAATAGAGCCTGGATTTCCATGTTCTATGTCAATGGGTAGGATAGGCAGGTTCCAGTGAGGCATTTGGGTTTTTTTGGTTTTGTTTTTAAATATTTTATTTTTATTTCTGAGAGAGAGATCTGAGGGGGAGGAGCAGAGGGAGAGGGACAAGCAGACTCTGCTCTGAGTGTAGAATGCAGGGCTTAATCCCCAGATACTGAGATCATGACCTGAGCTGAAACCAAGAGTCAGATGGTCAACCTACTGAGCTACCCAGACACCCTGTGATGTTTTTTTTTATAAAGAGTTTGAGAGCCAAGTATAGTATGAGTCTAGTAAACTGGGATAGCTCACCTGTGCCCTGAGAACATCATGGATGCCCAGACAACCTTGACAATAGCCATTTTCCAAGACTCATAGTAGATCATACTGAGGGGAAAGAATGTGATTTCTTGAGCTTTCTAATAAATATCTTATAATGGGTTATCTTTTACATTCCTTCAGGATTCTATTAACATTATTATTTTTTTTAATTAACATTATTAATAAAGCTTTCTTTCCTAGGATTTGTGCAAGTGGATGATGGCAGAAAAATTGTGTTTGTCCCAGGATGTTCTGTACCATTAACCATAGTAAAATCAGATGGAGGTTATACCTATGATACATCTGACCTGGCTGCTCTTAAACAAAGACTATTTGAGGAAAAAGCAGATATGATTATCTATGTGGTAGACAATGGACAAGTGAGTTTGCAGATTGGTTTATGTTCTTTTTGTTTTCCCCCAGAGAGAGAGAGAGAGCACAAGCATGAGTGGGGGCAGGGCAGAGGGAGAAGCAGACTCCCTGCTGAGCAGGGAGCCTGATGCAGAACTTGATCCCAGGCCCCTGGGATCATGATGGAAGCTGAAGGCAGATGCTTAACCAACTGAGCTACTCAGGCATGCAGATTGGTTTATGTTCTTATATTATCTGATTGGAGCTGAGACAGTATGATGAGGTTTGTGGCTTTAGCACAAGACTAAAATCCAGAAATGCAGTATAACATAAATGGAAAAACAGGGTATGGATTTGGCCACGCTTTAATACTTACCAGTTTTTTATCTTGTTTTCCATAAACTGGAAAGGGTTACTTTCCTGAACATGAGTGACCCTTTCTATCTGAAAGGGTGGTTGTGAGACCTAAAATTTAATTGAGATTATTTATTGCACATGAACCTACCCTTAGTTCAGGCACTTTGAAAACCTTTGTACATAAAAAGTATAACAATCCTGTTCTTGTTCTTTCATATATTAGGTATAAAGAAAAGATCTTATAATTATACTTGCCTTTTAAAATTTGTGTTTGTAAATATTTATCCCTAAGCACAGAGTTTTAAGTCCCTTTTTTGTAATTAGAAAGTTTAGCAGGTAACTTTCCATTTGTTTCTTTGTAGTCTGTGCACTTCCAGACAATATTTGGTGCTGCTCAAATGATTGGTTGGTATGACCCTAAAGTAACTCGAGTATCTCATGCCGGATTTGGTGTGGTGCTGGGAGAAGACAAGTAAGTCTGGAGTCTGAGTGTTAATAACATTCCTAACCCCCAGATTTCTTTGGAAGAAGCTACATTTCATTTGATACCATATTAGAATTAAGTGCACAATTTTTTTTAGTCTGTATATGCTGTAATGGTGAATCTGGCTGAGCCTTTTTGTACCTATATCTTATCACTGCTGGAGAATGTAGCCTTTTAGGGAGATTTGGACAAAGTTGAATGAAATAGACTTTACAGATTATAAAGAGGGCTTTCATTTGTATAGATCTGATTTGTAAAGTCTATCACAGTACCTTCTCAGATTTCACACAAAATACTCAATGGTATATTTCAAGCATTTTGTAAATGTCTGGTTTTTTCCTACATAGTTGAACACCTGGTCAACAGGTATGCATTTATTGAGATTCCAATTGAGTTTTAAAATTTACAGCTTTTGTTGTTATGTTTCTCTCAAAAATACTAAGTTTAACACCTACATATTCATACTTTTAGTTTTTCTATTTTCCAGTCATTTCCCCACATTCTGTTCAGTTTATGAAATAAAAGGTAAATACAAGCAAATATAGACAGCATTCATCAATTCAAAGGCACACATTTTTATTTTCAAAGGCACAAAATTTTTAATATGTTGCATTTAATAATGTCTTAGGATCATGTCTCTTAAAATCTGTGGCATTTTAGATTTAATGATACAACCCAAATATCACACAAAGGTGGTGATGATTTTAAAAACCACAAGAAGTTGCTCAAGATGCTTGGCTAGCTAATGTACAAAAGCTCTAATTAAGCTTTAAAGAAGTCAGGCTAGGTATGTTGTATTATTTTAGATACTGATTATATGAATATCAAAGACCTTGCTGGAGTCAGCATCAGACACTTTTATATTATAATGTGTGACTCTCCTATAGAGCAGCATTTTTTGGAATCAAAAGATACCAGGTCCTTATTTAAGTGTCCATGGTCCTAAGAAAGTACTTTGAATATTGATTATAATACTTTAGTTTCTTAACTATTGATTTTTTGGACTGATGTTTCAGTGATTATTCTTAGGTGAAATTGTTGAATTTACTTTTATATCTATATTTATCACCAGTATTCATATCTTGTCATTTAACTTATTGATCATGTAATTCTACGGAATATTTTCCTTGATTTTTGTTGTTGTTTCATATTTCTGCAATCAGTGTCATGTAATTAATAGCATCTTAGGCCACTGAAGAGGAAAAATATTTTTTTTTAAAGATTTTATTTATTCATGAGAGAGAGGCATAGGCAGAGGGAGAAGCAGGCTCCATGTGGGGAGCCCGATGTGGGACTCGATCCCTGGACTCCAGGATCAGGCCCTGGGCTGAAGGCAGGCACTAAACCACTGAGTCACCCAGGCATCCCAAGGAAAAATAATTTTGGTGATAGTTAACCAGTGTCAATTTACCATGTTTTAAATATTTACATTAAAATGCTCACCAGTTCTGCTGTTAGTGAAATTTTATTTTTTTTAAAAAACTTATAGAGAGACTGCATGAGTCGGGTTAGGGGCAGAGAGAGAGGGAGAGAATCTCAAGCAGTGTCTCCACTGAGTGCAGAACCTGAATAGAGCTCAGTCCCATAACCCTGAGATCATGACCTGAGCTAAAATCAAGAGTCAGACACTTAACTGACTGAGCTACCCAGATGCCCTGAAATCTTCTGTGTTAAAGCTTTTTATAGTAAATAGTTTACCCTTTAATCATCATCTTATTCCTTAGACTCCTCTATTTATTGAGCTCCTGTGTATGACATTGGCAGGTGTCCGATAGACACAGATAGTAGAACATGACCTTTTCCTTGAAGGGGCCTGTCTTGTGAAGGGGAGCAATTCCCTGGGGAGCCTGTTAAATTATACATGCCAGGCTCCACCAGGGGAGTTTACTGACACATTAGGTTCTGAAGCAGGTATTAAGGATTTACTTTAAAACTTCTGATAATCAGATATGGATCCCTTATATTAGAATCACTGGTCTGAGGAATAAACGAGCGCCAAAGAAAACCCACAAAAATTCAAGACAGGTACAGATAGGGGGAGTAACAAAAGAACCGTTATTGTAGACGTTAGGAGAAGGCCTCCTTTAGCATTTTGACTAGCTTTATGATGGGTAACAGTTTATCAGAATTGGAAGTTGCTGAACACTCTAGTACTCAGTAGGGAATGGCAATAAGGAAAGCCACAGAAGTGTTTAATGTATTCATAGGGTAATGAAGGAGTTTTAATTCTGCGATAAAGGGCAAGATCATTTCTAAGGTAACTCTGAAAATACAACTTTAATAAGAAACATCTTGATTTTGGTAGGCTTTGTGTTGAAGAGGAAAGCATCCTTCATTTATACCATCGCATTTGAAGAATTTGAAGAATTTTTTTAAGATTTTAAGTAATCTCTATATGCAGTGTGGGGCTTGAACTCACAACCCTGAGATCAAGAATCATACACTGTACTGACTGAGCTAGCCAGGCACCCCAAAGAATTTTTAACTTTAAAAAAGCTTATAACTCAGTATTGTATAAACTTCTGTTTAATAGTAAAATCCAGTTTTTAAAAAGTAGTCTCTGCCCAACATGAGTCTTGAACTCATGACCCCAAGATCAAGAATCACATGCTCTACCAACTGAGCCAGCCAGATGTCCCAATAAAATCCAATTTTTGAGAAATGCTTTTAATGGTAATGTTGCACAGAACAGTTGTTAATCAGTGCTTTTGCCCCATCCTCAGAGATTCGTTTTGGGATTGGAGTCCTGGCATCCTGGCTTTTCTTAAACTCTTCAGCTGATTTCTGTTGATTGCCATTCAACAGGTGGGATTACTATCTAGAGAAATGCAGATGAGATTCCAGTTAAGAACTTGCTAGTTCCTGAACAGTTCTAGGAGCAAACATGTATTTTGTTAATTCTTCAAAGAAGGCAAAATAAGTCAAACTTTCTGTTCAGGAAAATGAACAAATTAACAAATATCTTTGTTTCCCTTTTAGGGAATGTATTATAGATTAACATGAACAGAATGCTATTAGGAGCCTAAAGCATAGAAAGCTTTGAGTTGGGCAGCCTGGGGGCCTCAGCGGTTTGGCGCTGCCTTGGGCCCAGTGTGTGATCCTGGAGACCTGGGATTGAGTCCCACATTGGGGCTCCCTGCATGGAGCCTGCTTCTTGCTCTGCCTCTCTGTGTCTCTCATGAATAAATAAATAAAACCTTAAGAAAAAAAAAAAAAGCTTTGAGTTGAGGACTATAGAAGAAAGGTAATTAAAAGTACCACTCCTTTGACATCTTTCCTGGTTACCAGTTGGAATAAGTGTCAGACCTTCATTTCTAAATGGGAGGTTCTGTTTTAGGAAGAAGTTTAAAACACGTTCAGGTGAAACCGTGCGCCTCATAGACCTTCTGGAAGAAGGACTAAAACGATCCATGGACAAATTGAAGGAAAAAGAAAGAGACAAGGTAATCCAAAGCCTTATTTGCCTGTTGTGTACCACATGTTGTGACTTTTTCGTTTCTGTTTTTATCAAGAGAACTGGAGAACATTATGAGGAACAAATCTACCTGAGACAAGTTTATATTACTCAGATATTGCACAAAAAGTTTGTTTCATTACTGAGCATGTAGTTTGAAAATAAAATTCTTGGCTATTACAAAAGGCTGTTTCCTCCTGTGCTAATGTGGCATCATATCTTTGTTTCTTGTTGGCATTCTATCACTACTTTGAACCAATGATTCAAAACTATTTCAGAAAAAAAAAAAAAAAAAAAAAACAAAACTATTTCAGATTAAGAGGTTAGATTCTACAGCCTACAGAAAGATCTACATCTGCTGAGATCCTTTCTCTGGGAGAATTTGAAGAGTAGTCCTAGCAGTCAATACCTACACCCAAGGCCATTGGTCAGCCATCCGAGTAAGCAACAACATAATGGGCTTAGATAGCACCCTTGAAAAGGACTATGGTTTGATTTGTGTGGAATTTAAGTAATTGAAATAAAATGAAGAAAACTTGACAAGAAAATCTTTTTAAGATAGGAAGGTCAAGGATTGAGATTCAAGGTCTTTTACTATTCAGTAAGTCAAGTGATATTTTGGAATGAACATAACTGCTATTAACCATACAATTACAGAAGGAGAAATAGAATTGGATGAAATATAGACGTGAAAGAACCAAACACAAAAATAGGTCCTTTGCGGAAAAGCTCTTTTGTTTGGTTCAGGTCACTGACAATCCAGAGAGCATAAAGGCAGGCCATGAGGCTACATTGTCATGGTCGTAGTCCCTCCACCCCACCCCCTTTCCATTGCAAACAAAATGAAATGTAAAATAGCTTTTCTCTCTGCTTCTGCTAGGTCGTTGTCAAGTCTCCACAACTGGTATCTACAGAGTAGTTTCTCCTTTTAGTCCTGGTGTAGGCACATGTAGCACAATCAGATGAAAGGTGGAAATTTTGGTCATCTAACCAATTTGCTCACTCCATATGATGGTAAAAACTGCTTTGGCTCTTTTATTTGTTTGGCCAATTTGCGTACAATAAAATGTGAAGCATGATGATTTTTTACACTAATGTATGCCTGGTAACTCCAGCCAATATAGTTCTATCTCTATTATCTGAGAAAACTTCCTGTCACCATAGGTCACTTTTGTTTATTCTAGGACATCATAGAGTAGGTGCTGTTTTCTAGATGTATCAGTAGTTCATTTCTTTTTATTGCTAAATAATAGTGTTCTGTTGTATGAATATACCACATTTTGTTCATTCTGTTGATGGATATTAGGGTTGTTTCTCTTTGTTATGAATAAAATATTAATTTCAACATTTTTAAAGTCCTTTTATGGATTAATGCACTTTTACTTCTGGATATATATCTAGGAATATCATTGCTGGATTGTAGGGTGAAAGTTGGTTTATGTTTAACTTTATTAAAAATTGCCAAGGAGAACTGTATTATTCACTCCTACCACTAATGATAGGTTCCAGTTGCTCATAGGTACCAATGCTTGATTTGTCAGTCTTCTGGTGAAGGTAATGGCGTCTCACTATGGTTAAAATTTGCATTTCTCAGGGCACCTAAGTGGTTTAGTTGGTTAAGGGTCTTACTCTTGATTTTTGCCTCTGGTCATGATCTCAGGATTGTGAGATGGGGCTCAGCAGAGCATGGGATCTGCTTAAGATATTTTCTCTCCCCGCCCCCCCTTCCCCATCTCCCTCTCGCCCTCTTGCATGCTCTCTCAAAAAAATTTGCATTTCCCCCATGAGTCCTGGTGTTGATTGCCTTTTTTAATGCTTATTGGCCATTTATATGTCTTTTATGAAGGGTCTTCTCAAGTCTTTTACCCATTATTTGTTGCAAACCATCAAATATTTACATTTATTTATGTATTTACCCTTTCTTGTATACTTCATTCCTTCCTGATGAAGTGTGTTTTGCTTCCATCAGGGATTATTTTCCTTCAGTCTGAAGATCTCCTTTTAGTATTGTTTTAGTAGTGCAGGTCTACTGGTGATAAATTCTATTGGCATTTGTCTGAAAACATCTTTGTATTGCTTTTAGTTTTGAACAATAGCCTTGTGTCCTGATAGTGCTTCAGAATACATGGCCAAATATTAAAACAGTGCATGAGTTCTTTCTCCTACTCCTGATACCGTGTTTTGTTTTTTAATTCCAGTGTAATTAACATATAATGTTAATACTAGTTTCAGGGATATAATGTAGTATTGCAACAATTCTGTACATTGGGCAGCCCGGGTGGCTCAGTGGTTTAGCGCCACCTTCAGCCCAGGGCGTGATCCCAGAGTCCCAGGATCGAGTCCCACATTGGGCTCCCTTCATGGAGCCACCTTCTCCCTCTGCCAGTGTCTCTACCTCTCTTTCTCTCTCTCTCTCTCTCTCTGGTCCTTTGTGACTAAATAAATAAAATCTTTCTTTTTTTTTTAAGATTTTATTTATTTATTCATGAGAGACACAGAGAGAGAGATGCATAGACACAGGCAGAGGGAGAAGCAGGCTCCATGCAGAGAGCCTGACGTGGGACTCGATCCCGGGATTCCAGGATCACACTCCGGGCTGCAGGCGGCGCTAAACCGCTGCGCCACGGGGGCTGCCCTAAAAAACAATTCTGTACATTACTCAGTGCTCATCAAGATAAGTGTACTCTTCATCTCCTTTTCCTTTTATAAGCATTCCCCCCCCCCCCGCCCTTTCTAGAAACCACCAGTTTATTCTCTATATTTGTGGGTCTAGTTTTTGTTTGTTTTTCTCTGTTAAAGTATTTGTCTTTAATAATTGGTGCTTTCTATTTCATATCTACTGAATATGTTGTGGGGAAAGTATTTGAGTGGATACTTCATATTTTACAAATCAGATTTTTCATAAAAAACACTCTTTGTTATGCAGAGCTGATGAGTTTCTTAGATTGGCCTGTGTTCTCTCAGTGTCCATATTTATTAAAGTCTACTGATAAAAGAAAACCATTAGATGCTCCTGATGCGTGTATTATGCCTGAGACACCAGGATAAAGGAAGTGGTCAGTAAATTATGAAGTTGTTTTTTTGTTTGTTTGTTTTGTTTTTTCTAAAGGTCTTAACTGCAGAGGAATTAAAGGCTGCTCAGACATCTGTTGCTTATGGTTGTATCAAATATGCTGATCTTTCGCATAACCGGTTGAATGACTACATCTTCTCCTTTGACAAAATGCTGGATGACAGAGGAAACACAGCTGCTTATTTGTTGTATGCCTTCACTAGAATCAGGTAATTGTACAGTGTTGGTTTTTTTAATCAATTGATAGGATTTCTAATTTACATGAGTCATTTCTTACTATGTTCTCTATTAAGTGGAGAAGAATGGGCCTAACCAAAGAAAATGATGGCTGTTGCCTGATTTCTCAGGTCTATTGCACGTCTGGCCAATATTAATGAAGAGATGCTTCAGAAAGCTGCTCAAGAGACCAAGATCGTTTTGGACCATGAGAAGGAATGGAAACTGGGCCGGTGTATTTTACGGTTCCCTGAGATTCTCCAAAAGATTTTAGATGACTTACTTCTCCACACTCTCTGTGATTATATCTATGAGCTGGCAACTACTTTCACAGAATTCTATGATAGCTGCTATTGTGTAGAGAAGGATCGACAAACTGGTGAGTGTCTCACTCAGTGGTCATACTGGGATTGGGACACAAGCAAGGCATTTATTTGAATTAGGTATGGATGGTCTTCAACTTCTTTATTCCTGGGACACCTTCCATCCTTTTTTCTACCAGTTATACACTGGTCATATCATATATAACACAAAATTCAACTAGATCTAATAGAAGCATAAATGGAATTCTTGTTACCAAGCAAAGTAGCTTCCCCCACCCTCAGGCATATGGCATGGAATCATAGGACTCCAAAGAAAACAACTGGAAAACAACTAGAAACAGGACATTTCTTTTTTTTTTTTTTTAGGAAATATTAATACCTTTATTCTGGTATAATACGGTATTTTATATATTAACTCAATTTTACAGAAAAAGCATTTTATGTACAGTTGTAAAGAAACTGCTGCACTGATAGCTCCAACGTAAATGGATTGTATTTTAAAAGTTCATTGAGTTTGTTACATTGGAAAATATTTTCTTCATAGAAAATAGTAAAAATCACATTTCCCACACTAGTCTAACAACTCCATTAAAATCAAGTAATAGCTGGATGATGTATTTGTAAGTATGGTGTGAATTCTGAGATCCAGGAGAAACTTCAGCTTCATTTAGTGAAACAGCCATGATTTCCTTGAAATTAAGTTGTATGAAGTGAAACTCCCATTAAATGCCTCCCCCTTACCCTTGTTTTCTGCCAGATTATTTTTCAAAACAGGACATTTCTAACAAAAGCAGGGTTACTGAGGGTCACAGAATGAAAAAGACATTAATTTTTTTTTTCTTTTTCCTCAGGACAAGTGTTGAAGGTAAACATGTGGCGTATGCTGCTTTGTGAAGCAGTAGCTGCTATTATGGCCAAGGCATTCGATATTTTGGGAATAAAACCTGTCCAAAGAATGTAATCCTTAGGTTTGAACACTGTGTGTTTTTACCAAAAAATAGCCATTTAGCACTATTTGCTTTTTTACAATCATGTGGATACAAAAATTAAGTAAATGAAATTTGTCAACTATCTGCATAATGTGGTTTTTTTTCCTACCAACTGGGCCACTGGAAAAGAAAAACATTACTTCATTAGTAAGCTTACTTCTGCTGACCACTAAAATTACTTAGTGGGGTCATGGAGTAAGAGGCTTTGTTGTATATTTCAGTGAGAGCATTTATTGGGTTGGCTGAGGTGTTTTTTCATTTTAATTTGATACAGAGTCCCATTTATTGAGCTCTGCTATAGGCCCCAGGAACTTTACACACTTTCATTGTCCCATTTAGTCCTCATTCCATTGTTCTGTCATAACATGAATCTCTATTTGGCGATTGACAAAACTGAGTCTTCACAGAAATTAGTATCTTGCCCTGCATTGTTCACAAAGAAAACCCAAGATTTATATCTGTGTTTGACTCCTCAATTTAACCTCTTTCTGTTTTGCAAAAAGGTGACATTGGCAATAGAACAAACCTGGATTCAGGGGAAGGTCAAGAAAATTAACAGATTGGAACTTTTTTAGAAGCTACAGATTAATTCTTCATTATCTCATTGGCCATGTGCCAATTTTAGTTAAAAAGGAAAATAGAAAAACTTGAATATCTAGTTGCCATGATTAGCTGATTCGCTTAGATCAGTCAAGACTCATCTCCTAGGCTTGTTCTATTATTTCACTCCAAGAAATTTGAGTTGTAGAAAGACAAGGTAGACATTTCTAGTGGCAGTGAAGGTAGTCAGGGAAGGGGGGGTGATTGTTGGGTCAGTAGTTAGTGTAATTTGCCAATACAAAAATTAGAATTCATATAAAGAACGTAGCATAAAACTTGGGAAAATTAGTGCTTAATGAACATGAACTGTATTGTACCATGCTGTTTCCAAAGGTCAAGCCCAAAGGAACCTAAGAGATAATTTTAATGAATTATAACAATAGCTGCAAATTTACAAACAAATGGGTATGTAAAAGTTTGAAGTGATGATACTAGAACTAGCAAGCTTGCAAGCCAGTTTTCCTTTAGCCTGGTGACTGCAAAGAGAATCTACTGTACTACTGAGTATATTAGTCAGAAATTCCAGGAGTTTTATGGGTGAAAATTCAGTGAGGTATAGGAGGAACTAATAAAAGACTGGGGAGGATGTTAAATTAATCAAATGTCATGGTTAGTTCATATGCTGACCAGTCTTCAGCTTCCTGAGATAGTAACTATGTAGTTATTTCATCTTTAAAATATTGTCTTACCAGACATGAATATCATTAGGTAACAGATAATACCAGAAACTTTACTTTAGGAAATAATAGAGCTCTGATTAGCCTGTTTTTAATGTCCTAGTCTTTGGGAGAAAATGGAAGACTGTCAGGAAACACAGCTAGAATTACCATTGTAGGGGTTGGGGAGGGGATATGATTGGGGAAGGGGAGAGTGAGTACTGGCAGCCCAGACCTCTGGATGAAGGAAGGTTTGAGGCAGCCTTGTATCAGCACTGGGTTGAGAGTCCTGGGGTATAGAAATATTTCAGCCAACAGTTCTAGTGTGACTTTCTTTGGTTTTCTGTCAATCCCATAAAAGTGAAGGTGAGGGGAGGGGTCAAACCAGAACATTTCTAATGTTCCTGCATTTCGGCTCTGACATCTGATAATTCTGACCTGCATGTGACCAGAGCCCCAGAAAACTTGTCATGTTCTTCACTACAACCATCCTTTAGTAATTGGCTGGATGCTAGATTCTAATTGTCTTTATGTCGTTGAGCTCTATTTTAATCCCATTGCTGTTGGAAAGGATATTTCCATTCTTTTTTTTTTTTTTTTTTTTAATTTTTATTTATTTATGATAGTCACAGAGAGAGAGAGAGAGAGAGACAGAGACACAGGCAGAGGGAGAAGCAGGCTCCATGCACCGGGAGCCCGACGTGGGATTCGATCCCGGGTCTCCATGATCGCACCCTGGGCCAAAGGCAGGCGCTAAACCACTGCACCACCCAGGGATCCCCCGGATATTTCCATTCTAAAATGCAGTTTCAATTCTTTGAAATTTGTTGAGACTTGCTTTATAACCCAGAAGTTTAGTTTTTATAAATGTTTCACATATACTTGAAAAGAATGTGATGTCTGCAATTTGTTGGATACACTCTCCTATATAGTTCTTTAAATCTTCTATCTAGACTTCTGCAAAAATGTAGTTAGGAACTTAAGAAGTCTGCCTTCCGTTAAAAGAATGAAAAACTGGCAAAAATTATAGTCAACTTTTTCAGAGCTCTGGAAACTAAAAGCTTGCAGACCAGTGTGACACAAGAAGAAACAGCTGAATCTTGGTAAGAACAGCGTAGTGGCATTTTTAACTTGCCCTAGTCTCATCCTCCTCTCCTTACCTTAGCAAAGGCCTTGAAGATAACAGCCACATTCCCTATGAGTATATCACTACTACAGTGAGTGTAATGGAACTATTTTGCAAAAAATTTTACTTGTTTCTTTTGTACTGCCTGGTGGCTTCTTGGAATACAATTTCTTTTTTTTTTTCTTTTTTTAATCTTTTTTTTTAAGACTTATTTATTTATGATAGACATAGAGAGGCAGAGACACAGGCAGAGGGAGAAGCAGGCTCCATGCCAGGAGCCCGATGCGGGACTCGATCCCCGGACTCCCGGATCGCACCCTGGGCCAAAGGCAGGCACGAAACTGCTAAGCCACCCAGGGATCCCCTTGGAATACAATTTAAAAGAGTTTGCCTTTCTCTTACCTAACTCAGAACTCTCCGGTACTGAAGTAGTTACACACCCTAGAGGTCATTTGTCAAAAGCACAGGCAAATGTATTAGTTGTTGCTGGCTGGGGAATGGATAACAGTTGGGGAAAAAATAGATTAACCAAAGAGCTTGCAAAGAGGCTGGGGAATGCGATGCTTTGGTGTATAGGAGTTATAAAAGCTCTGACATATTGCTGGGTATCTAGAAAGCCATGCTCATTCATGTCCAGGGCTGTGCACATACTCTGCAAAAGCTTTAAAAGATCCACCTCCAGCTGATTTTAAGGCTCTGTGCAAGCAAGAAGTAAATACTAAGGCAGAGCTGTGAACTTCCTGGTTGAGTGTTGAAAGTTTTACAAGCATTGCACAGAGCTCATCTGCAAGACTGGAAGATATTTTGGATTTTAGGCATTTAAGGAAACCTCTGTCCAACCACTAGCTAACCTAAGCTAATAGAGACTTCAGTAGCCATACATAACAATACACACCTTATAAAATTAATTGAGAAATGTTAATGACCATGCACATCAACAAACCCTGGGATGAGGAGGGTAGTACCTGATTTACAGAGTTGTGACGTTAGAATGTTCAAGATGTCCAGTATTTAACAATAAAATTACAGGGCGTGTAAGAAAATATGGCCTATACCTAAGGAAATAATGGCAATTGTCCCCCAGGAATCCCTGACATTGAACATGCAAGACAATGATTTAATTGGCTTAAAGAGCTAAAGGCAACCGTAAGAATGCTATCTTACCAAATAGAGGATGGGAATAGAGATAGAAATAAGAATTGTGGAACTAAAAAAGCATAACTGGAATAAAAGATTGACTTAGTGGTGCCCAACAGCGGAGTTGAGCAGATAAAAGGAAGAATCGGTGCACTTGAAGATAAGCCAACTGAAATCCAGTCAGAGTAACAATAATTTCTTAAAAGAAGGAACAGAGCTTAAGAGATGTGTGGGACACCATCAAAAAGGCTAGCATATGTATAATGGGAGTCCCAGAGTAGAGAGGCAGAAAATATTTGAAGAAATAATAGCTGAAAACTTAAATTTGATGAAAAACAAATCTACACATTGAAGTTCAGTGAAGTCTAAGGAATAAACTCAGATCCATTCTTAGGCACATGATCAAACTGTTGAAAGACAGAGAATCTTGAAAACGAGAGAAGCAACTCATGTGCAAGGGATCTTCAATAGGATAAAAGCTACTTTCTCCTTAGAAACCATGGGGACCAGCAGACAATGGAATGATATTGAAAGAGGCGAAAGAAAAAACTCTATTAACTGTGACTTCTAGAAAATCTACTTCAAAAATGATGATACATGATGGAATATTCTTTGGCCATAAAAAATGAAATCTTGCCATTTACAGCAACATGGATGGAACTAAAGAGTGTATTGTTAAGCAAAATGAGAGAAAGACAAATACCATATGATTTTACTCATGAGGAATTTAAGAAACAAAATGAGCAAAGAAAAGGAAAAAAAAAAAAAAAACAAGCAGAATCAGCTATAGAGAACAAACTGATGGTTACCAGAAGGGGGCGGTGGGGGGGGGAATAGGTGATGGGGACTGAGGAGTGCACTTGTCATGATGAGCACTGGGTGATGTATGGAATTGCTGAATCACTATATTGTATGTTGGAAACTAATACGATACTATGTTAACTATGTGGAAGTTTAAAATAATTTTTTTATAAATAAATAGCTCCCCCCCCATGAAGATGAAACATTCTCAGTAAACAAAAATGTCAAGTTTGTCACTAGTAGACCATCCCTACAAGAAATAAATGCTAAACACTAAAATGTAAGGACATTAAATAGTATTGCAAATCCACACAAAGAATGCCAGTGAAGGTAACTATTTAGATAAATATAAAAGGCAGTACTAATGTATTTTTTGTAACTTTTTTACTCAAAACACAGCTGCATAAAACTATAACTAAATCTAGGCCGCCTGGGTGGCTCAATGATTTAGCGCCTGCCTTTGGCCCAGGGCGTGATCCTGTTGTCCCCGGATCGAGTCCTGCGTCAGGCTCTCAGCATGGAGCCCGTTTCTCCCTCTGCCTGTGTCTCTGCCTCTCTCTCTCTGTCTATCATGAATAAATTAAAATCTTTAAAAAAATAATAAAGATTTTATTTATTCATGAGAGATAGAGAGAGAGAGGCAGGCTCCATGCCGGGAGCCCGACACAGGACTCGATCCGGGGACTACAGGATCACGCCCTGGGCCAAAGGCAGGTGCTGAACTGCTGAGCCACCCAGAGATCCTCTAAATAAAATCTTTGGGAGCCCGACACAGGACTCGATCCGGGGACTACAGGATCACGCCCTGGGCCAAAGGCAGGTGCTGAACTGCTGAGCCACCCAGAGATCCTCTAAATAAAATCTTTAAAAGAAAAAAAAAACTATAAATCTGTTTATGAGCATACAATATTTAAAGATGTAAATTGTGACAAAAACAAAATGGGGACAGACATAGCTAAGATTTTGTATACTGCCTCAAACATTAAGGAGCTCCCAGCTGAAGTGGAGGCAGCATGCCATGAGTAAAGGGTACCAGAAAGGCCCAGAGTGGGAAACCTCAATTATACCTGAAATATTCAGATCCACTTGTTACCATTATAAGGAATGTTTTCAAACTTCTGCAAATGCTTTCAAGAACCAGATTATATATTAATAAATAGATTAGTGAATTGCATTATTTGAAAAGGACTAAGCATCCAATCATGAACTCTGTGGTGTGGCAAAAGGACTTCCTTCCAAACCACTTTCTTCAGAATAGATCAGAACAAGAATTCTTCACTTTAGAAAGGAGTAAAAAGCCTCCAACATGGTAGTATGAAGTGGAACAGTAGGAGGAAGTTGTATCCTTGGAGACTAGAGACTTGAATAGAGATATATAGGGCAGAGTCTGTACAGTTAACCTGGGGAACAAAAGATAACCAGAGACAAACATTTTCTTAAATTTCAGAAAATTTGAGTTTCTAGTTTGGGGCATAAAGATACCCATATAGGATTGCTCCCTGTGTTCTATAAGGGAAAGAGAAGGACAGGCCCCATCCTCAGGTAATTCTTAATGGAACATAGAGTTTAGATGCACAATAGAGACCTCAGTTGATTGAGAGGCTACCACGAAGAATGCCAGGCTGAGTCTCCTGTGTTGGTGTCTGACACAGGAGGAGTCCAGAAATGTCATTTAAGTACCTTTGCAGGGATCCCTGGGTGGCGCAGAGGTTTAGCGCCTGCCTTTGGCCCAGGGTGCGATCCTGGAGACCCGGGATCAAATCCCACGTCGGGCTCCCAGTGCATGGAGCCTGCTTCTCCCTCTGCCTATGTCTCTGCCTCTCTCTCTCTCTCTATCTCACTGTGTGCCTATCATAAATTAAAATAAAATAAAATTTAAAAAAAAAGTACCTTTGCAGCCTGGGTATAGAGCGGGATAGAGCCTGTGCTAGACCACCTTCTGGGAGACCCCTGCTTTTTTTTTTTTTTTTTTTTTAAGATTTTTATTTATTCATGAGAGAGAGAGAGAGAGAGAGGCAGACTCCATGCAGGGAGCCCAACGTGGGACTCGATCCCAGTTCTCCAGGATCAGGCCCTGGGCTGAAGGTGGCGCTAAACCACTGAGCCACCCAGGCTGCCCGACCCCTGCTTTACTTAGATCACCACCATTTGCTAACTTCCTTAGGTGAAAAGGAATGGTGACAATGATGCAATCTTCCCTCACTCCCAATTGGCTCTTTCAACATTGCTTCTACCTTCCGCAGTAAGCACTAGATGTAATTATGAAACTAAATTTAATAAAATAGGTTCTTTAAGGAAAAGAAATTCTCTTTGTCAAAACCCGTAGAATATATAACACCAGGAGTAAGCCTCAGTATAAACTATGGACTTTGGTTGATAAAGATATATCGATGTAGGCTCAATGATAGGAACAATGTACCTCTGGCAGAGGATGTTGATAGGGAGCCTGTGCATGTGTAGGATTGAGGTTATATGGGAATTCTGTACGTTGTACCTCAATTTGTGAACCTAAAACCGCTCTAAAATATAGTCTATTTAAATAAAAGGGGGGTGCCTGGGTGGCTTAGTTAAGTGCCTTCAGCTCAGGTCATGATCTCAGGGTCCTGGGATCAAGCCCCACATTGGGTTCTCTGTTCAGCAGTGACTCTGCTTCTCCCTTTTCTTCAATCTCTGTGATCGGTCTCACTCTCTCAAATAAATAAATAAAATATTTAAATAAATTAAATAAATAAACAAAATCTAAGCATGAACGAATGAATGAATGAATGGATGGATGGATGGATGGGATTGTGTAAGGGCTCTCAGCTAATTTTGATCTTGAGCTTCTAGACCAGCATACTTTCTTTGCTTTGTTTTGTACAAAGAATGTGCCAAATATCAAGGGCAAATTCAATAGAGAGTTTGAGTCAACTACTCAAACTCCTAATTTTGAAAAAGTGGTGTGGTTTTTTGTTTTTTGTTTTCAAAATAAATATTGGCTCATGGTTAGAAAGTCAGGGTCTGAGCATTGTATCCTAGTTGAAATCTATGTATTTCCTGTCTAGATCACTGCCTTAGTGTATTACCAAAGAAAGTGCAACCTATTTTTCTGAAGCTGGAATGTAAAGTTTTGGGGTTTTTTTTAAATATTTTATTTATTCATGAGACACAGAGAGGCAGAGACATAGGCAGTGGGAGAAGCAGTAAGCTTGATGTGGGACTTGATCCCAGGACGCCGGCCGGGATCATGGCTTGAGCCAAAGGCAGATGCTCAACCACTGAGCCATCCAGACATTCATGGAATGCAAAGTTTTTTTTTTTATTATTTTCCTCCTTACATTTTCTTTGTTTCTGTAGATACTCAAATTGTTTTACTCAAAATTTGGTTCAGATGTAATATTATAGTTATTCTTTTAAACAATAATGTTGGGCAGCCCAGGTGGCTCAGTGGTTTGGTGCCTGCCTTCGGCCCAGGGCCTGATCCTGGAGTCCTGGGATTGAGTCCCGTATCGGGCTCCCTGCATGGAGCCTGCTTCTCCAACTCTGCCTGTGTCTCTGTGCCTCTCTCTCTCTCTCTGTGTTTCTCATAAATAAATAAAATCTTTAAAAAAAAAAAACAATAATGTTTGTGGGGTGCCTAGGTGGCTCCGTCAGTTAAGCATCTGACTCTGGATCTCAGCTCAGGTCTTGATCTTAGGGTTGTGAGTTCAAGTCCTCTGTTGGGCTCCATTCCCAGTGTGGAGGCTACTTAAAAACATAAACAAAAAACAACCAATAATATTTTTCCCTTGCCACAAAACTAACTTCAGAATCTGTGGATGAACAAGAAAAAAAAAGACAAAAGCTACCAATAGTTCTATCACATTTATAAACGTTGTAGTGTTTTTGTTCTTTTTGTGTGCCAACATATGCATGTGTTTACATTTATAATGGAAAAGAGGGTTTTTTTAAAGATCTATTTATTTGAGAGAGAGCATGTGCATGAGAGAGAGAGTGAGAGTGTACAAAGGGAGAGGAAGAAGCAGACTGCCCACTGAGCAGAGAATCCAATGCAGGGCTCGATTCCAGAAACCTGAGATCATGGCCTGAGCCGAAGGCAGAACACTCAACTGACTGAGCCACCCAGGTGCCCCAAAAAAGAGTCAAAATTTAACCAGTTTTTTTTCAGTTAATATGTCATGTTGTTCCATGGCTTTGTATATTCCTCCAAAACACCAATAATAGCTGAATTTTATTCAATTTTATGGATATATTAAAATTTATGTTAGTCATTTTTGTTGAGCACAGAACTTATTTCTTGTTTTTTTTTCCAGATAATACTGCAGTGAAGATTCATGGAGCTAAATTTTTGCACATATTCGTGATCATCTTCTAATAAGTAGAAAAGCAGTGGAAATTATTGAGTTGAAGGTTACACTTATATTACAGGATTCAGCATGCATTACCAAATGACTCCCAGAAAGAGCGTACCATGTCACAGTCTCAGCAACAATCACAAGAACTCTACATCCTTGTCCCCTCATCAGTACTGGACATTGAATTTGACACATGTGGTAATGCAAGGTTAGTACTAGAAAAATTAATCAGCCTAAAATTGTACCCTAACTTTGTGTTAAAATACAAGAAAAGTACATGTCCTTACTCTGAAGAAATTCATAGACTATGGGTTGGATTTGTACACAGCTTAAACCCTTCCTTCCTTCCCTGCTTTTGGCTCTGGAAAAGTTACTTAATCTCTTCCTCACCTTAACTTTGCCTACCAACTCTGAGGATGGTGAGTTTATGGACTGAATTGTGTTCTCTCTTCCCCCCTAAATTCATATGTTGAAGCCTAACCCTCAATGTGATTGTATTTGGAAATGGGGCTTTTAAGGAGGTAATAATTAAGGTTAAATGAGGTCATAAGGATGGGGCCCTACTTTGAGAGGACTGGTGTTGTTATAAGAAGACAAAGAGGTGCGCTTGGGTAGCTCAGTCAGGTAAGCGGCTGCCTTCAGCTCAGGTCATGATCCCAAAGTCCTGAGATCCAGCCCTGCTCAGTGGGAAGTCTGCTTTTCCCTTTCCCTCTTCTTCTCCCCCTGCTCCTTCTCTCTCTCTTGCTTATACTCTCTCTCGCTCTCTCTCAAATAAATAAATAAAATCTTTAAAAAGGGGGGGGGGAGACAACAGAGATCTGTCTATGTCTCTTTCTCCCCCCTTGCATATGCACAGAAGAAAGGCCTTGTAAAGACACAATAAGAAGGAGCTGCCTAATAAGCCAAGGATAGAATTCTTACCAGCACTCAACTCTTCTGGGATCTCAGTCTTGGACTTTTCAGTCTCTAGAATGATGAAAGAAGAAATTTCTGTTTTTTAAATCACTGTCTGTGGTAGTTTGTTATGGAAGTTCAAGTAGATTAATACAGTGGGGATGTGGCCATGTAGTATTACAGTTAAGGGTGGAATGTGGAACGTTGGATATGGTTTTAACCCTTGGTTCTACCGGTTATTAGCTTTGTGACTCTGGACATGTTAATTAATTTCTTTGTGTGTCTAGCTGAGAAGGATAAATTAGTACATACATACACACACATGTGTGTATTCTTTTTTTTAAGATTTTATTTATTTATTTGTTTGTTTATTTATGAGAGACGCAGAGAGAGAGAGAAGCAGAGACACAGGCAGAGGGAGAAGCAGGCTCCCTACAGGGAGCCTGATGTGGGACTTGATCCCAGGACCCCCAGGATCAGAACCTGAGCCGAAGGCAGACGCTCAACCACTGAGCCACCCAGGTGCCCCTGTGTGTATTCTTATTTACTTTTTCCAACTAGACAGAATTACAGAATTATATATTACATATAATAGCTAATAATTTATGTATATACCTATGATTAATATGTTCAAAAATGATACTGCTGTTGCTACTATTACCAGTAATAATAATTGAGATGGCTCTGAGCAGACACTCAACAAATGTTAGTTACCACTTACAAGTTCTGTATACCTTGGCTTGGGACAGTTATTTCCTCTCTTCAACCATTAGCTTCCCAATCTGTTCAATGGAAGTAATAATACCTTCTCCCTAATGTTCCTGTGAGGATATAGGAGATTAAATATTTAGCTCAGTACCAGAAACACAGATGGAACTTTTCTTCCCTTAGGAATGTTTTAGAAACATATGTCAGAAAAATAATTTATAGGGGTACCTGGCTGGCTCAGTCAGAAGAGCATGTGACTCTTGATCTCAGGGTCATGGATTCTAGCCCCATGTTGGGTGTAGGGATTATTAACAATAAATAAATTTAAAAAAAACATTTAGGAGAATAATGTATAATGCCTGACAAATTAGCAACTAACTCAAAGAGTTTCTTCTCTGAGGAACTCTAGGATCAGGGCTGAATCAGTGAGACTTGGTCAAATTAAGTCTTTATCTTTGTCAAGAGTCTTTCCCCTTTCCCTTAGAAAAATGATCCTTTCAGTTCCTTTAGGCTGATGTTCAGTTGCCTGTCACTGAGTTTGCCTGACTAAATGCAAAAATCGTAAGAAGCCTGAGGCACCAATTAAGGAGACTGGAATAAGAGTATGGATTAGATAGGAAAGGAAGAAATTCTTTCTTCCTATGATTTTGCTTAGTAAATACTTATTTGCTTAAGAGATTTCAAGCATAGTTAAACAAAGATGTGCCAATATCTAGCAGCAAAGGAACTCTCCCAACATCATAAGCCCCTCTGTACCTGCTCTGGCTTAATAGCTTTGGTAAGAACTATTCATTTGAACACTTATCATAAGACTCTATAATCCTGGGCAGCCCCGGTGGTGCAGCGGTTTGGCGCTGCCTGCAGCCCAGGGTGTGATCCTGGAGACCCGGGATTGAGTCCCATGTCGGGCTCCCTGTATGGAGCCTGCTTCTCCCTCTGCCTGTGTCTCTGCCTCTCTCTCTCTGTGTCTCTATGAATGAATGAATGAATAAATAAATAAATAAATAAATAAATAAATAAATAAATAAATAAAATCTTAAAAAAAAAAAAAGAAAGACTCTATAATCCTTATAACAACCTGATTATTCCATTGAAGACACAGAAAACAATTCAACAACCCAGGACTGGGACCCACACCCATTTGCCTTGAAGTGTACGTTTTTCCTTCTCACTTTTTCTTTCTCTCCTCTTTTTCTTCTACTACTTTTCAGATTCCTTTCTTTTCCTTCTAGTCTATCCAGATTTCAGGGCTACCTTTGCACCCATACCAGAAGTATCACCTATCCCTGTGGCTTCAAGGTCATCTCTTCTCATGACCCTGCATCTGGTGGACTAAGAGGGATACCAGCTGCCCTTTCTTTGCTGAGCGCAGAGCCCTGAGTAGCACACCAAGATGTGCAGGGGCCTGGAAGCTGAGGACCCCAGAGGAATCTAAGTTTCTGAGTCATTGAAGACAGTGCAGGTATTTCAGTGAAAAGGTCTAAGCCTTTCCAGAATGAATAAAGAGTATATTGAAGGTGATAGTTTTTTAAAATACCATATTTGGAGAACTTGAATATTTTTGGCCAAAAGAATGTCATATTGTGACCAAGGGAACTGAATAAAAGAGTTCAGTTATGGTACTTTGTGGATGCAGAATAATTGCATTTTAACAGACCTGTGTTTCAACCATTAATTTTTTTATCTTTAACAAAGGAGCCAAGAGGGGATCCCTGGGTGGCTCAGTGTTTTGGCGCCTGCCTTCAGCCCAGATGTGATCCTGGAGTTCTGGGATCGAGTCCCACATCAGGCTTCCCGAATGGAGCCTGCTTCTCCTCTGTCTGTGTCTCTGCCTCTCTTTCTCTCTTTCTCTCTCTGTGTCTCTCATGAATAAATACATAAAATCTTTTTTTTTAAAAAAAAGGAGCCAAGAATATTCAATGGGGAAAAGCGTATTTCTTCAATAAATGATATTGAGAAAACTGGATATTCGCATGAAAAATGAAATTGGTCTCCATCTTGTACCACTCACAAAAATTAACTAGAAATGGGTTAAAGACTTAAATCTAAGATCTGGAACCATAAATTCCTAGAAAATATAGGGGGAAAGCTCCTCTTTTTAAATATTGTATATTTATTCATGAGAGACACAGAGCATGAAAGAGAAAGGTAGAGAAGCAGGCTCCCCATAGGGAGCCTGATGTGGGACTTGATCCTGGGTCGCAGGATCACAACCCAGGCTGAAGGTGGCGCTAAACCGCTGAGCCACCCAGGCTGCCCAGGGTAAAGCTCCTTGACATTGGTCTTGGCAATGATTTTTTAGATATGACACCAAAAGTACAAGCAACCAAAGCAGAAATAAACAAGTGGGACTATGTCAAACTAGAAAGCTTGTGTACAGTAAAGAAACAGTCAACAAAATGAAAAGGAAGTCTATGGAATGGGAGAAAATATCTGCAAACCACATATCTGAAAAAGAGTTAATATCCAAAATCCATAAGTAACTCATATAACTCAATAGCAAAAACAAATACAAAGTCTAAGCAAACAGTAATCCAATTTTAAAAGAATCTGAACAGACATTTTCCAAATAAAATACACAGATGGCTATCACATCACTAATTATCAGGAAAATGCAAATCAAAGCCTAAATGAGATAATTAATACCTCACACTTGTTAGAGTGACTATTACCAAAAAAACAAGAAATAAGTGTTGGTGGAGATGTGGAGAAAAGGAAACAACTTGTTAACTGTTAGTGGAAATGTAAATTGGTGTAGCCACTATGGGAAATAGTATGGAGATTCCTCAAAAAATTAAAATAGGACTACTTTATAATCTAGCAATCTACTTCTGGATGTATATCTGAAGGAAATGAAATTACTGTTTCAGATCTGCAACCCCATTTTCATTGCAGCACTGTTTACAATAGCCAAGATACAGAAAAAACCTAAATGTCCATTGATGGGTGAATGGATAAAGAAATTGTGTGATATATATATATAATATAAAATTATTCAGTCATAAAAAAGAAGGAAATCCTGCTATTTATGATAATATGGGTGAAACTTGAGGTCATTATGCTAGATGAAATAAGTCAGAAAAAAACAAATGCTACATGATCTCAGGTGAAATCTTTGTGGATTCACTATGTGGGATCTAAAAAAACCAAACTCATAGAAACAGAGAAGAGATTGTTGGTTTCCAGGGGGTGGAGGAAATGGGTGAAGGTGGTCAGAGGGTACCATCTTCCAGTTATAAGATGAGTAAGTTCTGAGGATGTAATGTATAGCATGGTGATTACACTTAACAATACTGTATGTTTGAAAGTTGCTAAGGGAGTAGGTATTAAAAGTTTTCACTACATATACAAAAATTGTAACTATGTGAAGTGACAGATGTATAAACTAACCTTTTTGTGGTAATCATTACATGGCACATACATCAAATCATCATATTGTATACCTTAAACTTATACAATGTTATATGTCAGTTGTATCTCAGTAAATAAAGAAGGGGAAAAATAAAAATTTATTTTTTTAATTAACTTTTTTCCTTTAAAATGGCCTCTGACACCTGGGAGAACTTCCAAAGGCAAACTGGAATCATCAAGGGGTCAGTAGTACAGGAGGGGTCAATTTTATTCTGATTATTTATTTCTAGAAGCCTTGATTTTTCTCCATTTGCCTAGAAATTCTTAAAGAGCAGAGAAGCCAAAATGAAGTTACAAATGAAGCTAAACTGCAGTCAGAATTACTTAGGGTTAACAAGGAACCATGGGGTTATTTAAGAAAAAGTTTTCTGTCAGGATCTGATTTGGCCCCACTGACAAAATAAAAAATTCTTAGTGAGATGAGGGAATCCATATGGGCAAGAATGTGGCCACAAACAGGTTATGTAGAGTTCACTAGTGTCAAAGAGGAGCCATGAGAGCAACTGAAATTTAAATATGCTGTTTTTAATTTTTATGGTGATATTTGTGGTTTCACTACTGGCTATCAAATTCTTAGAAACCAGAGCAAACTAATAGTACAAATGAGGTAATAGAGAAATTATTCTTAATATATTGGATAAATGGTAAGTCATCTGGCAGCCTTGATTTTTTTTTCCTCCATTGAACAATTAATACTAAGAGAATTTAAACTAGGGCATGATGGAATTTTATCTAATTTTTAATTATTTTTTCCTGTCAGTCTTTGACTTTCCTTCTTGGCCAGTATTAGCTCAAGTGGCCAGCATTAATGGTCCTAGGAAATTAGTTAAATAATATTCAGTTAGGTCATAGAAATTTTATTGAGGTTTGTGAAAATACATGGGGTAAAAAAAAAAAAAAAAAGCTTTATTTTGTTGTTTGGTGCTATGCATTTCCAACTGGCCAACAGTTTCATGATGTTAAGTATAGACAATGCTTGTGGAAGGTAAAGTTTTATGAACTGACAAAAGCTCAATTAGACCTACTGTGTTTTTGTAAGGATTTTAGATAATTTGTTGGTAGGGATTTGTAGATTGTAGGATTTGTGGACAGCCAACTAACCTCTGAATCTCAATTTCTCAATTCTGTAAAAAAGAGGAATTACTAATGATTTCTGTTTCTTATAGAAAGAAGATCTTTGGTAAAGTAGCTCATTATTTCTAGACTGAATTGTGTCTCCCCCAAATTCATATGTTGAAGCCCTAATTCTCAATGTCTGTATTTGGAATAAGGAAGTAAATAAAGTTAATCGAGGTCATAGGTTATGACACTAACAGGATTAATATCCTTATAAGGAAGAGGCACCAGAGAGCTCGTTTCTCTCCCTCCCTCTTTCTCTCTCTCCCCATCAAGTGAGGACACAGTGAGAAGGCAGCCTTCCACAGACCAGAAAGAGAGAGCTTTCACCAGAAACTGACCATGATGACATTCTAAGCTTGGACTTCTAGCTTCCAGAGCTGTGAGAAAATAAATTTTTGTTTCTCTGGAGAACCCTAACTAATACACCCATCAAAGCTTTCTAAGCATTAACTGAGTACCAGTCAATAATTTTGCAGAGGGCAATAAAGGGAGAGTCTGAGCCACCCTAAACATAAAGTACCCACTCAGTAAGGGAAGAGCCAAATATATTTTTTAAAGATTTTATTTATTTATTCATGAGAGACCCACAGAGAGAGGTAGAGACAGAGGCAGAAGGAGAAGCAGGCCCCATGCAGGGAGCCAGATGTGGGACCTGATCCTGGGACCCAGGATCACGCCCTGAGCTGAAGGCAGACATTCAACTGCTGAGGCACCCCAAAAAAGAGTCAAATATTAATGGAATCCCAACTGAGGAACTTGAGCTATTCTCTAAGGCATGGAGACTAGGAAAAGAGAGACAGTTCTCTTTTTTCTACTTTATTTAACAAACTATGTTAGATACGTAGCTGGGATTTGATTGAGTCTAGGTTTTAGTCATGTATTCGCAAAAAAGTATATTTTGCCTTGATTAGTAAATTTAAATATATGCACATTGAACAGTAAATTTCATTTGTTTTGTTTGTGTTAGGTACACTGATCAACGTGTGCCAGCCTAGCACTATGCAATAGATACTTATGGCAAAAACATTTATTGTTCACTGATTATCTCACTCATGTTTCCCAGCTGCCTTCCAGTTAGAAACTAGTTCCAGCCAATGGGTTGTGAGTAGAAATTACTATATCAAACCCTAGGCCAAACCACAGAAAAAAGAATGTGAGTTCTCTGCACTCTTCCCCAGTGATGACAATGTAAGCATCTTGATCAAATACAGCTATGGCTGTCACTGGGGATGGAGATGCAAATCCCTGGAGTCACCTTTGGAAGTGAACCATGGTTTTTAGAAACCAGGTTGGGGAAGCCACTTCATGCATGGCTATTTAAATTCTAATGAGACTGGGAATGAGGTTACACAGCCTTCCAGCTTGTTTTACCTAAGTCATGGCTAGTCATTTGTTAGGCAGTTTTCTAGAATTAGTGTATGAGAGAAATAGAGCAAAAAAAGTTGCTCATGTATCTTTTTAAGTCTCTAAGTAGGATTGGTCTATTCCATATGAACTCTATGGCCCAGTCACAGATATAATTACAAACATTACTATAGAGCATATCTTATGGAATAACAAGTCAACTGTAAACACAAGTTTAAGTGTCTATAGTTGTTCTTATTGTCTGTCAGAAAGAAATGTCTGGTCATAATGATAAATTATTACTTTAGGAAACATCTTGAGTAGATAGGACCTACTTCTCATGAACCTTTGGGAATGACACAGATTTCAATGTTATCAGTGGCTCCAGCCAAAAATTTTAGTGGAAGAATTTTTTGACATCTTAAGATGCCTGTACTTGGCATGAGTCTTTGCCTTGGTAGCATTCTGGGGTCATGTACAGGATAGGCAGAGCATGTTCAACTAGATTGAAAGTCATAGGCTGATGGGTCCTCCCAGGCTATAGCATCTCAATAGACAGGCTATAAAATAATGGCTTTGCCAGGTAGGAACCAAAGCCAGGAGACAGAAAGGTTCTCTGGGGTCATCAAACCCTGTTCTGGGTAAGGATGCCTCTGGTGAAAAGCAAGATTTGAAAACTTAGTTTTTAGCAGTTCTGAGGCTGTCACCAGCAATGAGACAGTGGGAAAAAGCCTAAAGGAAGCTGCCAAGGCTTGCATACATAAGGGAAGGTGCTTCTGGAACCATTAACATATTGTTGAAAGTGACAGCAGTAATGTGAAGAAAGTGATGGGGGAAGAGAGTGGAGGAGAAGATATCTGGAGAAATTGTCATTGCTAGAGTGTAGTAGAGGCTGCCTCAAGCCCTGGTATGAAATCTACTGAGCAGAGTGGACCAGCAATACCTGGGATATGGGCACTGCTGGTAGCCCACTGCTGTTGCCAGTTAACAGTAATTACTCCCAAAGAACAACTCTAAATTCATGAAGATAATAAATAAAAATATTTAATAAAATTAATTAATTAATTAATTAATTAATTCATGAAGATGTTGCTCATTAGGTTGAATGTTTGAAATCACTGGACACCCCTCCTAGTGGATTCCATTTAATAAATTACATGAAAATGCATGACACTCTTGAGTATGTCAGTTCTGAAATGAACGGTAAGTACACTAGAAAGGCCACTTAAGTCCATTTAAAACAGACTAGGAACAGGGACCTGGGAGATACTTGCTTGTATTGTGGTAAAGAAATGTTAATAACAGCATTGCAGAAAGTGATAAGACAAAGGTTGGAATGTGTCTCCAGGTATGCCCTCAAAGGCTTACACCTGGAATGTTGTACAGAATTATCTAAACTATCTTAGGTAAAAGTTGGGTGCATCTCTTGTTCTTAGTTATGGATCCTCTTCTATGGTATGGAGGCATAATGGAGAGAATTCATTGCATAAAAGCAAAAGAGTAATAAACTATTCAAATACAACTGAAGACCTCCATGAAACTGTGCACTAGAGTGAAAAATACTGAGGAGAGGTTTGTACTGCTAGGTTGAATACTCGTATTACAGGTAGTGTTAGTACATTTATAGTGTGACTTTCTTTCCTGATGTAATAAGGTTAATGAACTCATGCTCTTTTTCTAGGTTACAGAGTTCTGGTTGTATATGATATACAGTAGCCAATTGAAGCAGGCACTGTTAGTGCCTTACCCAATATCCCCTAGGCCCAGCTCTGCAGTTGTGGTAAACAATTTCCACCAGGATAGCAGCTCCTTACCCCAAGGGCCTGCCTCTCTGCTTAGTGACTCTCTGCAGCATCAGAGGAGTTTGCTGAGCCACACACTGGAGCAACTCGAAGGGCAGGAGAGTTAATGGCCCAGAAACAACTCCCAACAATAGAGAAGGAAAATGGTGAACTACTGCCCTAGCCTTCCAGCCTGTGATAGAAAAATTCTGAGATGCCCTCCACACAGTTTCACCGAATGTGCTCAAGACATTTGAGCCCCCATCTCCCACTGTGGTAATCTGCTAATTAATGTACCCAATCTTAGTTTTTCTGTCTTCCTGTCTCATTGCTCATCCCCTAGATGTGCTTCCTGGGATCACTTCTCAAAAAACCAACTGGACCCATGTTCTGGTCTCAGGGTCTGTACTCCAGATAAACAGAACCAAGAGGATAAATAGATTGATCTATATCTGTACCTATATCTACATCCACATCTATATATATAGAAAGAGAGATTCCAAGGAAATGGTTCACACAATTATAGACTGGTGAGTTCAAAATCTACAGAGCCAATGTTGCAGTTTAAGTCTGAAGGCAGGCAGGCTGCTACAGAACCAAGAAGAGTCCATCGATGTGCCAGTTCAAAGGCTATCAGGCAGGAGAATTCTTACTCTGGGAAAGGTAAGCCTTTTGCTCTCTTTAAGTTTCCAATGGATTGAATAAGGTCCAACCACATTATGGAGGGCAGAGTGCTTTATGTAGTCTACTTGTTTAAATGTTAATTTCATCCTGAAACACCTTCACAAAAACATCGGGATAAGTTTGACCAAACATGCAGGCACTCCATGGTCCGGTGAAGTTGATCCATAAAATCAGCCGTTACAGGGTCTGATTTGGGAGAAATCCAAACCAAGGCACCAAGCGTAGTTCACTCTTCAATTTGTAATGAGAGCAAAAACCTCTAAGAAGAGCGTTTGTTTTATAACAATCATCCACCTCAAGAACTGTACTTTGCACTCTTTGACAATTTGTCCACATTCCAGGACGTAAACTTATGGCCCCCATTAAGGAGCCCTCTGAGAAAACCAGACCTGGTGTCAGTGTCCATGGATTTGATACAGGAAGAGTTCGGGTCCAGGATGAAATAAAAGTTTGGTGTGTGCGCATTCAGTACACTCTGCTTAACATCTGCCCTGATCTTCAGGTATGTTTTGTCTTTCTCTGGAGGAGGCACTTAGTTCTACTAATAGGTGGGAAGGTTGCTTATTCCAGCTACATACACCACCTTCCCCCACTCTTAGGAGGGTCCCAAGCCAGTCACAGTAGCTAAAAATGGTCCCTGGTGGTGTCGCTGTCCGAGGTGCTGACTGAATGCTCAAGCCTCCACGTTATGCCTGTTTTTCTGTCCTTTTGTGCTACCCAGTGTTTTTTGGTTTTGTTTTTAAAGATTTTATTTTTTTCAGAGAGAGAGAGAGAGAGAGAGAGAGAACGAATGGGGGGGGCAGAGAAAGAGGGAGAAGCAGACTCCCCACCAAGCAGGGATCCCGATGTGGGGCCTCTATCCCAGGACCCTGAGATCATGACCTGAGAGGAAGGCAGATGCTTAACCGACTGAGCCACCCAGATGCCCCCTATTTTTAATGCTCAAAAAGATGCCGAAGACTGAAAGAGCAGGGTTTTTGAGACATAGACTAGAATTAAGGAGTAAACACGAGATTTTGGCTTCTACTGAGGTTTGTTACAGGATTTAGGGCTCAAGCCTATGTGTCTCCATTCACACTGAAGAATCAACATTTTTTTGCTGTTGCATATTCCCAGAACAAATTCTGGTATTTAGCACAATTAATAGAAGAGAGCAGAGCTAAACAGAGCAGCCAGGGCTGCAGCTTGTAGACTATTAACCAAAAAGGGGAGGCACAGGGGTGCCCGGGGTGGCTCAGTTGGTTAAGTGTCTGCCTTCAGCTTTGGTCATGATCCTGGAGTCCTGCAGTTGAGCCCTGCATTGGACTCCCTGCTCAATGGGGAGTCTGCTTCTGCTTCTCCCTCTGCCCACCCCCCAATCCCTGCTCATGTGCTTATGCTCTTTTTCTCTGAAACAAATAAATCTTTTTTCTTTCTTTCTTTCTTTCTTTCTTTCTTTCTTTCTTTCTTTCTTTCTTTCTTTCTTTCTTTCCTCTCTCTCTCTCTCTCTCTTTCTTTCTTTCTTTCTTTCTTTTTTTTTTAAAGGGAGGCACTGTACTTTGGCAATCTCTGGCTTGGAATTTTCCTCTTTCTGACTTCCTACATCCAGTCCATCAGAAAGCCCTGTGACTTCTATCTTTGAAATATTTCCCTTGGATCGGTCTACTTTGTCTCACATCTGCCACTTCCCTGACAACAATGATCATGGTCACTACTGCCGTCACCACCCCGCTCTAAAAGTTCTAATTACCATCATTGGTAACCGCTGGGATCATTCCTTTACGATAACATTTTCAAAGTAGACTAAGTCAAAGTATAGGTATATGGCGTAAGTGGCTTGTCAGAATATGCGCACCAGGGAATCCCTCGGTGGCTCAGTGGTTTGGCGCCTGCCTTTGGCCCAGGGCCCGATCCTGGAGACCCGGGATCGAGTCCCACGTCGGGCTCCCTGCATGGGGCCTGCTTCTCCCTCTGCCTGTGCCTCTGCTTCTCTGTGTCTCTCATGCATAAATAAATAAAATCTTAAAAAAAAAAAAAGAATATGCGCACCAACTTGCATCCTCATCAACATTGTATAAGGGTGTGAGAGTCACTCTTGCACAAGTGGCAAAAGCTCTAAGAGGCAATACATTTGCTTAAAACAAACAAAAATGGGTGCGTTTTATTGTATGCAAACTCTACCTCCATAAAAAGAACAAAAGAAATACATTACAAAAAAAGAAGAAAACCCCCGAGTGATGGTCCTGGTCCTGGGCCGTGGCTGGGATGAGTGTGTGCAGGCAGCGCCTGAAGAGGAGCCCCTGAAGCGGGTTCTGTTGTACAGACGGGGTGTCGGGGCTCAACTCCCCGAGCTTGCCCGCGGCAACCCAGGGATTTCAGAGGGTCGGGGAGGCTCCCTGGGGCCGCACAGCAGCGAGCCCTGGCGGCGGGGCTCGGTTCGTCGCCTGCAGCAGCGGGTGCGGGTGCGGGTGCGGGTGCGGGTGCGGGTGCGGGTGCGGCCGCGGGGATGAGGAGGGGGGAGGGGGAGGGGGGAGGCGAGGCGAGCGCGCCGGCGGGGTGGAGGGGGCGGGGGGTTCCGGGAGCCGCGGGGTCGCGGCGGCGGCGGCGGCGGCGGCTGTGATGTCAGCACGTCGGCCGCCGCGTCCCAGGGCGGCTCGGGGCGGGGGCCCGCGGTCGAGCAGCTCCGCCGCCGCCGCCGCCGCCGCCGGTCGCTGGCCCACGCGGGACCGCCGCCCGCGACAGCTGCCGCCCGGGTGCCGGGTGCCCGGGGCGCGCCATGAAGTCCGCGCGCAGCTCGCGCGGGGCGGGGGCGGGGGGCCGCGGCGGCTGGGGCGGGGGCGGGGGCGGGCGCGGCGGCGAGGGCGGCCACGCGGGCAAGGGCGGCTCCGGGGCGCGGCCCCGTGTCCTGGGCGGCCGGGGCCGGGGGCGCGGCGGCGGGGGCGGCGGGGGCGGGGGCGGCGGCGGGGGCGGGGGCGGGCAGCGGCGCGGGGGCGCGGCGAGGAGCAAGAGCCGCCGCAGGAAGGGCGCCGCGAGCGCGTCGGTGGAGCCGCACAGGCACGAGGGCGTGTTCCTCTACCGCGGCGCGGAGGACGCGCTGGTGACGCTGAACATGGTGCCGGGCCAGTCGGTGTACGGCGAGCGGCGGCTCACGGTGACCGCGGGCGGCGTCAAGCAGGAGTACCGCGCCTGGAACCCCTTCCGCTCCAAGCTGGCGGCCGCCATCCTGGGCGGGGTCGACCAGATCCACATCAAGCCCAAGTCCAAGGTGCTGTACCTGGGCGCCGCCTCGGGGACCACGGTCTCCCACGTCTCCGACATCATCGGCCCCGACGGCCTGGTCTACGCGGTCGAGTTCTCCCACCGGGCTGGCCGCGACCTGGTCAACGTGGCCAAGAAGCGAACCAACATCATCCCGGTCCTCGAAGATGCCCGGCACCCCCTCAAGTACCGCATGCTCATCGGGATGGTGGACGTGATCTTTGCCGACGTGGCCCAGCCCGACCAGTCCCGCATAGTGGCCTTGAACGCCCACACCTTCCTGCGCAACGGGGGCCACTTCCTCATCTCCATCAAGGCCAACTGCATCGACTCGACTGCGTCCGCCGAGGCGGTGTTTGCCTCCGAGGTGAGGAAGCTGCAGCAGGAGAACCTGAAGCCCCAAGAGCAGCTGACGCTGGAGCCGTACGAGAGGGACCACGCCGTGGTGGTCGGCGTCTACCGGCCCCTCCCCAAGAGCGGCGGCAAGTAGCGCCCCGCGCGGGCGGCGCCTGCGCCCTCTGCCGGGCCGGGCTGCGTTCAGTGGGCCCGCGAGTGTGGCCGGGGGCCGGGTCGTTTGTTGTTTTCCTTTGGTCCTTTGAGTGGCACAAAGAAGCAGTACCCAGGTGCATCAGTGAGGCCAGTTTTGCCGCAATAACCATCAGTCCCTAAATCTCCGTGTCTTCGAATCCCTCAAGAGCTAAAGGGCGAGCTGGTGATAGGAACCCATCAAGGAACAGCCGGAGAGTTGTGCTTCAGTCGCTTAGGACCCTGATGTCCCCGGGCTCCTCCTCACGCGCGCGTTCTCATCACGGGGGCAAGGAAGGGGGGAAAGAGCTGGGGAACTGCCGATGGGCCTGTGAAGTCCGCCTTGGGGCCCAAGGACCGTTTGGGTTTACGTTGGCCAAGTCGCATGACCAAGCTGGACTCCGGGGAATGGCGCTGGATATTGATGGATGATGGTATAGTGTAACGCATCCAGTCTGTCTGACTCTACGCCAGAGTTCTAGTACACTACGTGTGTTTAGTCCTTTACTCTTCAACTAAGCCCTTTTGCCTTCTCTCATCACCCCCGCTGGGATGGCTTTGTTAACCATTTCCCTTTTGTTGTAAAGCAACAAGGGCTTCTGAAGGTAAACTGGTTGCCCAAGTTTGCATAACCAGTTAGGAGACTGAATTTAAATCCCAATCTTTTGGGCTCTAAATCTACTGCTATTTCCTCTATACCAGTGGGATCATACCTCTCACCTACATGGCCCACACTGGACAGGCTGCAGGTCCCCACATGTAGACACACAAAGAACAGAGTTCTGTAGTTGCCCTGTGTTCTTTCTTCCACCTCTCTGTGCTGTCCTTTGACTTCAAAATAACACAACCAGGCAAGGGGGTACGATGTGGGCCTACTTTGCAAAGTGTTCCCATTGCAAGGCGTGACCTACCCGAAATGGTATCACCAAGTGTCTTGTCTGAGAAACAGCCAGAAAAATGACTTCAGAAAGTATCTGTTTCTGAAGGGCATTTCCTGCAGACCTTGAGTTGCTGGGCTCGTTGCGTTCAATTCTGAAGTCCAAAGGGACTGGGAGAGTAAACAGTCCCAGGGAAGCTGGGAATGTTCCCAAACCAGACCTTTAAAAAGAGATTTTATTTATTCATTCACTCATACATTCAAAACAAAACAAAAACACATTGCCGAGGTCATTGATAGTGAGTCTGGGAATGATTGCTCACTAATGCATTCTTTGGAGAATGGTTCTGCCTTCCTAAAGATGTGCTGGGGGCAGAGATTGCAGTTAGTCTGCATTTTCTGAGAGGATATTTCCTGAACAAAATGGGATAAGTCAGATTTTTTAAAAGGCATCCATCCGGGATCCCTGGGTGGCGCAGCGGTTTGGCACCTGCCTTTGGCCCAGGGCGCGATCCTGGAGACCCGGGATCGAATCCCACGTCGGGCTCCTGGTGCATGGAGCCTGCTTCTCCCTCTGCCTATGTCTCTGCCTCTCTCTCTGTCTGTGTGACTATCATAAATAAATAAGAATTAAAAAAAAAAAAAAGGTATCCATCCCTCCACTCCTCCCCTCCTCCCCCACCACATGCACACCAATGCTATACTGCAGGGTGTGAACTACCGTTCAGATTTCTTGGCCAGTTGGACTCGGAGAATAGGGGGAATGGAATAAATGCCTACAAAAACCCAAACCAATCATTTCAAAAAAAGAATGTGAACTCTTCATTACAACTCTACAAAGCAAGGATCATTATTTCCCTTTAACAGATGAGAAAACTGCGGTTCAGAGAGATGACATGACTTGCTTAAGATTCTCTAGTAGGGCTTGCAGCCAGAAATCAAACCCATAGGAATCTGACTCCAAAACCCTTTCTTCAATCCTAGGCTTATTAACTTGATGCCGGGATGAATCCCCGAGCTGGGGATGGACTCCCAGGAAACTTCCATGATATGACAGGATCCGGTCCTTCTCAGAGTCAGCTCAGCCTCAAAAAGGAGCACTTGGTTTTTCCTTACAGGGAAAACTCAGCCTCTTTCCTTGGCATGAGCCCTCCCATATACACACAGGGACAATTTATAGTCCATGTCTGAAGCTGCTTGGAGTGGGAATATCAGAGGAGAAATGGGACACAAATAACCTCCTTAGAGAACGTCTCTGAGTTGCAGATGGGTTTCCGGGCCAATGGAAGAACACTGTAAGTATCAAGAGAAATATGGGACTAAGAGCTAAGGGAATAAAGGAAGGAAGCTGGAACTTGGTTTGGAGAATTAAAGGCAGGTAAAAAGTATGGGACTGGAACTCCAGTTGGGCAGCGAGGCCCAGGAAGTCAGCTGCAGTGACACTGGGCACCCAGGATGCTCAGAGCCAAGCATGCTTGGGTTCCTAGAAGGTATTCAATTGTGATCTCTAGGGGTCTTAGATCGCTTAGGCCTTCGTCACAAAGTACAGTCTGGGTTGCTTAAGCAATAGATATTTTCTCACAGTTCCGGTGGCTGGCAGACAGTCCAAGGTCAAGGTGCCAGCAAGATTGGTTTCTGGTGAAGCTCCTCTCCTTTGCTTGTTGATGGCCTTTTCTCTGTGTGTTGGTGTGGGAGGTGGGGAGGGCAGAGGCAGAGCTACCTTTGGTAGCTCTTTCTCTTCTTATAAGGACACCAGTCCTATGAAATTAAGGCCTCACCTTTATGATCTCATTTAACCTTAATTACCTCTTAAAGGCCCCATCTCTAAGTGCAGTCACACGGAGGGTTAGATCTTTAACACTTGCCTTTGGGGCAACACTGTTCAGCCCATAACACAAGGGTGGGACAGGAACCTTCGGCTAAAACGCCGGTCTTACTGGCTTGTGAGAATTGACTGAGGAAACCAACATGCACCGTGAAAATAACTGGACCGAGTTCTGCGTGTTGTCTCTCCTACATTTCCTCTCTTGTCAATATAAGATGACAAGGTAGCTGAGAATTAAGAATTAGCATAAAGACCTGGAGAGAACTTAGCAGAGCTTTCAGAGGGCCCTGATGTTCAAGCTGAAAGGTGGATGGAAATTGCTACTGATTTTCAGAGAATCAGCAGCCCAGCACAAGCCACACTGAAGCCTGGCCTGAGTGTCAGCACATGGCCAGCGGCAGTCACCTCTGCAGCAGGTGCAGGGATGGAAGAGACTGGTATTCAGAGATAGGAGTGATGAACTCCACGCCAAAGCAAGTCAGCAGAAGCTGGGGGGTGCGGCGAACACACAGATCCAGTCTCACCTATCCTCATCATCACCATAATGTCTGTCAGCCTCCTCCTGCCCAGATGTCTCCTGAGATGAAGGGAGGAAGGCTAGGGAGGGAAAAGACCCGAGAGACTGGACCTTTATCCAAAACTGGAAGAAACCAACTTCCTTTAAATTGGCAGTCTCCTTCCTAGCTGCAATCCTGCTACGCAGCAAGATGCACATCTGAGCTGCAGTGTGTATGTTTGGATTCTGCTTCACTCATATTTTTCAAGTACTTATGAGGTCTCAGGCAGAGAGCTAAGCATTATTTGGTTTTGAAAGATATTTTAAATTTATTTCTTTTTAAAAAGATTTTATTTATTGAGAGAGAGAGAGAACACAAGGGGGGGAGCAACAGAGGGAGAGGGAGAAGCAGGCTCTCTGTTGAGCAGCAAGCCAAATGTGGGGCTGGATCCCAGGAGCCAAAGGGAGACAGTTAACTGACTGAGCCACCCAGGTGCCCCAAAATGTTATTTTAAATTTAATAATAAGAACAAACATACCAGGAAAATACTGAAATGAAACCCTGTAAAATGGACACTGGTATTGAAGCTACTTTTAACATCTGTATGGTCTGGAGCAAGAGAACACACGAAAGCCCCTGGCCTGTGGCCTGTCCCTTCCTCTTTCTACCCCTGGCCTACCCCACACCCTGAAAGGCCTCATACACATGTCTGTAGCTTCCTAGCCTTCAAGTCCAAGATCTGTCCCCATGCCCTTCAATAAACAGCCTCCTTTAAGGCACCCCATGAGGCTAGAGTTACAAACTGGAAGTGTGGTCCACTCTCAGGAGGACTGGACCAGGGAAAAAACAATAGAAGTAGGCCCAGGCTGCTCAGGCTGGGTTCTGGTGCTTGATGCATGTTCCAGAAGATGGGGACATGAGCTCCTGGGATGCATGGCACTTATTGCCTTTGGACTCCTTGCCCTAGGGGGCAAGGTGCAGAGAGAAGAGACGCAAGCCAGAGCAAGCCAGAGCAAAGCCCTGTAAAGTACAGAGCCTGGGGCAGGGGCCCTGGTTGCTGATGTCTTAGACTGGCCCCTTCGCCTCTCCCCCCACCCACATGTCAACACTCCTTCTTAAGGAGGCAAATCCAACTCTTCCAAGTAGTCTTCCAGGCCTTTGGGCTCACAGGAAATCCGTCTTCTGAAAGCTCTTGATTTAGCTTGTGGTTGGGCTAGCACTTGCTATGCACATTTACTATGCTTCCAGACACATTATTGAACTAACCACCCTTTGAGAGGCAAGTATTATCACCCCCATATGAAAGGTAAGGACACTAAGCTTCAGGAAAGTGATATGAATCCTCCAACATGGTTTATTTAGAACGTGGGAGAGCAGGGTGCCTGGGTGGCTCAGTCAGTTGAGCATCTGACTCTTGGTTTCAGTTCAGGTCATGATTTCATGGGCTGTGAAATGGAGCCCTGCCTGGGGCTCCATGCTTGTTGGGGAGTCTGCTTGAAGATTCTTTCCCTCTTCCCCTTCCTCCACTCTCTCTTTCTCAAATAAACATATTAGAGAGAGAGAGAGAGAGAGAGAGCGCACCTGGGTGGCTCAGTGATTGAGCATCTGCCTTCGGCTCAGGTCATGATCCCAGGGTCCTGGGATGGAGCCCCATGTTGGGCTCCCTGCTCAGTGGGGAGTCTACTTCTCTCTCTGTCCCCCTCCTTGCTCGTGCTCTCTCTCAAATAAACAAATAAAATCATAAAAAAAAATGGGAAAGCAGGATTGTGTTGCTTCTTTAAGTTAGTGAAATTAAAATCAGGTGCTCTACGGAAACACTGGGTCTCCATGTTGTCAGTCCTGCAGGTGATTCTATTGTGCATCCAGGACTGACACCTACTATTTAAACTTCCATACCATTCTTTTTTTTTTAATATTTTTTATTTTATTATTTGAGATAGAGCAAAAGAGCACAGAAGGAAAGGGACAGGGAGAAGCAGACTCCCCACTGAACAGAGAGCCCGATGTGGGGCTCGATCCCCGGACCGCAAGATCACAGCCGGAGCTGAAAGCAGATGCCCAACCGACTGAGCCACCCTGGCACCCCACTTCCATACCACTCTTATAATTGATTGGGAAAGCAGATTTAGTGCAGTATTTTGAATAACTGGAACACAATAGCTGAGCTTTTCTTTGGTGCCTGCTGGTACTCGGGGCCTCTGACAGCACAGGATACTCCCCAAGATTCCAAAGAGGAGGAGGGTTGAAGTCTGTGCCTGAAAACAAAGTTATTAATGTTCCTGTCCATTTGGCCCCTGAGAGCTGCATGCAGATCATATTGTCAGGAATCCAACTGAGCTGGGAGAGAGCTGAGCTCAGGTGTCCAAGTGAAGTCTTTAATTACTGTAACGGAATAAGCAAGAGGCTAAAACTAGAGAACGTGCCGACTCCCCCTGTTTTATTTCCCTCCGTGGAATGGCCCTGTCTGAGGTCAGGGGACTGAGAGGTCCGTGGGGTGGGGGCTGGGGGTCATCTTGCTGTTTCCAGCACCTGGAACAAAAGGCTTCAGCAATTTTGTGGACCTTGAGGTGGGCGATGGGAGGGATGAGGGGAAAGGTGAGGAGTGAAGTTTTGAGTTCTGAGTCAGAGAGAGAAAAAGCGTCCTCATTTTCCCTGGCTGCCTCCTGCAGGTGGCAGAGATGCCTGAGGAAGACTCTAAGGCCTCAGATAAGGAGACCTGGAAACAGAGGTCTACCCTGTCGGGTAGAAATGTAAATTTACCTGGGAGGGGGCGGCAGGCGAGGCCTTCAGAGAGTGCAGTGTGCAGGCTGTGCACCCAGTCTGGCACGGGGAGGCACCTGCCCCCAACCCCACCCCATGTCTGCTGCGGGAAGCCTTTGCGATCACCTCTGATCAGACGTGAGAGACTGCACACTCCTAGTTGATCAGGAGCCAGGATCTAGGAGTTCTCAATACATAAATTGTTGTGAATGGGCTTTTCTGTCTTATGAGCAAAAACAATGATAGATTTCTTTCCAAAATATTGCCTTTGCCTTTTTCTTTGTACTTCTCATGCTTGCCATTTCTATTCCCTGGTGGCCGTCAAGCCTCCCATCTGTCCATTAGATATTTTTCCACCTACTGCTTCCAGCCAAGCCTCTGCCTGGAGGTCTTGTGCCTTGAAAACGTCACCTAGAAATTCTGGGGATCCTCTGATTTATAGCCAGTCAGAAGCACAGGTAACAACCCAAACTTCTTGTTGTCATCTGAAGTTGGGAGGGCGGGTATCTTGTGTTACTGAGCCCTCTGCCTATGGGATCTGAGGCTCTCTCCAGATAAAGAATGTCAGAATTGAGTGGAATCGTAGGACAGCCAGCTGGTGTTGGAGAATTAGTGGTGTTATGGAAAACAACCCCTGTTTTTGCTTGGTGGAGTTGGGGCACAGAACCAACTTAGGAAGTGATTAGGTCATGAGGGCAGAGCCCTGTCGAATGGCATTAGTGCCTTATACAAGAAATGCCCAAAAGATCTCTTCCCCGTCTGCCATGTTGAGGGCACAGCAAGAAGCTGCCATTCTGCAAGCTGGAAGAGGACTTTTACCAGAACCCAACCATGTGGACACCCTGATCTCAGACTTCCAGACTCCTGCACTGGGACAAACAGGATTCGGTTGTCTATAAACTACCCCTTCTGTGTCATTTTGTTACAGTAGCCTGAAGGACTAAAACAGGCTGGCCTTCAAAGCCCTCCAAAGGCCAAATTTTGACTACTTTGATCTTGTTTATATCACTCTGAACATTATGTTTTAGCAACTCTGAGTTGCTTGTATCATCTTGTGTTTCAAACTTACAGGCCTTGCTCATAATTACTACTTCCTACAGTCTACTTTCTTCTCCACATCACCTATTTGACTTACTCTTTCCTCATACTTTAAGACTTAGCTCAGACATGTCCTGTAGATAGTTTTCCCTGTCTCCTCTTTTGTCCATCCATCCCTTTTCTGCTTAGGCTAGAATAAGTGCCTCGCTTCCCTATTCCTGTTGTTCTGCATTTCATTTGGTTAAGGAATTTACATCTTATTAAAGTTGTTGTTTGTGGTAAAAAAAAAATTCTAGTTATATGCCGTATGTATGTGGTGGAATGTTCTATCTCTGCCACAAAGGATGGCTTCCAGAAACGCTGGACAAGAAGAGCTGAGGAAGAAACCAAGAGTTATTTTTATGGAGAGAACCATGTCTTCCTCATCTCCTCCTGTGAGTCTAATTTTCTCTTACCCAAACCTCCTTCCTTCCCACTTATTTGTCCACCTCACTGCCCTTAGGAATGGTAGATCAATCATTCAACCCCATGAGGGCCCCCAACACTCTGATCCATCATTTTTTTAAATTTATTTTTTATTGGTGTTCAATATACCAACATACAGAATAAGCCCCAGTGCCCGTCACCCATTCACTCCCACCCCCCGCCCTCCTCCCCTTCTACCACCCATAGTTCATTTCCCAGAGTTAGGAGTCTTTACGTTCTGTCTCCCTTTCTGATATTTCCCACATATTTCTTCTCCCTTCCCTTATATTCCCTTTCACTATTATTTATATTCCCCAAATGAATGAGAACATATAATGTTTGTCCTTCTCTGACTGACTTACTTCACTCAGCATAATACCCTCCAGTTCCATCCACGTTGAAGCAAATGGTGGGTATTTGTCATTTCTAATGGCTGAGGAATATTCCATTGTATACATAAACCACATCTCCTTTATCCATTCATCTTTCGATGGACACCGAGGCTCCTTCCACAGTTTGGCTATTGCGGACATTGCTGCTATAAACATCGGGGTGCAGGTGTCCCGGCGTTTCATTGCATCTGTATCTTTGGGGTAAATCCCCAACAGTGCAATTGCTGGGTCGTAGGGCAGGTCTATTTTTAACTCTTTGAGGAACCTCCACACAGTTTTCCAGAGTGGCTGCACCAGTTCACATTCCCACCAACAGTGTAAGAGGGTTCCCTTTTCTCCGCATCCTCTCCAACATTTGTGGTTTCCTGCCTTGTTAATGTGCCCCATTCTCACTGGTGTGAGGTGGTATCTCATTGTGGTTTTGATTTGTATTTCCCTGATGGCAAGTGATGCAGAGCATTTTCTCATGTGCCTGTTGGCCATGTCTATGTCTTCCTCTGTGAGATTTCTCTTCATGTCTTTTGCCCATTTCATGATTGGATTGTTTGTTTCTTTGGTATTGAGTTTAATAAGTTCTTTATAGATCTTGGAAACTAGCCCTTTATCTGATATGTCATTTGCAAATATCTTCTCCCATTCTGTAGATTGCCTTTTAGTTTTGTTGACTGTATCCTTTGCTGTGCAAAAGCTTCTTATCTTGATGAAGTCCTAATAGTTCATTTTTTCTTTTGCCTTCGTGGATGTATCTTGCAAGAAGTTACTGTGGCCGAGTTCAAAAAGGGTGTTGCCTGTGTTCTTCTCTAGGATTTTGATGGAATCTTGTCTCACATTTAGATCTTTCATCCATTTTGAGTTTATCTTTGTGTATGGTGAAAGAGAGTGGTCTAGTTTCATTCTTCTGCATGTGGATGACCAATTGTCCCAGCACCATTTATTGAAGAGACTGTCTTTCTTCCAATGGATAGTCTTTCCTCCTTTATCGAATATTAGTTGACCATAAAGTTCAGGGTCCACTCCTGGGTTCTCTATTCTGTTCCATTGATCTATGTGTCTGTTTTTGTGCCAGTACCACACTGTCTTGATGACCACAGCTTTGTAGTACAACCTGAAATCTGGCATTGTGATGCCCCAGATATGGTTTTCTTTTTTAAAATTACCCTGGCTATTCAGGGTCTTTTCTGATTCCACACAAATCTTAAAATAATTTGTTCTAACTCTCTGAAGAAAGTCCATGGTATTTTGATAGAGATTGCATTAAACGTGTATATTGCCCTGGGTAATATCGACATTTTCACAATATTAATTCTGCCAATCCATGAGCATGGAATATTTTTCCATCTCTTTGTGTTTTCCTCAGTTTCTTTCAGAAGTGTTCTATAGTTTTTAGGGTATAGATCCTTTACCTCTTTGGATAGGTTTATTCCTAGGTATCTTATGCTTTTGGGTGCAATTGTAAATGGGATTGACTCCTTAATTTCTCTTTCTTCAGTCTCATCGTTAGTGTATAGAAATGCCACTGATTTCTGGGCATTGATTTTGTATCCTGCCACACTACCAAATTGCTGTATGAGTTCTAGCAATCTTGGGGTGGAGACTTTTGGGTTTTCTATGTAGAGTATCATGTCATCAGCGAAGAGGGAGAGTTTGACTTCTTCTTTGCCAATTTGAATGCCTTTAATGTCTTTCTGTTGTCTGATTGCTGAGGCTAGGACTTCCAGTACTATGTTGAATAGCAGTGGTGAGAGTGGACATCCCTGTCTTGTTCCTGATCTTAGGGGAAAGGCTCCCAGTGTTTCCCCATTGAGAATAATATTTGCTGTGGGCTTTTCGTAGATGGCTTTTAAGATGTTGAGGAATGTTCCCTCTATCCCTACACTCTGAAGAGTTTTGATCAGAAATGGATGCTGTATTTTGTCAAATGCTTTCTCTGCATCTAATGAGAGGATCATATGGTTCTTGGTTTTTCTCTTGCTGATATGATGAATCACATTGATTGTTTTACGGGTGTTGAACCAGCTTTGTGTCCCGGGGATAAATCCTACTTGGTCATGGTGAATAATTTTCTTAATGTACTGTTGGATCCTATTGGCCAGTATCTTGTTGAGAATTTTTGCATCCATGTTCATCAGGGATATTGGTCTGTAATTCTCCTTTTTGGTGGGGTCTTTGTCTGGTTTTGGAATTAAGGTGATGCTGGCCTCAGAGAATGAATTTGGAAGTACTCCATCTCTTTCTATCTTTCCAAACAGCTTTAGGAGAATAGGTATGGTTTCTTCTTTAAACGTTTGATAGAATTCCCCTGGGAAGCCATCTGGCCCTGGACTCTTGTGTCTTGGGAGGTTTTTGATGACTGCTTCAATTTCCTCCCTGGTTATTGGCCTGTTCAGGTTTTCTATTTCTTCCTGTTCCAGTTTTGGTAGTTTGTGGCTTACCAGGAATGCGTCCATTTCTTCTAGATTGCCTAATTTATTGGCGTATAGCTGTTCATAATATGTTTTTTAAAATCGTTTGTATTTCCTTGGTGTTGGTAGTGATCTCTGTTTCTCATTCATAATTTTATTAATTTGAGTCTTCTCTCTCTTCTTTTTAATAAGGCTGGCTAATGGTTTATCTATCTTATTAATTCTTTCAAAGAACCAACTCCTGGTTCTGTTGATCTGTTCCACAGTTCTTCTGGTCTCGATTTCGTTGAGTTCTGCTCGAATCTTTATTAACTCCCTTCTTCTCTTGGGTGTAGGATCTATTTGCTGTTTTTTCTCTAGCTCCTTTATGTGTAAGGTTAGCTTTTGTATTTGAGTTCTTTCCAGTTTTTGAATGGATGCTTGTATTGCGATGTATTTCCCCCTTAGGACTGCTTCTGCTGCATCCCAAAGATTTTGAACGGTCGTATCTTCATTCTCATTAGTTTCCATGAATCTTTTTAATTCTTCCTTAATTTCCTGGTTGACCCTTTCATCTTTTAGCAGGATGGTCCTTAACCTCCACGTGTTTGAGGTCCTTCCAAACTTCTTGTTGTGATTTAGTTCTAATTTCAGACGATCCGAATCTTTTGGTATCGGTTCAGACCCGATTTGTGACCCAATATGTGGTCTATTCTGGAGAAAGTTCCATGTGCACTTGAGAAGAATGTGTATTCAGTTGAGTTTGGATGTAAAGTTCTGTAGATATCTGTGACATCCATCTGGTCCAGTGTATCATTTAAAGCTCTCGTTTCTTTGGAGATGTTGTGCTTAGAAGACCTATCGAGTATAGAAAGAGCTAGATTGAAGTCACCAAGTATAAGTGTATTATTATCTAAGTATTTCTTCACTTTGGTTAATAATTGATTTATATATTTGGCAGCTCCCACATTCGGGGCATATATATTGAGGATTGTTAAGTCCTCTTGTTGAATAGATCCTTTAAGTATGATATAGTGTCCCTCTTCATTCCTCACTACAGTCTTTGGGGTAAATTTTAGTTTATCTGATATAAGGATGGCTACCCCTGCTTTCTTTTGAGGACCATTCGGATGGTAAATGGTTCTCCAACCTTTTATTTTCAGGCTGTAGGTGTCCTTCTGTCTAAAATGAGTCTCTTGTAGACAGCAAATAGATGGGTCCTGCTTTTTTATCCAGTCTGAAACCCTGTGCCTTTTGGTGGGGTCATTAAGCCCATTCACGTCCAGAGTTACTATTGACAGATATGAGTTTAGTGTCATCATGATATCTATTCAGTCCTTGTTTTTGTGGAATGTTCCACTGAACTTCTTCTTAAAGGGGAATTTTAAGAGTCCCCCTTAAAATTTCTTGCAGAGCTGGTTTGGAGGTCACATATTCTTTTAGTTGCTGCCTGTCTTGGAAGCTCTTTATCTCTCCTTCCATTTTGAATGAGAGCCTTGCTGGATAAAGTATTCTTGGTTGCATGTTCTTCTCATTTAGGACCCTGAATATATCCTGCCAGCCCTTTCTGGCCTGCCAGGTCTCTGTGGAGAGGTCTGCTGTTACCCTAATACTCCTCCCCATAAAAGTCAGGGATTTCTTGTCTCTTGCTGCTTTAAGGATCTTCTCTTTATCTTTGGAATTTGCAAGCTTCACTATTAAATGTCGAGGTGTTGAACAGTTTTTATTGATTTTAGGGGGGGATCTCTCTATTTCCTGGATCTGGATGCCTGTTTCCCTTCCCAGATTAGGAAAGTTTTCAGCTAGAATTTGTTCAAATACATATTCTGGCCCTCTGTCCCTTTCGGCGCCCTCGGGAACCCCAATTAAACGTAAGTTTTTCTTCCTCAGGCTGTCGTTTATTTCCCTTAATCTATCTTCATGGTCTTTTAATTGTTTGTCTCTTTTTTCCTCAGTTTCCCTCTTTGCTATCAACTTGTCTTCTATGTCACTCACTCGTTCTTCCACCTCGTTAACCCTCGTCGTTAGGACTTCTAGTTTGGATTGCATCTCATTCAATTGATTTTTAATTTCTGCCTGATTGGATCTAAATTCTGCAGTCATGAAGTCTCTTGAGTCCTTTATGCTTTTTATAGAGCCACCAGTAGCTGTATAATAGTGCTTCTGAATTGGCTTTCTGACGTTGAATTGTAATCCAGATTTTGTAACTCTGTGGAAGAGAGGACTGTTTCTGATTCTTTCTTCTGAGGTGAGGTTTTCCTTCTAGTCATTTTGCTCAGTGCAGAGTGGCCAAAAGCAAGTTGTATTGGGAAAAGGAGAAAAAGAGAGGAGAGAAAGAAGGAAAGAAAAGAGAAATAGAAAAGAAAAAAAAAAAGGAAGAAAAAAAAGAAAAAGAGAAAGAAAAAGAAAGGAAAAAAAGGGTGGGGGAAGGAAACAAATCAAAAAGGAAAACAAAACAAAACAACAACAACAACAAAAAGAACCACGGGGGAGTATCTTCTGATTCTGTGTACTTTAAGTCCCTTGACTTCCCCTGGAACTTGTCCGTCTCGCTGGTCTTCTGGGGGAGGGGCCTGTTGTGCTGATTTTCAGGTGTTAGCAGTTGGGGGAGCTGCTCAGCCCCCTGCCTGGTGCAGGGCTCAGTGGGGGGTGTTTACCCCGTGAGGTCCCAGGAGGAACAGCCCAGGTGGCGGGGCCAGCTCTGGAGCCCGGATTCAGCTCTGGCAGGAACTCCGGAGCTCTCCGTCTACAGGCTCGGGGCGGGGCCGCTGATCTGCTCAGATTGGGGCAGGAGCGTCCTTGCTGTCCTGGGCCCTCCCGGCCTCTGCCTGTCCCGGGGGGAGGCCGGATCCTGGGCTGTGTCCCGGCGCCCTGTGCTCCGGAGCCTGCATGTTGGATTCGCGCTCCCGCCCCGCAGCCCCCTCCGCGGAGCCGCCCCCGAGCCCCTCCGAGCTGCTCCCCCCCGCAGCCCCCTCCGCACGGAGCCTCTTCCTCTGCCCGAGCCCCCCGAGCTGCTCCGGGTCCCGCCGTGCGCTGCAGCCCTTAGGGAGCTCGGCGCACTCTCCCGGGGCGCAGGTGTCTGTTAGTGTCCCCGGGAGCCCGAGGGCATCCCCGCCCTCCTGGGTCCTGCTCCACCTCCCCGCGAGCCCCTTTCCGCCCGGGAAGGTCGGTGCAGCTCCTGCTCCTCCGGGACGGGGCTCTCCTGTCCTGGGGACACTCGCCCCGGCCTCAGCCCGGCTCCTCGCGGGGCCCCTCCCCCTCGGAGGCCTTTTGTGTCTTTATTTCTTTTTTCCCGTCTTCCTACCTTGATAGAAGCGCGAACTCTTCTCACTGTAGCATTCCAGCTGGTCTCTCTTTAAATCTCAGGCCGAATTCATAGATTTTCAGGATAATTTGAAGGTTTTCTAGGTAATTTGGTGGGACAGGTGATTTGGGGACCCTACTCTTCCGCCGTCTTGCGCCTCCTCCTGATCCATCATTTTTTACCCCTCCTTCAACTCCCTGCTTCCTGTCCCCAAGTTCTCCCCTCCTTCCTTACCAGGCTAAGATATCACGGCCCAGTATAGTTATTTCCTGGCTGAATTCCTTGTCCAATTCTTTTCTTTTCTTTTCTTTTCTTTTCTTTTCTTTTCTTTTCTTTTCTTTTCTTTTCTTTCTTTTTTCTTTTCTTTTCTTTTCTTTTCTTTTTCTTTTCTTCTTTTCTTTTCTTTTCTTTTTCTTTTCTTCTTTTCTTTTCTTTTCTTTTCTTTTCTTTTCTTCCAATTCTTTTCTGAACCCACCTGTTTCTTGGAGCATATGATCAAATGGAAACAAAGCTGCCAATATATATTACTAACACTCTTTTTTTCAACTTCTCCTAAGGTCCCAAGTTAACTGGCACATTACCTACCCTCCAAGTTATCAGGTGACTAAAGCTTCACTTCTTCATAACATGAATAACCATCCTTTTATCCTGGCACAGCTGCTGGCCCCTCGTCCAACGCCACATATTTTAGGTTTTTGGCATTTAGTGGCATTCCACTTCTGATCCAACTTCTGTATCAGTTGGGATAGGTATATAAGTGGATTATATCAGGTGATAGGTATATCAGCTGTGGTAAGCACGCTCTGTGCCTAAATGAACAATTTATTTTCTCCCTCATACTGACTGCAGCACCTTCATTATCTGGTGGGTGAGTGAGGAGATAGGGCCACTGCTAATTTTAGTCACTTAGCGCCTGCTCTGTCATAGCTTGATCTCTATCTTAAATACTGCTGGTTGTTATAACAGAGGGAAGATATGGCTCTGGAAGGTCTCAAACAGGTGATTAAGTGATCTAGCTGAGAAGTAGGGCACATCATATCCAATCACAATTCACTCACTAGTTGGCCAGAACTAGTCATATGAATCTACCCAAACATAAGGTTGCTAGGAAGTGCAATCCTACTTACTATGTATCTGAAAGGTGGAATGCTGAAATTTTCTGCTGAACGACATTAATGATGACAACAAGAAGATACAATTATTAACCTCATCCTGCATGTAGTGAGACACATGGAGTCAAAAAATTTGGCTAATATCATGTGCCTCATAAGTCAGAGCAGGATTTAAATCCATGCCCCAGAATATTTGCTTTTAACCACTACTCTACACTTTAAGCCATCAGCAAATAACTTTTGTCTTCTTGTTATTATCATGTAATTTAATTGTGATGTGCTCAGAGAATGTGGTCTTGTTTTTTTTTTTGTTTGTTTGTTTTGTTTTTGTTTTTAAAGATTTTTTTTTATTTATTCAGGAGAGACAGAGAGAGAGAGAGAGAGAGAGGCAGAGACACAGGCAGAGGAAGAAGCAGGCTCCATGCAGGGAGGTTTATTTTTTATTCTATTCCATTGATCTATATTCTTTGCCAGTACCAAACTGTTTTGATTATTACAGCCTTGTAATGTAACTTGAAGTCTGGAATTGTGATGCCTCCACCTTTGCCTTTCTTTTTCAAGATTGCTTTGCATATTTGGGGCCTTTTTGGCTTCATACAAATTTTGGCATTGTTCTAGTTCTGTGAAAAATGCTGGTGGTATTTTGACAGGTATTGCATCAAATGTATAGATTATTTTCGGAAGCATAGATATTTTAACGAATATTTGTTCTTCCAATCTATGAGCATGGTATGTCTTTCTATTTCTTTGTGTTGTCTTCAATTTCTTTCATCAGTGTTTTATAGTTTTCAAATACAGATCTTTCACTTCTTCAGTTAGGTTTATTCCTAGGTACCTTATTCGGGGTGCAGTTGTAGGTGGGATTGTTTTCTTAATTTCTTCTTCTGTGCTCCATTGTTGGTGTATAGAAATGCAACAGATTAAAAAAATGCAACAGATTTCTGTACATTGATTTTGTATGCTGTGACTTTACTGAATTCATTTATTATTTCTAGCAGTTTTTTAGTAGAGTCTTTGGGGTTCTCTGTTAGAATATCATGTCATCTACAAAGAAGGAAATTTTTATTTCTTTGTTACCAACTTGGATGCCTTTTAATTTTTTTTCTTTTTTTTAAACTTTTATTTATTTATGATAGGCACACAGTGAGAGAGAGAGAGAGGCAGAGACACAGGCAGAGGGAGAAGCAGGCTCCATGCACCGGGAGCCTGATGTGGGATTCGATCCCGGGTCTCCAGGATCGCGCCCTGGGCCAAAGGCAGGCACCAAACCGCTGCGCCACCCAGGGATCCCTTGGATGCCTTTTATTTCTTTTAGTTGTCTGATTGCTGTGGTCAGGGTTTCCAGTACTATGTTGAATAAAAGTGGTGCAAGTGTGCATCCTTTACTTGTTCCTGCTCTTAGAGGAAAAGATTTCAGTTTTTCATCATTGAATATGATATAATCTGCAGGCTTGTCATATACAGCCTTTATTATGTTGAAGTATATTCCTTCCATACCCACTTTATTCAGAGTTTTTATCATGAATGGAAGTTGAATTTTGTCAAATGCTTTTTGTAACTATTGAGATGACTATTTGATTTTCTCTTTCTGTTTTGTTAATGTGGTTAGGCGAATGTAATAACAACTATGCTATGGAAACCTTATTTTGTTAATGTGGCATATTATGATTGCTTTGTGGATATTGAACAATTTTGCAACACTGGAGTAAATCCTTCCTGCTCATGGTGAGCAGGAGGTATTTTTAGATGTTTATAGAGAATAGTCCTTTGCCACTGCAGCCGGTTGTAGTAGAGCCATTTGACAAAGTGGGTGAGGTCTTTTGGGTTGGATGTCCTATCTGATGCCAGAATTCTTGGGCCTTTTCTTAAACAGAGGATTGATTACTTTCTTGGCCTCCTGCTTCTTCACAACAGCAGGGGCTGAGGCCATCTTCTTTCTTTAGCCTTCTTTCCTTTCAGCATCTTGGATGGCTGGAGGAGACAGCTTAAAGTAAGTATTGATAGGTATTTGTTATCATTTTGTTAATTGGTTTCTGGCTGTTTCTGTAATTCTTTTCCTTTCTCCTTTTGCTCTCTTCCCTTGTGATAGGTGACTTTCTCTAGTGTTATGGCTGGATTTCTTTTTATTTTTATGCATCTGTTTTAGATTTTTGGTTGTGGTTACCATGAGGTTCATATATAACACCCGATGTGTATAGCAGTCTATTTTAGGTTGATGGTCATTTAACTTTGAACGCATTCTCTCTTTTTTTTAAAGATTTTATTTATTTATTCATGAAAGACACAGAGGAGAGAGAGAGGCAGAGACACAGGCAGAGGGAGAAGGAGGCTTCACACAGGGAGCCCGACGTGGGACTCGATCCCGGGACTCCAGGATCACACCCTGGGCCAAAGGCAGGCGCCAAAACTGCTGAGCCACCCAGGGATTCCCAACTTTAAACACATTCTAAAAGCATTGCAATTTTTCTCTGCCCTCTCCCACAAGATTTATGTATTTCACATCATCTTATTGAGTGTCCTCTAATTATTGTAGATATAGTTGAATTTACTATTTTAAATCTCCTATTAGCTTGATAATGATTGATCTATTACCTTTACTATATGTTTGCTTTTACCTATCAATTTTTTCTTTCATAATTTCCTTCTACTTGTGGCCTTTTATTTTCCACTTAAGTCCTTTTAATATTTTGTGTACATCTGGTTTAGTGGTGATGAACTCCTTTAACTTTCCTTTGTCTCTGAAATTTTTTCTCTCTCCTTCAATTCTGTACGAGAGCCTTACTAGCTAAGTAGAGTATTCTTCATTGTAGGTTTTTTCATTTCAGCACTTGAAATACATTATGCAATTCTCTTTTGGTCTGAAAATTCCTTTTGAAAACTCGGTTGATAGTCTTATGGGTATTCCCTTGTATGTCACTGGTTTCTTTTCTGTCACTGTTTTAAGATTCTCTCTTTGGGGCACTTGGGTGGCTCAGTCGGTTAAGCATCTGACTCTTGATCTTGGCTCTGGTCATGATCTTGGGGTCTTGAGATTGAGCCTTGCATCAGGTTCCACGTTCAGTGTGGTCTGCTTGTCCCTCTTCCTCTGATCCTCCCCACCCCCTCTCTCCTGATCTCTCTAAAACAAATCTTTTATTTTTTTAAGATTTATTTATTTATTTATTTATTTATTTATTTATTTATTTATTTATTTATTATAGACAGAGAGAGAGAGAGAGAGAGAGAGAGAGAGAGGCAGAGACATAGGAGGAAGGAGAAGCAGGCTCCATGCAGGGAGCCCGACGTGGGACTCGATCCCAGGACTCCAGGATCGTGCCCTGGGCCAAAGGCAGGCGCTAAACCGCTGAGCCACCCAGGGATCCCTAAAACAAATCTTTTTTTAAAAAAATCCCTCTTTATGTTTAACTTTTTTAAAATTTTTATTTATTTACTATAGTCACAGAGAGAGAGAGAGAGGCAGAGACACAGGCAGAGGGAGAAGCAGGCTCCATGCACCGGGAGCCCGACGTGGGATTCGATCCCGGGTCTCCAGGATCGTGCCCTGGGCCAAAGGCAGGTGCTAAACAGCTGCGCCACCCAGGGATCCCTTATGTTTAATTTTTGATATTTTAGTTACTGTGTCTTGGTAACCCTCTTTGGGTTCATCTTGTGGGGACTCTCTGTGCTTCCTGAATGTGGATGTCTGTTTCCTTCCCTAGGTTAGAGAAGGTTTCAGCTATTATTTCTTCAAATATTCTTACTGACCTTTTCTCTCTCTTTCCCTTCTGGGAAATCTCTAACGTGTATATTGGTACATTTGATGTTTTGCTGGAGATCCTTAAACCTATCATCTTTTTTTTTTTTTAATTTCTTTTGCTGTTTGGCTTGGATGATTTCTACTATCCCATTCTTTTGCATCCTATAATCTGCTGTTAATTCCTGCTGGTGTATGTATTCTCCAGCTTGATTGGTTTTTGTACTTTCTCTTTATTGAAGTTCTCACTGAGTTTTGCTACTCTTCCAAATTCATTGACCATGTTTATGACTGTCTCTTTGAATTCCTTATCAGGTAGATTGTATCTTCATTGTTTAGTTCTTTTTAATGAGGTTTTGTCTTATTTCCCTTGGAACATATTCCTCTGTCTCCTTATTTTGTCTGATTCTCTGGTTTTCTATGTATTAGTAGATCAACTTTTTCTCTTGGTCTTGAAGGTAGTGGTCTTATGTGTGGGCTTATGGGGCCCAGAAGCACAGTTCCCTCTGGTCACCAGAACCAGATGCCCATGTCCACTCCATGCCCATGTCCACTCCATGTCCCGTTTGAGGACGTTGTGCATGCTGCTGTTATGACTGGGAGGTAACTGCTCTGGGGCTGCCTGTAGGTGGGCCTGGCCCCCAAAACTGCTGGCTGAGGGATCTGGCAGCAACTGTTATGTACATGCTGGTGGGCAGGGTTGCCTCCCCTCCTCCCCAGGGTAAGAGTTGCTTTGGAGGGATGCTAGTCTCATGGAGGCTGCCTATTGGTTGTAGCAGGGCAGGAACTGCTTTGGAGGGACATTTGTCTGGATTGGTGGATTGAGTGTGGCTGGTCCACAGGGGAATACCAGGGTGGGTTGATTGGTGCCAGCAATGCAATTGGAGAGTGTCAGGACTCTCTCCTTCCAGCATTGGGACAGGTAGGTTGAGAAAGGTCAAGAAAAAAAAAAAAAAGTGAACACACTTATCTGAAAACTCTAGAAAAAATAAATCTAGTATCAGAAAGCATGTACCAGTGGTTGCCATGGGATGAGGATGGGAAAGGACTAAGATGGGGAGCAAAGGGAACTGTTTGGAATGATGGCAGTGGTGGTTATGTGGGTGTATAAATTTATCAAACTTACTTAAATATACAATTAAATATTATTGTACTTCAACTATCCTTCATTAAGCTAATTATAAAAAATTGGTCCCAGGTGCACTGGGTGGTGGCTCATTTGGTTAAACATCCAACTCTTGATCTTAGCTCAGGTCTTGATCTCAGGGTCATGAGTTCAAGCCCCACACTGGGTTCCATGCTGGGCATGGAGCTGACTTAAAAAAAAAAAAAAAAGTCCTAAACTAAAAATTAAAGCCAATATAGCAGTTACAAATTTGCTGAAATCACTTTTTGAAGTATTAGCCTGTTATCCTGAAAACCTGAAGAAATGTTTTGGGAAATCTGAAAACATAAGGTATCAGGATTTTTAAATTTAAACTCTTAAAATAGGGTACTTAAAAACAAGAACAAAGCAAATGAGCAAATTGGGCTCTTCACTCCAAAAGAATATGCCATCATGGTTTCCATAATTTTTATTTCTATTTCCAGAAACTGAAAAGTTTACTTTTTAAAGCCCTGACTGGAGATGTGCGTTTATTTATGTTAACCGTCTAGTCAAATGTACTTTAGGGGCTTATTAGCTGGGAAAAGCAACATTAAAAAGACCAATTTTTATGTAGAAGATGTACAGTCCCAGAGATGAGTCATGTTTTCCAAGTTTATTTTAGAAAAGAAGCCAAAGCGAAACTCAAAAAAACAAAAACAAAAACAACCCTCAAATCCCAGAAGCATAAGAATATCTTAAAATAGAAATATACAAAGCTTTTAGAATATGAAGTGATCAGGGGCGTATGGCTGGCTGGGTGCATAGAGTGTGCAACTCTTGGTCTTGGGGTTGTGAGTGAGCCCCATGTTGAGTGTACAGGTTACTTAAAAATAATGTAAAAATCTTTTTAAAAATAGGAATTGATCAACAGGTTTTAGATGCAGAAACTTTAACAATGTTTGCTCAATATACAGTGCCCTTAATTGAGGAACATGTCTACAGGAAAAGAGACATCTTGCTTTCAAAATTCGTAATCTCTGTGTATAGAATCCAGTATGAACTCTTTTCTTTCCCTTCTGGAATAAGTGGACTTTGAATGAAACATGTAGGGATCCCTGGGTGGCGCAGCGGTTTGGCGCCTGCCTTTGGCCCAGGGCGCGATCCTGGAGACCCGGGATCGAATCCCACGTCAGGCTCCCGGTGCATGGAGCCTGCTTCTCCCTCTGCCTGTGTCTCTGCCCCTCTCTCTCTCTCTCTCTCTTTCTGTGTGACTATCATAAATAAATTAAAATTTAAAAAAAAAAAAAAAAAAAAAAAAAAAAAAAAAAAAGAAACATGTAGATACTCACTTATGTGTGTAGACTTCAACTACTTTTGCTCTTCAGTGGCTTATTTCCAATTGCTTGCAGTACTTCTATCCTCGGAGTTAAACTCTACCTCAAATCTGTATTTCCATACCAAACTCATCATCTTCCTTGTTACCATCTCACACTTTTTTCCATCTTAATTCCTGCTTACTGGATTTTTCCTTTTCTTTTTTTTTTTAAAGGTTTATTTATTTCAGAGAGAGGGGAGGGCAGGGAGAGACAAAGGGAGAGGGAGAGAGTATCTCAGGTGGACTTGCAGCTGAGCAAGGAGCCCAATGCAGGGCTTGATGCCACCACCCTGAGATCACAACCTGAGCTGAAACCAAGGCTGATGCTTAACCAACTTCACCACCTAGGCATCTCAAGGGATTTTTTTTTTTTCTTAAACAGAAAGACCATGTACTTCCTAAGTCACATGGTAGTCTTCATGTTTTCAACGATTCCTATATGCTTGGAGTCAAGTCATTCAATCTGAAAATAGAGATGAACTTTCCAAAATAATTCCTTACATATTAAAATCATCACTTTTATTTTTTAAAAAGATTTTATCTGACACAGAGAGAGAGTATGTGAGCACAAACAGGGGGAGCAGCAGGCAGAGGGAGAGATGCAGGCTCCCCTCAGAGCAGAGAACCTGACATAGGGCTTGATCCCATAACCCTGGGATTATGACCTGAGCCAAAGGCAGATACTTAACTGAGCCACCCTGGCGCCCCACTTTTTTTTTTTTTAAACAAAGCTAACAGGCATTATCTACTAAAAATAAGTAAATGAAGTTTTAGTTTAGAGGAAGCATGTGTGAAATAACACTTCCAAAGTATCACAAGGTTCTGGCATCTCTCCCGTTGAGCACACCCAAGAAAGAGTTTGGAAGAACCACTTCGTTTTGACGTTCATTCCTGGCGTAGAGTAACATAGCCCCATTTTGAGAAAGAGTTGAGTTTTACACATTTTTTTTTAAAAAAGATTTTATTTACTTACTGAGAGAGAGGGAGAGAGAGAGAGGCAGAGACACAGGCAGAGGGAGAAGCAGGCTCCATGGAGGGAGCCCGACGTGGGACTCGATCCCAGGTCTCCAGGATCAGGCCCTGGGCTGAAGGTGGCGCTAAACCATTGAGCCACCCGGGCTGCCCAGTTTTACACATTTTAATAAATATAAGCCCTACATTTCATGAAGGCTTCTTATGTATAAAAAACTTAATATGCTTTCTAGTGATGGGAAGAGGAACGTGGGGAAAAACTATAATTCTATCTTACGTAGACAGACTAGATAAGAACACTTTCTCTACAGTGAATTCACTCAGCAAACATTTGTTTACTGAATGCCTTCTCTGTGCCAACTACTGGGGCTAGTGGTAAGACTGTGCCATGTCCTTGCTCTGAGTTTACATTCTACTATAGGTAATTTCAGTTAAAACTTTGCTTTTACAAAAAAGATTTCATAGGGCAGCCCCGGTGGCTTAGCGGCTTAGCACCACCTTCAGCCTGGGGTGATTCTGGAGACCTGGGATCGAGTCCCACATTGGGCTCCCTGCATGGAGCCTGCTTCTCCCTCTGCCTGTGTCTCTGCCTCTCTCATGAATAAATAATAAATCTTTAAAAAAAAGATTTTATATATTTATTTTTTTTAATATTTTTTTATTTATTTATGATAGGCACACAGTGAGAGAGAGAGAGGCAGAGACACAGGCAGAGGGAGAAGCAGGCTCCATGCACCGGGAGCCCGACGTGGGATTCGATCCCGGGTCTCCAGGATCGCGCCCTGGGCCAAAGGCAGGCGCCAAACCGCTGCGCCACCCAGGGATCCCGATTTTATATATTTATTTGAGAGATAGCAACAGAGATAGCAAGAGAGAGCACAAGTGGGGAGGAGGGGAGAAGCAGGCTCCTTGCTGAGCAGGGAGTCAGATGTGGGGCTTAGTCCCAGGGCTCTGGGATCAGGACCTAAGCCAAGGGCAGAGGCTTTTTTTTTTTTTTTTTTTGAGATTGATTTTATTTTTATCTATTTATCTTTTATTGGAGTTCAATTTGCCAACATATAGCATAACACCCAGTGCTCATCCCATCAAGTGCCCCCCTCAGCGCCCATCACCCAGTCACCCCCACCCCCCGCCCACCTCCCTTTCTACCACCCCTTGTTCGTTTCCCAGTTAGGAGTCTCTCATGCTGTCTCCCTTTCTGATATTTCCCGCTCATTTTTTCTCCTTTCCCCTTTATTCCCTTTCACTATTTTTTATATTCCCCAAATGAATGAGACCATATGTTTGTCCTCCGATTGACTCATTTCACTCAGCATAATACCCTCCAGTTCCATCCACGTTGAAGCAAATGGTGGGTATTTGTGGTTTCTAATGGCTGAGGAATATTCCATTGTATACATAGACCACAGCTTCTTTATCCATTCATCTGTTGATGGACACCAAGGCTCCTTCCACAGTTTGGCTATTGTGGACATTGCTGCTATGAACATTGGGGTGCAGGAAGGCATAGGTTTTTAACCAACTGAGCCACCCAGGTGCTCCTCGGCTGAAACTTTAATCAGAGTGAAAATGTGGGAGTACAATATATAAAATGAAATAATAAAAAGACACATATTAAACAACTTAGAGAATTTATTTGGAAAGTAGGAAATAAAAAGAATGATTTTAACATTTATTTAGAATACGAACAAAACTAGAAAAAGTTAAACTACAGGAAAGAAGGCAGAGAGTACAGAAGTTGGCTTAATGGCCATCCAATATAAACAAGCAAAACCTAAGTTTCTTTCATGCAAATAAGCATTAAGGAGAAGGGCACAGGAATGTTTACAGAACAGGCCACAAGTATTTTAAAAATTTACATAAGAAAATGTACATAAATGAAAAAATAAACTAGACAATTTACAAGAAATGCTTTATAGGTACAATAGGCTATAAGTTAATTATGAATAAAATTTATAGCACATCATACATTTTTACATCACAGATTCAGTGTTAGAAGAATTCCAACATGACAAAAGCTTATTAGACTTGACAAGAAGAATGTGAAGGACAGAATAAGGCAACTTAAACTGAAATGGCTTATATAAGTAAAATTAAAATATACAAATATCTAGATATGATTTCGTCAATAACTGGGCAGAATTAAGACAAATGTCATTTACTTTAGTTAAAAAGTGGAAGTCTCAATATAGTTCAAATAAAAAGGGAAGCATACAATTTGTAAAAAAAATAATAAAGCCGTCTTCTTATTAAGACTTACATCCTAATTCCATTAATTAGAGTTGGGACAAAGAGACTAAGATATTGATGTTAGGTTGTACACAGTTACCTTTTGTTTCTAAGTGTTTGTTCTAAATGTTGTATACCTCAGAAAAAAGTTGTAAATTTCAAAATGGCTTAATATCTGCAATAACCACTGATTGTGCCATGTATGATGTCCATGATTCAGATACACATAAAGCTAAAATAATCCCAAACTATTTGCATTACTTATGTATATTTTACAAATTATGTAAAAGTTCAAATGTTTTCTTTGAAAGCTACTGAAACTATAAGCAATGCAATGAATAAAAGATGTTAATAGCAAAAAAAATTCAGCAATATCATAGAATTGAAATTCAGTTGCATATTTTATATAATTCAAAACCTTGAATTTTAACTTCATTCACTCCTTTGAAAAATATATTCATTAGTTCTTTTAAACACAAAATTAGTGGCAGCTGCAGCAAAATGACTGAAAATTTTAATCTCTTAACTACACAAAGAGCCAACATATAAAGATTTCTAAATCTTAAGGAAAAAAAAAAATTATTTCCCCTCAAACACATCATTCAGCACTATGTAGTACTTGAAGTCTCAGTATCAACTCATTGCTACATTTATTTTAAATAACAAGCTGGGAATGTCAGAACCATTATTCTCAGACAATTCTAAGGATAAAAGTATTTTAGGTCTTCATCATATTTGATGTAAATGACTAGAACACATGATATTTCAACTCACTTGGAGGTAATTAAAATAGTTTTAGAAATTTCACTAAGAATTGTGTTTGACAAAAACAGTAATTCCTGGAAGAGTTTATCCCACATCTGTTCCTACTCACAATGACCAGAAAGAAGAAACAGCTTGAAGAAAAGGGCCACTAAAAATCTCAAATATATCTAATATTCAAACATTCATGAATTTAGTGGGATGTTCCTTTTTGTACAATGGAAAAGTTATAATAATGTCCACATAATTTTAAAGTTAACACAATAAAAATTCCAGATACTTCCACAGATAAAAGCGTGCACACATGTGCACGCACACATACACCGACACACACACACACACACACTTTACTATATATATATATATATAAAACCCCTCATATTACTTTAAGTCTATCTACTTGGCCAGTATAGGCAAGAACATAACATTATGAGAGAATATCTAATATTATTCTACTGGTTTGGTGAGAATCCAGAATCTAGTGCCTATCAACATATATAAATCATATCAACTTCAAAACAGGACACCACGTATCTAAACAAATTATTTTACTCTTTCCAAATGCTGCCATGAATAGAGCAACTATCTTTTTTCAGGATCCTGATGGTAAATGAGTCATTTCCCATTGTAACAAAAGAAAGTAACAAAGAATTTAGACCACTGGCTGGCACAATTTCTAAAATAATGCCAACTTACCATCCTACATCCACTGAACACACAAGAGGTAACACAAGCAAAAAAGACTGCTTTGACAAGACATTTGAACTTTTCAGAAGTGGAAATAACTCAGAATTTTAGATATGGTCAAAAAGCTAGGGCGATTTACTTTTTATATCACCATTATTTTTATTAGGCTATTAAAAATACCTTAAAGGAAGAAAAAAATTACTTCTTTTGGTCTTTATTACAAGGCTCAGTAGAAAATATAAGACAACCACTGTCTCAAATATTGAAAATAGGCAGTAATACAGATAAAGCACATTATTTTCTGAGGTTATCTGATGATAGAAACAAAGTTGGCTGAATTCCTTATTAGGAAAACAGGACATCAATGACATTTCCTGGCAAATCATCTTAAATAAGGTCAAAGAGTATTACAAAAAGGCAATATATTTCTAATATTTTGTTTATACATACCACAAAACTCAGTTAAATGCAAAATAATAGACACTCATTTTTTTTTCTGGTGATTATCCTTTAAGAGTTTTTCCATGGCTTTAAATAAGAAAGGATTTCTAAGCTATATCCTCAAATGCAGCGGACTAAAAAGCATAAAGTGCTCAACAGAAAAAAAAAGATATACTATACAAAATATGAACATTTTTGCATATAAAAACAAGCAAAGTGGTTATAAAGGTCATCTGGAAATCATTGCCTTGCTAAGCTTTCCACCCAAGAATGCAACCTTAGAAATCAAGGCAAGATGTGATGGACTGCTCTTAGAAGGCAAGAGTTCCCATCTGACATAGAGGAAAACCTTTCCCTTTAGCTGCATTTTTCTTAAAGACACGGGACTTTCAGGAACTAGTACTTATAATACAGTAATCACATTTGCATGCAAAGGTAAAAAACGCGGGAATCTTTACAGAGTCTAATATTTGGCAAAAAATCTGAACCTCCTTAGACTGTCAACGGCCATGTCTGTTATTGGCAATGGCACTGACTTTACCTAAACAAAGAGCCCACCTATTTAAATTAGAGTAGCTAAGCAAGGAATGCCCCTGTTGACAAGCAAGCAAGTCTAATACTATGTCTTTGGAGAAATTGGGTATAGAACGAAAAGCCATTAGTTTTAAATGCCTCTAGTTAAAAGGCAATATTTTGGTGGGAGAGGGGGTATTGGTAGCAGAAAGTTCTAGACATTGTGTTCTTTATCAAGTCCCCAAATAGATAGTGCTCTTTGCATTTGAAAATACCAGTTTTTAAGAATGAAAATTAAATCCAAAAATTATAAAGGTTCTCTTGTGTGTATAAAACTCAATGAAGAATTAAACGGGCTTCTTTTTAGTCCTAAAATTTTCTTCTCAAAGTTCAATTAGATAAGATTGGTGGGGGATCCCTGGGTGGTGCAGCGGTTTGGCGCCTGCCTTTGGCCCAGGGCGCGATCCTGAAGACCCGGGATCGAATCCCACGTCGGGCTCCCGGTGCATGGAGCCTGCTTCTCCCTCTGCCTGTGTCTCTGCCTCTCTTTCTCTCTCTCTCTCTCTCTATCATAAATAAATAAAAATTTATTAAAAAAAAAAAAGATAAGGTTGGGGGGATTTAAGTCACTGGAATCATCAAATTTGCTTCAGTGAAGGAAAAAGACATTCTGGAGACTGTTGAGGTCAGTCAGGATGGTTCTTGGGCAACTTTATCAGTATTACTGTAAAAATGATACACGGTTATGATGAAATGGCAGGATTCAACGTAAGGTATTTTTGAATTGGCCAGAAATACAGCTAATCTGTGTAAAATAAACTAGCCCAAATGAGCTATTTACCTTCCTTCTGTATTTAAAAAAAAAACTCCCATAAAAAAAAAAATATTTCCCATATCCCCTCTCAAACATTCTTTAAAAAGCCCTTATTCATAAAGTTTTAATGGATACATGATAGTGTTCATTTTTAAGAGCTAGCTCTGGAACTGCACTGTCTAGTACAGTAGCCACTACCCAAATTTGGCTCTTGAGAACTTGGAATGTGGTTAGCCTAAACTGAGGTGTGCCCTAAGTATAAATATACACTGGTTTTAAAGATAAACAAAAATAGGTATCTCCTAAATAACTTTCTATAGTGATTATACCTTGAAATGGTAACATACCAGACATATTGGGTTAAATAGAAATATATAATCAAAATGATTTTCACCTGTTTCTTTTTACTTTTTAAATGTGCCTACTAGAAAATGTCAAATTACATATGGCTTACACTTTATGTTCTTAAACTGTACAGTCTAATAGAAAGAGAGCTTTTAGGCATTATGCTGATTGGGCTTAGAACTAAACCTATTTACCACTGTATGCTTACAAAGAATTTTGTGAGGCTATAAAAAAAAAAAAACAAAAACCTAGAATCTTGGCAGTCTATCACAACTCTGTGTTCATGCTTATTACTCCAGGAATTCTTGATTATACATGAGAATAGCCAAGATCAACAGTGGTGAAATGGTTGTTCACTGTATATGCATTTTAACAGGTAACTTCAGTTTCAAAGGACAAAAGTATGAAACACAGTCCCAAATTAACAAAAGCAATGATCAACTTAACTTACATGGACTTTGACCCTTCCATTTCTTTCTTAAAGACAGCCCCAGATCTACAGCTGTTAATATAGTTTGCCATAGGTATACAACTTGAAATTATCACTTAAAAATAAAAACTTTTTATACAAATGTCCAAATCACAGAATTTTAAAATAAACTGAATGCATGGCTTTCTGTAATAACAGAAATATCTAGCTACAACAGTGGAAACATTAAAGTAAGAAACATTTAGTCATTGTAGATTTTTCAAAATGACTTACTGACCTAACATGAATTCAAAGTTCCAAATATTCTAAATTCTAAAAAATTACCTTACATGCTTTTCCCTCTAAATTAAATCACTCTCATTATTCAGATGTTCATGTCTTTAAATAAATAAAACTGAATTTTAAATATTTGAGCACAAAATTTGAAAACTATAAGGAGAAATGTCTCAAGCACCTCTACTGCACATTGTTTTTTATGGAAAAAAATTATGTTCCATAAAAACATATAAATACTTCTTTCTTCCTATAATGTAAACAATTTTTAAGCTCTTCAAAGCACATCCACATTTACTGGTAATTTAAGGAGGTGAATATTTTCCCCAAATCTACTTCTTAAACCAATTAATTAATTAACAGACTTAAACAACTTTGCTGAACTCCTGGACCTCCAAAAACGTTAATGTCAAAGTAAAAATCTGAAAAAATTAATAACATTATAAAAAATGACTTCAAAACAGAAAACAAATTCCAAGGCAAGAGGATTTACAAATTTTGGAACTATAATGCCTTTATTACCAGAATGTATAAAACACTGATCCTTTTCTAATTCTGCAATACTGCCTCAGACTCCTACAGTTTCAAAACAACTCATCTTTTAGATTTCCATAACATCTCTTTAGAATAAATGTGATTAAATGTGATCTTGTTGCTGTTCATAATAGATTAAAGTCTCTGGTTTTGAAGTTTCAGACCTAATTAAACAGAAATGACTACGTTCAGGCCCGAGATAAATGTGGTATAGAAAGAGCACAGGTCTCTATCAATGCACACAAACCATATTCTATTAGTATAGTCCTGGGACCTCATTAAATGGACTTTCAAATAAGTAATTAAGCCTCTAATTAAAGGATACAAAACATTTTTCAAGTATAATGATTAACATAAAATACAGAAAGTGCAATTATCACCGATTATGTTATTTTCTAGGATTCATCTTAAAATTCAGGATAATATTTAATAATAGTATTTCAATTAAATTATGGCATTTGAAAAAGTTTATACTTCTGGGAAAATATCATATAAACATGCTTTTTTGGTGAAGGAAATGTTGAGAAAACTACAAGAATGAATAATTAATATTGCCTTAACATTTCTAAAATCAAAAAAAAAATGATCATCTTTGATAGCCATTTCAATAAGTTTGATACAGGGTATGTTACCATCCACTTAGTAGTAACCAATACACACAGAACGCACTTGTAACAAATATTCAGATCCAATTATTTTCAGGAGCTAAACATTTCAGAGACTTTAAGATTTGTTTGAGCATACAGTACTGCAATAGTTGGCTACATAAAATAAATAGAAAATTTTCTGAGAGGAAGCTCAATAATCAGAGGCTGTATTGCATTTAAGGATTTAACACTGGCTATATATATACAGAAGGGAAAGCATTTCAATTAGAAATACTGCACATGTTACCAAGCTCTCTCTTTTAATATGGCAACTTTTAGCAGCTTACCACTGTGACATTTAAAAATCAACAGGAATAGTGCTACTCTGTTATCCTTTGGTTCCCAGTGACAAATAATGCAGTAACAATGACTCTGGTTTTCAGTTCCTCATGGATGACATTTATTAGTAGAGAGAAACCTGATGCTTTTTAGCTGAAATTTGGCAGCCCAAGAAGTGCACCAACAGCTCCAAAATATCCCTGTATAATTTTAAAACAATTATTAACACAGTTCAGCTTTTAAATTAGTAGGCAATATTAACAACTACTAAAAACAGATATTTATGTAAAATCTATTTAAGAACATTTATTCAAAAACTTATCAATTTCTGTGTTGCCAGCTAGTATTTGAAAAATATGAAATATATATTTTCAAAGTGTGGTTTTTAGACACTGAAAAGCTTCTAGGGCTATTACTACAATTCTGAGCCCTTCTCCCCTTTCCTCAAAACAATTCCTTTTCTTTCACCTGCCAATCTCCCGGGCTACAGCATGCCACTCGGAGCCTGCACAGCAGCAGTTCACCATAGTGAGAGCAGTAACAACCCAACATAAACACAAGAAAATACTCTGAATCTGTTATTAAAATTAATAATACTTCCATTTGATCAGAAACAAAACAATTCAAGGTAGATTTAGTTACTCCAAAATATTATATGAACTGATATTTTCAGATCAGAATAACCGGATATAATGAACGAATAGAAAAAAAATTTTGAATAACCTCCAAAATTTTAACAGTGGTCCTTCTGGAGGTGTTGTGGTGGTAGGATTAAGGAGAATTTTCATTGCCTAATTATATATTTTTGTGTCAGTTCATTTTTAATATTTTTTTATTTAGAGAAAAACAAAACAACAAAAGAATACAATTTAACTAAGTATACAGCAGCCCAATATTTACAGAGCTTGTAAGATCTAGTATAGCTCTTTCTTGGTCAGGAATTAGGAAACTAATTAGGAAACTTCTAGGTCAGAAGTAGGAAACTCCACCTTAATGGGGTGCCTACCAGGTTATAGTAACCCTTATCTCCCCAATTCAAATTGAAGTCAGGGACTCAATATACTATTAGATAAATCATAGTTTTATACTTATAAGTACATAGTAAGAAGCAATATATGAAACCTGTTTATAAAAGCATGCTATTGGGCAGCCCGGGTGGCTCAATGGTTTAGCGCCTGCCTTTGGCCCAGGGCCTGATCCTAGAGACCCAGGATCGAATCCCACATCAGGCTCCCTGCATGAAGCCTGCTTCTCCCTCTGCCTGCGTCTCTGCCTCTCTCTCTCTCTCTGTGTCTCTCATGAATAAATAAGTAAAAATAAATAAATAAATAAATAAATAAATAAATAAATAAATAAAAATAAAAGCATGCTATTAAAATTCACAAAGCATTATTTTCCTATCATACCTCATGCTCTAGAAACAATGCTTTCAGTTGACCTTTTGACCAATAATCCAGTGCATATGCCAAAAGTTTCATTGAGAGAGTATTGACACGTAAAAAGTTTCCAACAAAGACAACTCGGTTTATTTTCTAAAAAGAAAGAAGAAAATGACATGAAATATAAATTATCAAGTGGATTTTATAATACAGTAGGGTTTAGAAAATCTCTACTTTAAAATGCAAACAACTACTACCTTTTTTTAGGGTCTACTACATTCCTGGTACATATTATCTCCATAATCCTGAATATTTAAAATTTAGATCAGGACATGTCACTACACATTTGTCAAAACCCACAGAATGTACACCAAGAGTGAACCCAATGTAAAGTAAGGGCTCTGGGTGATAATAATGTGTCACTGCAAGTTCAATGATTATAACAAATGTACCAATCTGGTGCTGGATGTTGACAGTGGAGGAGGCTGTACAGCTATAGGGTTCAAGGGTATATGGGAACTCTCTGTATTTTTCTACTCAATTTTGCTGTGAACCTAAAACCTCTCTAAAAAATATAGTCTATTTTGAAAAAGCAAAATTCTGGAAAGACCCTAGTAAATGATTTTAGAGGACACTTGTTTTTGAAGATGACCAATAAATAATCTATTAAGAAAGTAATTTGGAGAAATATTATTGAGATTAAAACCAAGGAAAAGTATTTTAAATGGGTTTAGGATTACTAACACTGTAAACTTGAGGCTTCCAGCATCTCTGGCATCAGCCTAACCTATCAAGTCACCCTCTGCTAAGAAGATTCCACTCATTAATTTGGTTCTGTAGAGAACCTTGAAGGAAATTTTTTATGGAGGAACTGGTGTTTCAAACTCCAGGAAACTTTTCCACTCTCACTGTATACTGAACTTTTGAATATACGTTTTTGCACACTGAGTTTGGATAGTGTAAACGCTGGCCTTAATTATCGCTAAGTCAAGTGGCCAGTGAAAATGTAGATCTACAGGGCTAAGAAAAAAGGTCCTGGATTATTGTTAGCCCATAAAAGTGAAATACTCCCTAAAACGTAGGTTAAAACATCCGTTAGTGGCTCCATCAACCAACTTACTACACTGTCACTGAGAAACAACATATTGGATTTAAACAGAATAATTCAAAGGATTAATTTGGTTTTTTTCACAATTGTTCTCTGCTGAAGCTTTTTTCCTCAAATATCTGCATGCATGATTATCTCACCTCTTTCCAGTATCTATCCAAGGGTCACATTTTCAATAAAGCCTTCCTTTAACCACTCAATTACTCAGCAATTTGTTTTCTGCAGATGTACTCTCAATTTTCTTTATTTTGTTTGATTTTCTTTTTTTAAGAAATACCACTTATTACCCTATACATACTAAAAATTTATTAAAATACTAGAATGGATGCAACCTCCACAAAGTCAGGGATCTTTGTTTTCTTCACTAGTGTACCCCAAGTGCCTAGAACAATGCCTGGCACATGGTTCTCTGTAAATACTTACTCAATGAAAAAATGAACAGATGAAGGATTCCCTCAAAAAAGCAAAATTCCCAATTCATTTAAGGTATTTGATATTTACAAATATCAAATTAAAATTAAATGGGCAAATACATCTATTACATGAAGGCAGATTATATATACAATCTCCTTCAAATAAAAATAACCCAACAATGAGGGTAAACACAGGAGTACTTGCTTTTCCTAAGTATACATCATTCAAATTTCTTGTGAAGAACAAGTCTCAATGCCTTCATAGCCCTGTACAATGCTGCTTGATCCATATGCAACAAGGCAGCACTGTAAAGAAGCCGAAGGCAATAAGAAAACAACTAAGCACTTGCTAATCAAATGTAACATTAATAGCAAAAAATACCCCTTTCAAAAATTAGTTACCTCAAAAATGTCCTATGTTTGGAAAAAATTTTCTATCTTCAAGAGATTTAGGTTGTGTATTTCTGAAAAAGTTTGTAGATAAATTTGAAATGTAAATGTCTCTTTGTTCTACTACCAACTTGAATAATCGGCTACTTTCTTTAAAGGTAACATAATTTGGTACACGTGGTATATACAGCTAATGAACCTTGGTATTTAACAGAGAAGATCTCAATCCTACAGGTCTCCTTAAGGAACACAAAGAAGCCCTGCTATATATACATAAAACTCCAATCTATATTTTTCATATAGTTAAATTTTTTTACCTCATTAACAGCACACATTCGTGCCACAGAACCAATGTTATTGGTGATAGTAACTAAAGTAGCTCTTGCTAGATCTTCTTTACTGACAGTTTCTCGCTTCTCCTTATAAATCATATTACCAAAACTGCAGAGAAATGAAAAACAAACAAAATTCTGTTGATAATAAGCAACATTTCACACATTTTATCCTACAGATAAATTTATACAGGTATAAAATATGGTATAAACAAGGTTACTGACGGACTCACTGAACTACACACATGGCAGAATACTGGAAATCACCATGAAACTCTGATAAATCCACAGAATAAAATACCAAGAGACTGTTAATAGGGGAGGGAAGGAAGGAAGGGGAGAGAAAAAGGAAGGGGGACAGAGGAAGGGGAGAGAGAGAGAGAGAGGAAGGGTAGAAAGAGAGAGAAAGGGGGGGACGGAGGCTGGCAGATAGACTAGGATATGTTGCTTGTTGATGAGTACACAGGAGTAAGTAGTATGCTGTATAATGGTATATAAATTTTACCTTCTGAAAGTTACCTTCTGTATAAGGGGGTGAGAAGGATATATATTTTTATTTGCGTAAAGAAATATTGAAAGGATACTCAAGAATTAATAAAATGGTTTCCTACAGGGTGTACCTGGGCAGACTTGACGTGTATCTTATTTTTAAATTACATGAATGTTCAAAACTTGGAACCTAAGCCAGGTAGGAGTAAGCCCCCTTGTAGCTTCTTGATACGTTGCTTTCTAAAAACTAAATAAGCAACTTTTATTTTTTTAATTACAACATAAATATTAAACTCACCTAGACGCTACAGCCCAACCCGGCAGACCAAATCTTTCATAATCTCCCCCGTAAATATCACGGACCAGTTTGTCAGCTTGGGTGCTGTCACCTTTGGATGCCATTTCAAGAGCCTCTTCAAAACTTTCACAGCCAGTCAATAAACAGCATAAACCCAGAAATGTACCCCCTCCAAGGCTAAAGAAAATAAAGAAAACTGGGTAAGTTATATTTATAAAGTATTCTTTCTCCAAAATTAAAAGGAGTATTCATGTTATCAATATGCACAAAGAAAGAACACATTGCTAATGCCAAGTGCTGAAATATCAGCATAATGAAGGTAAGAAAAATGCCAAACCAAACTTGTCAGATGAAAAAATAAACCAAAGGGGGAGAAAATCAGTTGGTAGAAGCAACATGAAGGCTGGAGGGATGTTTTATATCTTCTATTATCTTTACCCAATTCCTTACACTTTATAATTGCTAAAAACAAATGCTTTATGTGTGGGGATGGGGAGGGAAAGCAGTTTAAGTGTTAAAAAAAAAGTAGTATCATATGAAATAAAAGGAGAAAACATAACTCTAAATGGTTTCCAGGAAAATGATTTAGTGAAAGGCCTATTTACTTGGTCTGACAAGGCTGAAATCAATTCAATGTGACACATTAGCATTTTAGCATGACCCAAAAATGAATATGGTGAGAAAATTTGTCAGGCTGGTCAATATGTTAAGGATAAAAATTTACCTGGATATGCTGATAAAATGAAACCATGTCTCTCTAATCCCTAGAATCAAAACCTTTGCTCCCAGTCTCACCTAAATTTCTATTTTTTTCCTTTTTTTTTCATTGAAGTTTGATTTGCCAACATACAGTATAACACCAAGTGCTCAAACCATCAGGTGTCCTCCTCAGTGCCCATCACCCAGTTGCCCCATCCACCCGCCTGCCTCCCCTTCCACTACCCTTTGTTCAGTTTCCCAGAGTTAGTAGTCTCTCATGTTTTGTCACCCTCTCTAATTTTTCCCATTCATTTTCCCTCCTTTCACCTAAATTTCTAACAAACTCTATCCCTGGAATTTAGTTAACGGATTGCATTTCTTTTAGAATTGATTGAAGTAGGTAATACTTCCCTGTAATTCTATGGCATAGAGAGTTAACAATGGAAGCAGATTTTTAGAAACCACAGAGATAAAATATTAAAGGGCGCCTAGGGGGCAGCCTGGGTGGCTCAGCGGTTTAGCGCTGCCTTCAACCCAGGGTGTGATCCTGGAAGCCCGGGATCGAGTCCCATGTCGGGCTCCCTGCATGGAGCCTGCTTCTCCCTCTGCCTATGTCTCTGCCTCTCTGTGTCTCTCATGAATAAATAAAATCTTTATTTATAGATAGATATAGATAGATAGATAGATAGATAGATAGATAGATAGATAGAGGGCGCCTGGGTGGCTCAGTCAGCTGAGTGTCTGCCTTGTGTTTGGGTCATGATCCCAGAGTCCTGAGATCAAGCCCTGCATCAGGCTCCCTGCTCAGTGAAGAGCCTGCTTCTCGTTCTCCCTCTACCGCTCCCCGTGCTTATGCTCAATCTCTGTCAAATACATTAAAAAATAAAAATATCTTAAAAAAATACTAATTTAAGTATCATTTAGGGGTGCCTGGCTGGCTCAGTCAGTGGAGAATGCAACTCTTCATCTCAAGGTCATGAGTCTGAGCCCCACATGGAGGTAGAGTTTACTTAGATAAAGAAAAAATTATCACTTTAATAAGAGTACTACTTTAAAATGGAAATGAGTTTTTCTTCATAAACCCGCAAATCTTCCTCAAACAGGAGTCTCTACCCTCCTTAAAAGCTGATAAAGTATATATCAGAATCATAAGGACAATTTTAAATTTCATTTTACAACAATATTTCAGGCATTATAGAAATTAAAGAAATACCTTATGGGATATTTAGAACATTAATGTTATCCCATAAAGAGCTCGTGTTAAATTTGTCCTCTAAGAATTATTACAAGAGCATGTGGATGGCTCAGTTGGTTGAGCATCTGATTCTTGATTTTGGCTCAGGTAACGATCTTAGGGTCATGAGACTGAACTCTGCATGGATATCTGTGCTTAGAGGGGAGTCTACTTGAGATTCTCTCTCTCCCTCTGCCTCTCCCCCCATGCTCTCTCTTGCTTTCTCAAATAAATGAAATAAATCTTGAAAAAAAAATTATTACAATGTTATCCGATACCACATTTAAATATGAATCTGATCCAACCATCATGCAAGCTGACCAGTGGCAAATTTCAGGCTTAAATATGTTATAAAACAGTGAAAAACAACAAGAATGCTTTGGCAAATACAAGTCCTTAGAATCATTCCAGATAAGAACTCCCTCTTACAATTATGGAAATTTTGATGCCAACTGATATTAAGCAAATGTAAATATGTAATGATTTTAGTTTGAATCTTTATACACATACCTTATAAAACAATATTATTTGCAACACTTATACTTACACATCTACATTTTTTGCTACTGCACAAATGCATGTTAGAGGCTAGCATTAAGATGATTTCACAACTTCTATGTATAAAACAACATGAATGCTGCAATAAGTACAAAAAGGTCACTACCTTGTCCCGGTTACTCGTTTATAGTTGTCTTTGGAATGGACTGCTAAAATACTGACTCCTGAACCAATGTTCACTATCAGCAGTGGATAGGGATCATCCAGGTTAAAAGGCATCTTTTGGCATCGCTCAGGTTCTGAGGCATTAGCAAAATAATAGCACTCTGCTTGTCCATTGAAACTGACAGAATCTATATACAGCAAGCCCTTTACAAGGCAGTCAAGTTCATCCAGTTTGTGCAGGTGGAGGTTTCCAATCTATAAACAAACAAAACAAAACACCATAGAATTTTGTAAAGTGAAAAAGGGACAGTATTCAAAATACTTGGCTCAACTGCACTGTATGTGTAATTTTCATGTACTTTATAAAACTTGAAAATCATCTATGACCCATACACTTTCACTTGTTTTGTTTCCTGTCGTTATCTCTTAGTCCAATGGTTCTCAGTGATGGTGGTATTACCTTTGGATGCACTCTGGAAATTTGTGGGGATATTTCAGTTTTTACAAAGATGGAGAGGAGGAGAGGAGCAAACTAACATTTAGTGGGCAAGGACTTCTTATGTTCAAACCATTCAATAAATTGAATGCAAATCAGTATTATCCATCAAAAGAAAAAAATGAATAACAATTTAGACTTTTAAACTATCTCAAAGTTTAAGGGGCTTACTTATGTGAGCCATATAAGTGATCACTTACATTCTATTAACAGACTTTTCTAATGTGAATTTAAGAAATTAAATGGTTTATGCATGTTTTCAAAGAAAACAAATTTCAGTAGCCCCAAATGCTCACTTTCTTTTATTCAAATGAAAGGACTAATGAAGAATGAAGAAGCTTGGCAAACCCCCACTAGTATATAATCAATGTTACATAGTCCTCTTGCCATATCCCAATGACCTCCTTTGAGATAGGAACATAGTAAGGCTGGTGGATAAAACCAGAAAAAAGGGAAAATAGGGACTCTCATTCAGATGTCTACTTAATCAAAAGACACTGGCCTCAGCTGTTTTTGTTTTTAGTGAAGAGGCAGGGGCAGGGAAAGAGATGGCCCTGGGAGAAAGGACTGTATGGATAATACACAAAAGCAATGCAAACACATGTCAATAATAGTGACTGTAATTCAAACCCCACTTATATTTGGCTTTGTACACTGCCAAATTCATTGAAATCCCAATGAATTTTATTGTAGCTTTATAACAGTCCCTAAACTTGGCAAGTTTTACCAAGTATTATGTACAACAAGCCCAAATCTGGGCAATTTTTTACTCAGTCTATAAAGGTGTTTAAGTGCCCCAAATGAAAAGCTAGTCATGAATACAAACTTCCTCTGTATCCAGCAGGGGTAACTAATCTAGGCAACATGCTAGATGGGAACCTAGCCTCTTATTTTAAAAATAAGGAGGGGGCACCTAGGTGGCAGTTGTTTGAAAGTCCAACTCTTAGTTTTGGCTCAGGTCATGCATGATCTCAGGGTTGTGAGACTGAATCCCATGATGGACTAGGCCCACAGTGAGTTGTCTGCTAGTCCCTCTCCCTGTGTCATTCCTCCCACTCCTATGCACATACTCTCTCTCTCAAATAAATAAATCTTAAAAAAAAAAAAAAAAAAAAAGAATGAGCATCAATTTTTGGCTTTGAGTAAGATACCTACTGTGCGAAAATCTTCTTCAAACTTGTAAGCACCACCTCCTGTAGCACATAGCACCGTGTGTAATGTTGAGAAGTTTTTATCTCTTCCCATCTGGATAAAAGTAGGCAGGTCGTGGGTTGGAAATCTGATAAAGTGCAAGTTTCCTCTTCGGCCAAAAAGTGTTAAATCCTTCAGTTCAAGGTGTACATCCCGAATACCAGTGGATCCATATGCTACATTAGAAGTCAAATATTTCCGGATACTTTTTAGGCTCTCAACTTCTTCTTGTTCTTCCTCTGCTGTGATATCAATAGGTTCAAAATATGAGAGCTTTACTAGAGTCCCCCCAATGTCCATGCCAAACCATGGGAAAGCTGTGGATTAAAAAAACAAAAACAAAAAACATATGTATATGTGTATATATCAACTTTAGAAATGCAAATTAGGTACTAGTTAATTAGCCACAAACTTATATGCTGAATCATGCAGTCAATAACATTCTGGGGTAAGATGCTTCTTCTATGTGCAACTCAACTTTTTCCCTTTGAAGTATTGCTTTATACATTTTCTAAAAACCTGTAACGTAAGATGCTTAGAGCTCGCCCAGGGCCTTTCAATTCCTGCTCAGGTAGGTATTCCTTTTCACCCTATTAAATACTCATCATATGCCCCAGGGGAATCAGGAAAAATTTGGACCAATAATTGGTCCAAATTTGGACCTGTTTTAATAAATAGGTCATTACCTAGGGCTTGATAATATTTCTAATAAGATTTTAATGTAATAAAATTGGCCTATAATTACTTCAAGTAACCTAAGGGAAAAAGTACCTCCTTAAAAAGAACTTATTCTTTGCTCATTAAACGTTATGTTTCTTTGGTACATCTGGTTAATAAAATTAGCTGCTAATAATGTTGAAGAGAAGTCTATTGGGCACATTTGGGCAGGGAGTTATATCATTTGGGTTTGGGACTTGATGTTCTTTCACCAACTGGACTTATATTATATGACTTTGGAAAAACCATTAACTTCTCTGAATCCTAGTTTGTTCCAGGTCTGTTTCAATTCTCTGAGATCATAAACAAAATGACAGAGACTCAAGAATAATTTAATACTTAATACAAAATACTCTAATACATACATTACAAAAAACCTCAGAACAAAATATACCTCACAGTTTTTTATGTGTAAGCGGTCATGGGAAACTAGTTCCCTCCAAAATCTGTTTCTTAAATATTTGTATTTTATTTGATATTAATATTAGTATTTTATTTGATATATGTGAGTATTAGAAACCAGTAACATACAATTCAACAAGAAAGGATTCTATACATTTCTCCATTTCAGAATTTACACTTACTGAAATCAGTACAGTAAATAATATTAAATGAGGAAGGAGTAATTCTAATTATCTTCTTCTGGAGAAATAGTTCATTTTTTTTAAAAGCTCATTTATTGTATTTGAAACCCAAGTTTAGACATTAAAGACAGTGTTAAAAAGGAAACCTCTTTAATAGTAAAATGACTTAAGACTATAATCTGGGGGGTAAGACCCCAGCAGCCATAACATTTGTGTCACCTAAAGATTTTTATAAGCAACTAAAATATAAAAGAAATTGACTAAATTTTCTCAATTTTCAAATCCCTAGTAGCAAGCAGCAATACTAAAATTTACAGACAAGAAATTCACAGCAACTGTTTGCTTGGACAACACACTGAAAGAAAAGACAATACAGGGTAGCTCTACTGATCCAGTAAGTCAGAGATGGCTTCAGAATTTTCCCAATCTGCTGAACAGGTAGATAATGAGGACACTTTTCAGTGGACATTACATAAAACATAGGAATGATTCTGATATAACCAAAATGATTTATTTTTTAAAAATTTGAGAGTGGAGAGAGAGAGGGGAGGGTGCCTGAGCGGGGAAGAACAGAGGGAGAAGGAGAAGCAGACAGAGAGCCTGACTCTGCTGGATCCCAGGACCTTGATATGATCTGACCCAAAGGCAGATACTTAAGTGACTGAGCCACCCAGGGACCTGATTTCTCTTATTTGATCATGTTTGATTCTAGATTCATGGGGGTGGGTGTACAAGTCACTGTTGCCACATAAAATGAATTTTGGGATAGAAAAATTTCTACAAGGGAAGATTTACTAAGCTAAAAACCTTTATTTTCCAAAGTTAAAAATACTTTAGAAATTAAGTTTATAGTTTTCCTACATATGTGTCAGGTGTCAAAATACATACAAATAAAAAGATTACTTCGGAGCAAACTAAAATGCTGAAAAATTACCAGGCTCAAGGATCATGTTATTTTTATTTTCAGTCAGAAGTCCCTGTCTGCTCCCAGGTTTATAAATATTTGAAAACTGCCATTCTTGAAAGAAAAACCCAATTAATATTTATGTGAAGAACTTTTAATTCTTACACAAAACCATAAATTAAGTTTTGAAAAGACCTTACTGCCTAGGAAGATATTTGAAGCTTATAGATGAAATACTGGAGAGTAAGAAATTTTCTACTTTTCTTCTCTTTTTTTTTTTTTTTTAAATTTGTTTTTAAATTTATTTATCATAGTCACACAGAATGAGAGAGAGAGGCAGAGACACAGGCAGAGGGAGAAGCAGGCTCCATGCACCGGGAGCCTGACGGGGGATTCGATCCCGGGTCTCCAGGATCGCGCCCTGGGCCAAAGGCAGGCACTAAACCGCTGCGCCACCCAGGGATCCCCTCTACTTTTCTAAAGCTATGTAGGAGTACCACACTTTTTCATCCCAAGGGGTCAATGGCCAATTCCAAAATACCTAACAGTGGAGTAGGCAGTAGAAAAAAGGCTCACTGAATGAAATCGCTTGTGAAACCTAGGGTGCACGAAAAGTGTTAACTAGTTCTTTCCCAAAGAAAACTACTGTTTAAGTATCATTATCATTAAAATGATAAAAACAAAAATCTTCTACTACTTATTTATTTATTTATTTATTTATTGATTGATTGATTGATTTATTGATTTTATTTATTTATTCATGAGAGATAGAGAGGGGCAGAGGGAGAAGCAGGCTCCATGCAGGGAGCCCTGGTTTCCAGGATCAACGCTCTGGGCCAGAGGCAGGTGATCAACCGCTGAGCCACCCAGGGATCTCCCTGGTGGCTTGTTTTAAAAAGCTTTTGTTGATATATTTGCATGGAACAACCAATCTTGTCCTAGCTGAAAAACTCCACACAGAAACCAAAAAAACTTGTTTACAAAGTTATGTCTTATTGTTATAGTATATCAATCTGCCATTTCTTTTAAATTACATTAATTACTGAAGAATATTATAAGATATGTACGACATGCAACATATAAAGAATAACCACCACCGGGGATGCCTGAGTGGCTCAAACAGTTAACTGTCCAACTTTTGGTTTCAGCTCAGGTCATGAGATCAAACCCTGCCTTGGGCTCTGTGCTCAGTGGGAAGTCTGTTGAAGATGGTCTCTCACTCTAAAATAAATAAATCTTAAAAAAAAAAAAAAAGACACCAACAACCACAAACTCATGAAATAATATTACCATTCAATTTTAAATCTTTGAGTGACTCACTTTTTTACACTGGACTAGAGAAACAGAATGTTTTATGAAATAACTGTAAATTAAGTTGGAAAAACTGTATAATATCTTTAAGGGTTATTGCCTACAGAGGTTGTTTTTTTTAAAATTAAGAATGCAAAAACCCCAAGAATCATCTCACATCTAGCCTATGAGATATGTCTGTTCTTAAGGGAAGCGTAACTAGAGATGCTATATTGTAGACAATAAATTTCTCAGTAATCATGTGCAAACTAGAACACTGCATGCCCTTTCTATTTTTCAGTAAATCTCAATTATGACAATTTTCTTCTTAAAATCAGGAAGTAAGGACTGGAAAAACTCAGCCTTGCCAGTGACTCTAAAGAAAAAAAGTTGGTAACAGCCATCTTTGGTATAGTGAACTTTTAACTCAGCAGAGTTCTGGAATTCATTCTCTTATGCCAAAGAGGGGGAAAAAAATCACATTAAAAAAGTATGGAAGCCCTCTGCCCCAGGAGCCATGGAGGAGCAATGCTAACATAGCAATGCTATGGCTCTATGCTACCCTATGGCTGTGGGCCTCAATGAGGGCCACAAGGTGAGTAACAGTGGAATCAAGCCCAGGTATAGCTGCTGCTGCCACGGTCACCTCACCAAACACACCAAGTTTGTGCAGGGTATGATCCCATAAGTATGCTGCTTCGTCTCATACACCCCATATGAATGAACAGCATGAGTGGCACATGCAAGATCTCTAAGGACAAGTGTCCCCTCAAGTTCATCAAAAAAAGTGTGGGGACTTACAACCGTGCCAAAAGGAAAAGAGGAAAAGAGCAATGTCCTGGAAGCCACGAGGAAAGCAGTAGCCAAGAAGGACTGAACCCCCTTCCCTCTGTATATAATACAGCCTCTTTGGAACTTGAAAAAGAAATTAAAAATTTTTAGGTAATCTCTACACCCAACGAGGGACTCAAACTCACAACCCCAAGATCAAGAGTCCCAAGCTCTAATGACTGAGCCAGTGAGATGTGTCCTACAGAAAACACAAATTCTTTTTTTTTTCCAGAAAACACAAATTCTTAATAATGATCCACTCCTATCACTTAGTAAGTGGTATAATTACTGATCTTTACATTTTCCAGTACATTAAAAAAAAAACAAAACAAAACCTTTTTTTGTCACTGACCAAAATTGGAGGGGAAAGGGGCATGGAGCTCAAACTTTGTTTGCAATTCCAAGTATGAGGCAAATATAAGTACAACCACAGGTCCACTAATAGCTCATGAGGTAAGAAAAAGATCTGTTTCCTAAAAAATCAGGGAAGTATCTATACCTATAGCCTTGTTGCTTCTAGCCAAGAGATAGGTTAAAAGTAGGTTACCAGTGTGTGAACAAGCTACTTACTGCATATAACCTAAACATTTTTTTTCTTAGATAATAAAACTCTCCATTGCCAAGGTGAAAATAATGAATGAAAATACACATTTAAGGGGATCCTTGGGTGGCTCAGCGGTTTAGCGCCTGCCTTGGGCCCAGGGCGTGATTCTGGAGTCTGAGATGGAGTCCCACATCAGGCTCCCTGCATGGAACCTGCTTCTCCCTCTGCCTGTGTCTCTGCCTCTCTCTCTCTATGTGGCTCTCATGAATAAATAAAATCTTAAAAACAAAACAAAACAAAACAAAACCAGAATACACATTAAAAAAAAACACATTCCAAAAATCATAAACGCAAATGAGTATTTTGATGATGGCAAATACGTGCTGCCCTCTCAAGACTTTCCTACAATATATCTGGCTTTCAAAAAATAACTATTTTTCAGCTGAGCCTAACAGAGCTGCCATTAGCCATCAGTAACAAAAATATCCAGAACTATCATAAGCATAAAGTGCTACATCAAGAATTATCTCTCTTACAAGACAGACTGTATATGAAGAGACCTGCCATGTCCAATCCCCTTGATATCTAGCCATGAGGCAAACTGTTGATTTCTAACAAGATGTGTTATAAGAGTTTGGTGTCAAAAAACAAAACAAAACAAAACAAAAAAAAAAAGAGTTTGGTGTCTTGCTAGGTGTTGTAAAGGGGTGGGGGAGAAATATTAAAGAACTGTTTAACTGCTAATGGCTCCATGTAGATTTTAGCCCAAAGGGATCCTTTGGGACCCTTTGATGGGAAAGGGACCAAATGATGAAAATGTTCAAAACATTAGTAGATTATTTTAAAAAGCAAAATTCTAAAATGGGCATGTATGCAGGTAAATTCTGGGTATGCTTGATATTCTTGGATAAAAAAGACATGCATTTTGCTTTTCCCAATAATCATTCCAAATAAAAATATTGGTATTTTGAAACAGACTAAAAAAATAACTACTTTTACATCTTTAGTATCATAATTCCTTAGAAAAGCATCAGGTAAATATTTTTCCCCCTTTGGTAAATTAGGTACATCAAAGGAAACATTAGAAATTATATTCGATTGTACCTTATCTCATTATCTACTGGAAGGGATTTTTTTTTTTTTTTTAAAGTAGGCTCCACATGGGGCTTGAACTCACCAAGTTGAGATCAAGACCTGAGCTGAGATCAAGAGTCAGATGTTTAATGAACAGAGCCACCCAGGCGTCCCTGGAAGTGATCATTCTTAAGTAATGATTCAATTTACAAACAGGCCAATCAAATTATATAGAAGCAAACCACACACATATGCCATATACTTTGCTCTGCTCTTGACAAAAGCTTCAGGCAACAGCTTGGGTTAGCAAAGCAGAGACTCAAAAATCTTTATCTTCTCAAATTAAAAAAATGTATCTTTTATTATCATCTTGTTAATTAGGCTACAAGCCACTAAGGTAAGCAAAACAAATGTCGAACATACCATAAGACATCCTGTCAGTCGAGGTACAAGAGGAACTCATGGCTGTTTGGCTTTTTAATATCTAATATTTAAGCAGTGTGAAAAATTTAAGGTAAAGCAAACACTGCCATTTTGCAGGTTTCCATATTTTCACTAGCAAAAGTTTTTCATTAGGTTAATGTTTGACTTTATCCCTCCCTTGGAGTTGAATTAACACATATTTCAAATGTTAATCTTTTACTACATAATCTGGCAGATGAAACTAATTCCTTTTCTTATTTTCTGGTTAAATACATGCATCTGATTTATAACCTTGCAATATATTAAGTGATGTATCTAAAAGCAATGTATTCTGACACTTAGAAATGTGAATGTAAGAATGTGAAGCCAAAGCCACTTGTTTAACGCTGCAATGCATGTAAAGATAGTGCTTTAAACATACGAAGGGCTCACTAAATTTATAATTATTCAAATAAATAGGGGATCCCTGGGTGGCGCAGCGGTTTGGTGCCTGCCTTTGGCCCAGGGCGCGATCCTGGAGACCCGGGATCGAGTCCCACGTCGGGCTTCCGGTGCATGGAGCCTGCTTCTCCCTCTGCCTGTGTCTCTGCCCCTCTCTCTCTCTCTCTGTGACTATCATAAAAAAAAAAAATAATAATAATAATAATAAAAAAAAATAATTATTCAAATAAATAAATTTATAATTATTAGAAAAACCCCTATACGAGTACTTAAAAGCAACAAAAATGTATCTTTAGCTAATCTGAGTGTTCATGTTCCTAAGAACATTAGAGATAACACTTGCTGGTTACATATATTTATAATCCATAATTGAAATACTTTCCTTCACAAAGAAAAACAAGATGTTCTTTACTTTTCCTGTAAAGACTGAGGAAGCAGTAACGTCATCTTCTACACAAAAGAAACAGGAAATGTTACGCTAGACTTCTAAATCATATTAACTGACTAGTGTTTCAGTAGGACTCTTTCATCATTAATGGTCTCATAATGTAGTAATACGTAACTTTAAAAAAACAGGTGTTCTTTTCTCAACCTAAAGTTTATTTTATAAACCTTTATATCTTTGCTGAAGCACCTTTGACAGAGGTGGCATTCATACCTGATAACAAGTGTGCCCAAATCTAACAAACCAATTATCATGGCAAAAAGAATATAACTGTAAGAGTGTGCATATGAGCTTGTCATTGTTCAACTTATTTTACTAAATGGAAGTTCTAAGACAAGCAGGGAAAATGTTAGTTAAGATGTCCAAGTGTTCTGTATTACTGCATCTGTTCAAGATCAGTCTAATTTAGCAACTGTAAAGAAAAC